>NC_087476.1:123274851-123609293 GCF_036417665.1 Passer domesticus | reverse complement strand
CTAACCCTAACCCTAACCCTAACCCTAACCCTAACCCTAACCCTAACCCTAACCCTAACCCTAACCCTAACCCTAACCCTAACCCTAACCCTAACCCTAACCCTAACCCTAACCCTAACCCTAACCCTAACCCTAACCCTAACCCTAACCCTAACCCTAACCCTAACCCTAACCCTAACCCTAACCCTAACCCTAACCCTAACCCTAACCCTAACCCTAACCCTAACCCTAACCCTAACCCTAACCCTAACCCTAACCCTAACCCTAACCCTAACCCTAACCCTAACCCTAACCCTAACCCTAACCCTAACCCTAACCCTAACCCTAACCCTAACCCTAACCCTAACCCTAACCCTAACCCTAACCCTAACCCTAACCCTAACCCTAACCCTAACCCTAACCCTAACCCTAACCCTAACCCTAACCCTAACCCTAACCCTAACCCTAACCCTAACCCTAACCCTAACCCTAACCCTAACCCTAACCCTAACCCTAACCCTAACCCTAACCCTAACCCTAACCCTAACCCTAACCCTAACCCTAACCCTAACCCTAACCCTAACCCTAACCCTAACCCTAACCCTAACCCTAACCCTAACCCTAACCCTAACCCTAACCCTAACCCTAACCCTAACCCTAACCCTAACCCTAACCCTAACCCTAACCCTAACCCTAACCCTAACCCTAACCCTAACCCTAACCCTAACCCTAACCCTAACCCTAACCCTAACCCTAACCCTAACCCTAACCCTAACCCTAACCCTAACCCTAACCCTAACCCTAACCCTAACCCTAACCCTAACCCTAACCCTAACCCTAACCCTAACCCTAACCCTAACCCTAACCCTAACCCTAACCCTAACCCTAACCCTAACCCTAACCCTAACCCTAACCCTAACCCTAACCCTAACCCTAACCCTAACCCTAACCCTAACCCTAACCCTAACCCTAACCCTAACCCTAACCCTAACCCTAACCCTAACCCTAACCCTAACCCTAACCCTAACCCTAACCCTAACCCTAACCCTAACCCTAACCCTAACCCTAACCCTAACCCTAACCCTAACCCTAACCCTAACCCTAACCCTAACCCTAACCCTAACCCTAACCCTAACCCTAACCCTAACCCTAACCCTAACCCTAACCCTAACCCTAACCCTAACCCTAACCCTAACCCTAACCCTAACCCTAACCCTAACCCTAACCCTAACCCTAACCCTAACCCTAACCCTAACCCTAACCCTAACCCTAACCCTAACCCTAACCCTAACCCTAACCCTAACCCTAACCCTAACCCTAACCCTAACCCTAACCCTAACCCTAACCCTAACCCTAACCCTAACCCTAACCCTAACCCTAACCCTAACCCTAACCCTAACCCTAACCCTAACCCTAACCCTAACCCTAACCCTAACCCTAACCCTAACCCTAACCCTAACCCTAACCCTAACCCTAACCCTAACCCTAACCCTAACCCTAACCCTAACCCTAACCCTAACCCTAACCCTAACCCTAACCCTAACCCTAACCCTAACCCTAACCCTAACCCTAACCCTAACCCTAACCCTAACCCTAACCCTAACCCTAACCCTAACCCTAACCCTAACCCTAACCCTAACCCTAACCCTAACCCTAACCCTAACCCTAACCCTAACCCTAACCCTAACCCTAACCCTAACCCTAACCCTAACCCTAACCCTAACCCTAACCCTAACCCTAACCCTAACCCTAACCCTAACCCTAACCCTAACCCTAACCCTAACCCTAACCCTAACCCTAACCCTAACCCTAACCCTAACCCTAACCCTAACCCTAACCCTAACCCTAACCCTAACCCTAACCCTAACCCTAACCCTAACCCTAACCCTAACCCTAACCCTAACCCTAACCCTAACCCTAACCCTAACCCTAACCCTAACCCTAACCCTAACCCTAACCCTAACCCTAACCCTAACCCTAACCCTAACCCTAACCCTAACCCTAACCCTAACCCTAACCCTAACCCTAACCCTAACCCTAACCCTAACCCTAACCCTAACCCTAACCCTAACCCTAACCCTAACCCTAACCCTAACCCTAACCCTAACCCTAACCCTAACCCTAACCCTAACCCTAACCCTAACCCTAACCCTAACCCTAACCCTAACCCTAACCCTAACCCTAACCCTAACCCTAACCCTAACCCTAACCCTAACCCTAACCCTAACCCTAACCCTAACCCTAACCCTAACCCTAACCCTAACCCTAACCCTAACCCTAACCCTAACCCTAACCCTAACCCTAACCCTAACCCTAACCCTAACCCTAACCCTAACCCTAACCCTAACCCTAACCCTAACCCTAACCCTAACCCTAACCCTAACCCTAACCCTAACCCTAACCCTAACCCTAACCCTAACCCTAACCCTAACCCTAACCCTAACCCTAACCCTAACCCTAACCCTAACCCTAACCCTAACCCTAACCCTAACCCTAACCCTAACCCTAACCCTAACCCTAACCCTAACCCTAACCCTAACCCTAACCCTAACCCTAACCCTAACCCTAACCCTAACCCTAACCCTAACCCTAACCCTAACCCTAACCCTAACCCTAACCCTAACCCTAACCCTAACCCTAACCCTAACCCTAACCCTAACCCTAACCCTAACCCTAACCCTAACCCTAACCCTAACCCTAACCCTAACCCTAACCCTAACCCTAACCCTAACCCTAACCCTAACCCTAACCCTAACCCTAACCCTAACCCTAACCCTAACCCTAACCCTAACCCTAACCCTAACCCTAACCCTAACCCTAACCCTAACCCTAACCCTAACCCTAACCCTAACCCTAACCCTAACCCTAACCCTAACCCTAACCCTAACCCTAACCCTAACCCTAACCCTAACCCTAACCCTAACCCTAACCCTAACCCTAACCCTAACCCTAACCCTAACCCTAACCCTAACCCTAACCCTAACCCTAACCCTAACCCTAACCCTAACCCTAACCCTAACCCTAACCCTAACCCTAACCCTAACCCTAACCCTAACCCTAACCCTAACCCTAACCCTAACCCTAACCCTAACCCTAACCCTAACCCTAACCCTAACCCCTAACCCTAACCCTAACCCTAACCCTAACCCTAACCCTAACCCTAACCCTAACCCTAACCCTAACCCTAACCCTAACCCTAACCCTAACCCTAACCCTAACCCTAACCCTAACCCTAACCCTAACCCTAACCCTAACCCTAACCCTAACCCTAACCCTAACCCTAACCCTAACCCTAACCCTAACCCTAACCCTAACCCTAACCCTAACCCTAACCCTAACCCTAACCCTAACCCTAACCCTAACCCTAACCCTAACCCTAACCCTAACCCTAACCCTAACCCTAACCCTAACCCTAACCCTAACCCTAACCCTAACCCTAACCCTAACCCTAACCCTAACCCTAACCCTAACCCTAACCCTAACCCTAACCCTAACCCTAACCCTAACCCTAACCCTAACCCTAACCCTAACCCTAACCCTAACCCTAACCCTAACCCTAACCCTAACCCTAACCCTAACCCTAACCCTAACCCTAACCCTAACCCTAACCCTAACCCTAACCCTAACCCTAACCCTAACCCTAACCCTAACCCTAACCCTAACCCTAACCCTAACCCTAACCCTAACCCTAACCCTAACCCTAACCCTAACCCTAACCCTAACCCTAACCCTAACCCTAACCCTAACCCTAACCCTAACCCTAACCCTAACCCTAACCCTAACCCTAACCCTAACCCTAACCCTAACCCTAACCCTAACCCTAACCCTAACCCTAACCCTAACCCTAACCCTAACCCTAACCCTAACCCTAACCCTAACCCTAACCCTAACCCTAACCCTAACCCTAACCCTAACCCTAACCCTAACCCTAACCCTAACCCTAACCCTAACCCTAACCCTAACCCTAACCCTAACCCTAACCCTAACCCTAACCCTAACCCTAACCCTAACCCTAACCCTAACCCTAACCCTAACCCTAACCCTAACCCTAACCCTAACCCTAACCCTAACCCTAACCCTAACCCTAACCCTAACCCTAACCCTAACCCTAACCCTAACCCTAACCCTAACCCTAACCCTAACCCTAACCCTAACCCTAACCCTAACCCTAACCCTAACCCTAACCCTAACCCTAACCCTAACCCTAACCCTAACCCTAACCCTAACCCTAACCCTAACCCTAACCCTAACCCTAACCCTAACCCTAACCCTAACCCTAACCCTAACCCTAACCCTAACCCTAACCCTAACCCTAACCCTAACCCTAACCCTAACCCTAACCCTAACCCTAACCCTAACCCTAACCCTAACCCTAACCCTAACCCTAACCCTAACCCTAACCCTAACCCTAACCCTAACCCTAACCCTAACCCTAACCCTAACCCTAACCCTAACCCTAACCCTAACCCTAACCCTAACCCTAACCCTAACCCTAACCCTAACCCTAACCCTAACCCTAACCCTAACCCTAACCCTAACCCTAACCCTAACCCTAACCCTAACCCTAACCCTAACCCTAACCCTAACCCTAACCCTAACCCTAACCCTAACCCTAACCCTAACCCTAACCCTAACCCTAACCCTAACCCTAACCCTAACCCTAACCCTAACCCTAACCCTAACCCTAACCCTAACCCTAACCCTAACCCTAACCCTAACCCTAACCCTAACCCTAACCCTAACCCTAACCCTAACCCTAACCCTAACCCTAACCCTAACCCTAACCCTAACCCTAACCCTAACCCTAACCCTAACCCTAACCCTAACCCTAACCCTAACCCTAACCCTAACCCTAACCCTAACCCTAACCCTAACCCTAACCCTAACCCTAACCCTAACCCTAACCCTAACCCTAACCCTAACCCTAACCCTAACCCTAACCCTAACCCTAACCCTAACCCTAACCCTAACCCTAACCCTAACCCTAACCCTAACCCTAACCCTAACCCTAACCCTAACCCTAACCCTAACCCTAACCCTAACCCTAACCCTAACCCTAACCCTAACCCTAACCCTAACCCTAACCCTAACCCTAACCCTAACCCTAACCCTAACCCTAACCCTAACCCTAACCCTAACCCTAACCCTAACCCTAACCCTAACCCTAACCCTAACCCTAACCCTAACCCTAACCCTAACCCTAACCCTAACCCTAACCCTAACCCTAACCCTAACCCTAACCCTAACCCTAACCCTAACCCTAACCCTAACCCTAACCCTAACCCTAACCCTAACCCTAACCCTAACCCTAACCCTAACCCTAACCCTAACCCTAACCCTAACCCTAACCCTAACCCTAACCCTAACCCTAACCCTAACCCTAACCCTAACCCTAACCCTAACCCTAACCCTAACCCTAACCCTAACCCTAACCCTAACCCTAACCCTAACCCTAACCCTAACCCTAACCCTAACCCTAACCCTAACCCTAACCCTAACCCTAACCCTAACCCTAACCCTAACCCTAACCCTAACCCTAACCCTAACCCTAACCCTAACCCTAACCCTAACCCTAACCCTAACCCTAACCCTAACCCTAACCCTAACCCTAACCCTAACCCTAACCCTAACCCTAACCCTAACCCTAACCCTAACCCTAACCCTAACCCTAACCCTAACCCTAACCCTAACCCTAACCCTAACCCTAACCCTAACCCTAACCCTAACCCTAACCCTAACCCTAACCCTAACCCTAACCCTAACCCTAACCCTAACCCTAACCCTAACCCTAACCCTAACCCTAACCCTAACCCTAACCCTAACCCTAACCCTAACCCTAACCCTAACCCTAACCCTAACCCTAACCCTAACCCTAACCCTAACCCTAACCCTAACCCTAACCCTAACCCTAACCCTAACCCTAACCCTAACCCTAACCCTAACCCTAACCCTAACCCTAACCCTAACCCTAACCCTAACCCTAACCCTAACCCTAACCCTAACCCTAACCCTAACCCTAACCCTAACCCTAACCCTAACCCTAACCCTAACCCTAACCCTAACCCTAACCCTAACCCTAACCCTAACCCTAACCCTAACCCTAACCCTAACCCTAACCCTAACCCTAACCCTAACCCTAACCCTAACCCTAACCCTAACCCTAACCCTAACCCTAACCCTAACCCTAACCCTAACCCTAACCCTAACCCTAACCCTAACCCTAACCCTAACCCTAACCCTAACCCTAACCCTAACCCTAACCCTAACCCTAACCCTAACCCTAACCCTAACCCTAACCCTAACCCTAACCCTAACCCTAACCCTAACCCTAACCCTAACCCTAACCCTAACCCTAACCCTAACCCTAACCCTAACCCTAACCCTAACCCTAACCCTAACCCTAACCCTAACCCTAACCCTAACCCTAACCCTAACCCTAACCCTAACCCTAACCCTAACCCTAACCCTAACCCTAACCCTAACCCTAACCCTAACCCTAACCCTAACCCTAACCCTAACCCTAACCCTAACCCTAACCCTAACCCTAACCCTAACCCTAACCCTAACCCTAACCCTAACCCTAACCCTAACCCTAACCCTAACCCTAACCCTAACCCTAACCCTAACCCTAACCCTAACCCTAACCCTAACCCTAACCCTAACCCTAACCCTAACCCTAACCCTAACCCTAACCCTAACCCTAACCCTAACCCTAACCCTAACCCTAACCCTAACCCTAACCCTAACCCTAACCCTAACCCTAACCCTAACCCTAACCCTAACCCTAACCCTAACCCTAACCCTAACCCTAACCCTAACCCTAACCCTAACCCTAACCCTAACCCTAACCCTAACCCTAACCCTAACCCTAACCCTAACCCTAACCCTAACCCTAACCCTAACCCTAACCCTAACCCTAACCCTAACCCTAACCCTAACCCTAACCCTAACCCTAACCCTAACCCTAACCCTAACCCTAACCCTAACCCTAACCCTAACCCTAACCCTAACCCTAACCCTAACCCTAACCCTAACCCTAACCCTAACCCTAACCCTAACCCTAACCCTAACCCTAACCCTAACCCAAACCCTAACCCTAACCCTAACCCTAACCCTAACCCTAACCCTAACCCTAACCCTAACCCTAACCCTAACCCTAACCCTAACCCTAACCCTAACCCTAACCCTAACCCTAACCCTAACCCTAACCCTAACCCTAACCCTAACCCTAACCCTAACCCTAACCCTAACCCTAACCCTAACCCTAACCCTAACCCTAACCCTAGTTCGTACAAGATGGCGGCCCCCACGTAGTCACGTGGTTGGCGGCCAAGATGGCGGCCTCCGTACCGTCACGTGATCGGGGTCAAGATGGCGGCGGCCACTAGGTCACGTGGTGCGGCAGGCAAGATGGCGGCCCCAGGGGGTCACGTGATTCCGTACAACATGGCGGTTTCCGGGACGGGGTCCTGCTTATCGATTTTTGTCTTTTTTCCTGCGTGTTTCACGTTGCGGTTTTGCTCGCGGTGGTATTCCGGTCTCGGTGAACCGATTGCCGCCGTGCGGGGGCGTTTTTGGAGCCCGGGGTGGGTTTCGGCATTTCGGTCAGGCATCTGTGTGGACGCCTATGCCTTGGGGGCTTTTCTGAGGCGCTGGGGGCGTGGTCGTGGGCGGTAACGGGGCGTGACTAGAGGCGGGGTCACGTATTGACGCACTGACGTAATGCGGGGTGCTCTGCCTGCAGTTGCCGGTAGTACTCGGCAGGTGGCGCTATACTTGCAGATCTGCGATGCGGGCAGCAGGTGGCGCTGCAGCGGCAGTACCTGATGTTCGTCGGCAGGGGGCGGTGTGGTACTGCTATCGGCGGGATGTGCCCGGCAAGGTGGGGTTTTTTGCGCCTAGGTCGGTTTGGTGTTCACGGGGGTGGTGTGCATGGGTAAGTAGGTGTGTGATTGAGTCGTGATGTGGATACTGATACTATGGTGCTTGCTTATTGTTTTGGGGTCCTGAGAGGTGGGGCCCCCCCAATTTACTGTATATATAAAAAGAAGAAAAACTATATGTCTGGTGCAGCAGTAGAAAATTTCAGGCTCCTGGGGAGTAAGTAGATTTAAATTTAACTTTTTTTTTACTCCCAGGGAGCCTGAAAGTTTCCACTGCTGCTTTTTTTCCTTATTCTAGGAAGAGAGACAAAATTGAACTAAAAGGTAGAGAGAAAATAGAGAGAAGGAAAGAGTGAGACAGAGGTAGAGAGAAAAGAGAGGGAGAGAAAGGAAGAGAAATAGAGAAGACAGAGAAGAACAAAGGAGAGGGACAAGAGAGGAGAGTGAAATAAGATGCGATAACAGGGTAAAGACAGTAAAAAGAGTAGAGAGTGAAAAGACAAGAGAGGAAACAGGAGAGAGAGAGGAGAGTAGAGAGTGAAAAGACAAGAGAGGAATCAGGAGAGAGAGAGGAGAGTAGAGAGTGAAAAGACAAGAGAGGAATCAGGAGAGAGTGAAAAGAGAAGGGAGAACAGAAGTCAGTGGAGAGAAAATAGTGAAATGAGAAGGGAGAGAACAGGTGTGAAACAAGAGAGAGTGAAGAGAGAAAGAGTAAAAACAAGAGAGCAAGAGAGTTAAGAAAGACCCAACTCAGAGGGAAAAGGAAGACTGGTTAGGGTTAAAGTGAAAATGAAAAGGAGTAAGACGAAAAAAGAGTGAAAAAGGGGAGGAGAGGGGAAAAAGAATGAGTGACTGTAGAAAAGAATAACAAAAAGCTACAGTTAAGGCTAGAGAGAAGAAAAATAGTTAGAGAGAAATAGTACAATACAGAAACAGAGGGAAAACAAATCAGGGAAACAGTTACAGAAGCACAGAGCTACAGGCACTGAGAAACAAACACACAGTTAGAGACATACAGAAAGTTAGCAACAGAAAAGTAAAGCAACAGGTAAAAGGAAGAAGGGCAGTGGAAAAAAATTACTAAACCACACCAAATAAAGACAGGAGCCAAGGGGGGGGGGGAATCTTTATTCAGGTTGATTCAACTTTATTGAATGAATTTTCCTATTTACACTTGAGCAAAACACATGGAAAGAGTGTATACAAATGCGAGTACACATACAACCCATACACATGCTGGTAAAAGTCCAATTTACATACAGAGCAATATACAGAAATGCAAATACAAGACAACACCAAACATAAGCCAAACACATATTAACACAAGATGATAACCTTTTTTCTACTTTCATTACACTTTGATTTATTGTTACAGGAACCCCAAAACAAAGGCAGCACACAGAACGCAACACACATCCATTGTGAACACCTCCTTCACATTACACGTAAACCCATCCGCGCTTGCACCTCAACTGCTCTGCTGACCCCCGGCACGCATTCCTGCCGCTCCTCGGGAACGTGGTTCCCGGGAGCCTCCCTAAAAATCCTCCTGCCTGACAAAAACCCCGGTCCCGGGACGGTCCGCCCCCAAACTTTGGCGATGAACGTCGCCTCGCGGACCGGCCGGGACCGAGGAAAAAAAAACCCAGCCGGGGGGGAAAAAAAAAAAACCCCCCGGCTGGGGATTTTTTATTCTAAATTTTAAAATGTGTTGAAAAACCTGAAAGGAAAAAGTCAAACACACAAGGTTAGAACCAGTCATCAACACACGCACCCACAGCTCTCCTTCAGCTTACACACAAACCCACCCTCGCTCGCATCTTAACCGCCCTGCTGACCCCCGGCACGCATTCCTGCCGCTCCTCGGGAACGTGGTTCCCGGGAGCCTCCCTAAAAATCCTCCTGCCTGACAAAAACCCCGGTCCCGGGACGGTCCGCCCCCAAACTCTGGCGATGAACGTCGCCTCGCGGACCGGCCGGGACCGAGGAAAAAAAAAACCCAGCTGGGGGGGAAAAAAAAAAAACCCCCCGGCTGGGGATTTTTTATTCTAAATTTTAAAATGTGTTGAAAAACCTGAAAGGAAAAAGTCAAACACACAAGGTTAGAACCAGTCATCAACACACGCACCCACAGCTCTCCTTCAGCTTACACACAAACCCACCCTCGCTCGCATCTTAACCGCCCTGCTGACCCCCGGCACGCATTCCTGCCGCTCCTCGGGAACGTGGTTCCCGGGAGCCTCCCTAAAAATCCTCCTGCCTGACAAAAACCCCGGTCCCGGGACGGTCCGCCCCCAAACTTTGGCGATGAACGTCGCCTCGCGGACCGGCCGGGACCGAGGAAAAAAAAACCCAGCCGGGGGGGAAAAAAAAAAACCCCCCCGGCTGGGGATTTTTTATTCTAAATTTTAAAATGTGTTGATAAACCTGAAAGGCAAACGTCACACACACAAGGTTAGATCTGGTCAGCATACACTCGCACACGCAGAGACAAGTGGACGCAGACGGTCACTCACACTCACGCAGACTCGCACGCTCTTCGACTTACACGCTCGCTGCAGCCCTACTTGAAACCCTGAACAACGTGCTTCGACGCGTCATCTGGCTGCCGCTCCTTGACGTCAAATGGTAGATTCCAGGAAAATCGGTCACCTCGGGGACCTGTGAGACAACGGGAGGTGGTCAACGAGTGGCTATCTGACGGCTAGGACTTGTCCCTGCTCCGGGCCCCTAAGTTTTCTACCCAAAATCCCATAGAAGATAGATGAATGGTAAAGTTTTTATAACTGTTCTACCTAACTGTGACTACATGCCAGGGCAGGGCAGCTCCGACCGTAAGTGGCGCAATATAAGTACGCACAATATAAGCCAACAGAATTACATACCATACAAGTACATACAATATAAGCCAACAGAATTACATACCACACAAGTACACACAATAGAAGCCAACATAATTACATAGCATACAAGTACATACAATATAAGCCAACATAATTACATACCGTGCAATACATGCAATATATGCCAACATAATTAGATACAATATAAGTACATACAATATAAGCCAACATAGGTACATACAACATAAGCACATACAATGTAAACCAGGACTTCAGATAACTCTCTGGAAGATTAATTCTTGAGCACCTTACCCTTTGAGAAGATGGAACCTACAGACCTATGGCAGTCACATGAGGAGGGTGTAAGACACTCCCTATAGAAGCCCAAGAGAATAGCACAGGAAGAAAAAGGCACTACCACAGCTGAGACGGAAGACTGATGAGAACATCTTGTGTACTTCCTTGTGTCTCAAAAGAGAGATGGCAGAATAAGCAATGTCCGGGAAGGAACGCGAGTAAAATATGGCCGATACGGCACGGAATGATGCCCATACGGCGTCGAGATGTAACAAAGGCCTACGACACAGAAGACGCTGGACACAGACTACATAACACAGACACCGTAACGTAGACAACATAACGGACACAGGTGACATAACACAGACACAAGTGGAAACTGCCTAGCAGTTTCACCTTATGGACTCAAGATTCCTAGCGCAAGATGAGCCAGAGGCCAAAGATGCCAAAGTAAAGCGAGTCCTACGGCAATAGCGTGTGATGATGAAATGCAACTCCTTAAAAGAAGTTACTGCCAAAGCAGTTAAGAGGATGCTCGAGAGGCTCGGTGGGCCTAGAGAAGGAAGCAAAGACTGCCGGGTGATGGTGGCTATAGCTCCAGACCTGAAGGCGAGCTCCTCAGGAGAAAGATCTGCGACGACGTCGAGCGTCGAAGGAGGCTGACGACGCAAAGTTCACAAGAACGCGGAGACGGGTCGGAACTGCCCTGCCCGGCAAATGCTCTGGTGAGGCCAGGAGAAACCCTCTCCCTTTACTTCCGAGGGACCTGTTCCGCTAAGCTAACATCACATGGCCTCCTGTGACAATAAAGGTTTTTCCCCTTCTCCCAACTATGGACCCCAACACTTAGCTTTTGGAAGACGAGCTGACAAAATCCATCCCCGGTGGGACATGGACGTTGAGACGGTCTCGTGTGCTTCGGTGGTGCTCTCTCCGAACTTTGGCTACGAAGCTCCTCGCGGTACCTAAGACAAAACAGAAAATGTGACTATTACCCTGAAAAACAGTAATCCCCGGGACTCCTCCACACCACTGCCCCAGCTCACCTCAAATCTTGATTTGACTCCAGAGTCTGCCTGGAAGGTACCTGCAAAAAGAAAAGGTACATGCTTAGCAGGCTGCTGCATAACGCTCACCTATGAGTCACCCTGCCTAAACAGACTCACCCCCTCACGTCTGTTCCTTGGCACACCGAGGGCAGTGATGGAACTGGCAAAGAAACAAAGCAAAAAAGCATGCTGAGATACTGTGAAAACACAACCTCCCTAACTTGACAAATAAGCCACAAGTACACCATAAGCTTGCACCCACCTGGCATCGAGCATCCTCAGCCAGCATGGATTGAAAGTGGACCGCCTAAAAAAAAAAACAACCAAAACAGTGGATGCTTAGAGTTGCACCAGAAATTGAGACCCCAGCAATAACAACAGCTTCTGTCCACTGGTCACTGCTCACCTCGACCACTTTGCCTTGACTGCTGCTAGATGGCTTTACTTCCTAAAAATAAACAAAAAGAACAATGCTGTAACAGAGTCACCATTTACACTCCCCCTGCAGAGACAAACAGGGACTGATCTGCTCGGGGGAACCCACTCACCTGGGATAGGGAGTTCTGCCATGGATTTCATCAGTCTGCATCTGAAAGAGAGTCAGGACAAAGTTCAAAGGGCAGCAGGAAAACTTCACAGCTCCAGACAACTTCCTAGGGTCAACCTAGGAATACCATCTAGAATCCAACTACACCCCACACTACAAATTACAAGCCCCCAGGATGTGTCCTATTGCACCAGGCTACGCGGCAGGGCAGAGCAGCTCCGGCACAAACGTGTGCGGACACCCGTGACACGGGACAGGACAAACAATGAGGACACAACAGGGACTACTATCTCTTGACAAGAAGAATGACTGCAAGGATTGAGAGAATGGAAAATTAAATGACTGAGGTGAGATTGACAGTGAGCTGATGAGGCTCAGACAACCACAGAGGAAGCATCTCCTAAGAGAATGATTTTGTCAAAGAACTGCAAAGATGGATGTCTGAGAATCCTACGGTCAGAATCCCCTACCTATCCTCACGTTCTTACGAGTTCTAATCTGCCATAATGGATTCCTGCGATGCACAGCAGTATGTACAGCATGGAACAAGACCTGCAAAGACATCTGACTGGATGCTCCTAAAGAGAAATGCAACTCTGATGCCTGTCCGAGCTCCTGAGCCAAAAGTCCTCTTGCATTGGTGCCCGGCCAAGAAATGCAGAGATCACAGATCCTAAGAATGATGCCGGGGTTTCTGATGGGCCCCTCAAAGGGCTAAGGTAGAAGATGCATGACATGAGACATATAAACAACACAAGGCACGTTAGACAAGTGACACGATATGCACCGGGACTGCTCTACCCTGCACACCTCAGCGCTGGGATCAAAAGTGACACTTGCCCTTTATGTGACCTAAGGGGACACTTCTTGGATAGCCTCAGCCCCAAAGCTGATTCAAAAACCCCTCCCGGCGAGTCCCAACCCAGCACCCCACATTCACCCCCTCGGCAAGTCGTAGCCCTCGACTTATCTCTCAGACATCTGGGGATGCCAATCTGCATCAGGTGGAAAAGAAGGCCACCTCGCCATCTGGGAAGTTCCCGCTGTCACCGGGCTGCTGCCTCATAGCTACATTAAAGAAATGAAAACATCAGTGTATGGTCTTACCAGCACATTGCCCAAAACCCAACTCTTCCGCTACTCACCGTCTCCTAATGCCATTAGCTTCAGAAATGCTTGGAGGCCGATGCCATCATGGCAGGGTGTGCCTGGTTTAAGGGGAGACAGGGAGATGTGGCATTGCTGAAACATGAGCGGACCCTCACTCCTCCCTATTCCCTGACTCACCGCAACTCCTCGGCAGCTGACAAAGGCCAGCCGGATGGCACCTTGAAACAGAAAGGTTCAGGGCTTCATCGCAGAGTCCTGTGATCCTCCACAGGGCTCACAAGAGCGGCAAACCCGATCCATCGGCCGGTTGGGGGGCGGGGGCTCAGCATACTCCGAATGGATTGCCTAAAGCACACAAACAAGAGAGAAGGCTTGGAGTTGCACCAGAAACTGAGACCCCAGCAATAACAACTACTTCTGTACACTGGTCACCGCTCACCTTGACTGCTGATATTCAGCTTTACTTCCTAAAAACAAAACCAAAGAACAGTGCTGTAACAGAGTCACCATTTACACTTCCCCCGCAGAGACAAACAGTGACTGACCTGCTCGGAGGAACCCCCTCAGCCGGGATAGGGAGTTCTGCCATGGATTTTATCCGCCTGCATCTGAAATAAAGTCAGGACAAATGTCAAAGGGCTGCAGGATAATTTCACTGCTCCAGGCACCTTGTGTCCATCTACAAATCCCATCTAGAATCCAACTACACCCCACATTACAAACTTCAAGCCCCCAGGATTTGTCCTAATACACCAGGCTATGCAGCAGGGCAGAGCAGCTCCGGCACAAATATGTGCAGACACCTGTGACACGGGACAGGACGTGACAAACAATGGGGACGCAACAGGGACAGAAATCTCATGGCAAGAGGAATGACTGCAAGGACTGAGAGAACGCAAGATTAGATGATCGAGGTGAGACTGATGGCGAGCTGATGAGGCTCACAGAACCCTGGAGGAATAACCTGCTAAGACAATGATTTATTCCAAGAACTACAAAGATGGATGTCTGAGAATCCTACGGTCAGATCCTCTACCTATCTTTGCATTCCTACAAGCCCTAATCTGCCATAATGGATCCATGCGATGCACAGCAGTACATACGGCTCAGAACAAGACCTGCAAAGACATCAGATCGGATGCTTCTAAAGAGAAATGCAATTCTGACGCCTGTCCGAGCTCCTGAGCCAAAAGTCCTCTTGCATTAGTGCCAGGCCAAGAAATGCAGAGATCACAGATCCTAAGAATGATGCCAGGGTTTCTGTTAGGCCCCTCAAAGGGCTAAGGGAAAAGACATTAAACAACACATAATGCACAACAGCCACATGACACAACACACACCGGCACTGCTCTGCCCTGCGCACCTCAGCGCTGGGATCAAAAGTGACACTTTGCTTTTGTGTGGCCTCAAGACAATATTTCCTGGATATCCTCAGCCCCAAAGCTGACTCAAAAACCCCTCCCACCTGGTGAGTCCTGACACAGCAGCCCCCTTCCATCCCCTCTGTAAGTCATGGCCCTCGACTTATCTCTTGGCTGTCCAGGAATGAGAATCCACATCGGGTGCAAAGGAAGACCACCAGGCTGTCTGGGAGGTTACTGCTGTCATGGGGCTGCTGTCTCCTAGTCTGTCAAGATAAAGGAAACCAGACATCAGTGCATCATCTTAGCAGCATATCGACCAAAACCCAAAAATTCTGCTACTCACCACCTCCTAAGGATGACCGGCTCCTCGGGCCGCACGCTTCGGCCGTGCTCCGAGACCGACGTGGCCGTGTCGGGCTACGCCTGGGTAAAGGGGAGACAAGGTGATGTGGCACTGCTGAGAACTGAGTGGACCCTCCCTCCTCCTCAATACCTCCCAGACTCACCGTGACTCCTCAAGCATTCCTGAGGGTTATCCAGAAGGGACCTTTAAGCAGAAAATTTCAAAGCTTCATCACAGGGTGCTGCAATACCTCCACAGGGCTCACGAGAGCAGCAAAATTGGTCCGTCGGCTGGTTGGTGATGGGGGCTTGACATAACTTGAGTGGATTACCTAAGGCACACAAATGAGAACAGAGGCTTAGAGTTGCACCAGAAATTGAGACCCCTGCAATAACAACTGCTTCTGCCCATTGCTCACCTTGCCCACTTGAACTTGACTGTTGCTATATGCCTTTACTTCCTAAAATAAAGAAAAACAAAAATGCTGTAACAGAGTCACCATTTACACTCCCCCTGCAGAGACAAACTGCAGGGACTGACCTGCTCGGGGGAACCCGCTCACCTGGGATGGCCTGCTCTGCTATGGATTTTATCCATCTGCATCTGAAAGAAAGTTAGGACAAAAGTCAATGGGCTGTAGGATACCTTCACAGCTGCAGACATCTTGGGTCAATCTAGAAATACCATCTAGACTCCAACTACATCCCACATTACAAATTACAAATTCTTGGGACTTGTCCTATTGCAGCAGGCTATGCGGCAGGGCGGAGCAGCTCTGGCACAAATATGTGCAGACACCCGTGACACAGGACAGGACAAACAACAGGGACACAACAGGGACAGAAATCTATCGGCAAGAAGAATGACTGCAAGGACCGAGAGAATGGAAGATTAGATGACTGAGGTGAGCTGATGAGGCTCAGAAAACCCTGGAGGAAGAAGATACTAACTGAATGATTCCTAAGAACTGCAAGGATGGATGTCTGAGAATCCTACGGTTAGAATCCTCTACCTATCCTCACGTTCTTACAAGTCCAAATCTGCAATAATGGATCCTTGCGAGGCGCAGCTGTCTGTACGGCTCAGAACGAGACCTGCAAAGACATCTGAACTGGATGCTTCTAAAGAGAGGTGCAACTCTGATGCCTGTCTCAGCTCCTGAGTCAAAAGTCCTATGGCATTGGTGCCAAGCCAAGAAATGCAGAGATTGCAGATGCTAAGAATGATGCCAGGGTTTCTGAGAGGCCCCTCAAAGGGCTAAGGGAAAAGACATGAGACAGCCAAACGACACATAAGGCACGACACAACTGACACAACACACACCGGCACTGCTCTGCCCTGGGCACCTCAGCGCCGGGATCAAAAATGACACATGGCTTTTGTGTGGTCTTAAGACAACATTTTCTAGATATCCTCAGCTCCAAAGCTGACTCAAAAACCCCTCCCACCTGGTGAGTCCTGACACAGCAGCCCCCTTCCGTCTGCATCCCCTCTGTGACTCACAGCCCTCAACTTATCTCTTGCATGTCTGGGAATGAGAATCCGCATCGGGTGCGAAGGAAGGCCGCCGGGCTGTCTGGGAGGTTCCTGCTGTCATGGGGCTGCGGCCTCCTAGTCTGTCAAGAGAAAGAAAACCAGACATCAGTGCGGCATCTTAGCAGCACGTCGACTAAAATCCGACAATTCTGCTACTCACCGCCTCCTATGAACGACCGGCTCCTCGGGCTGCACGCTTCAGAAGTGCTCTCAGGCCAAAGCCGATGTCTCAGGCTACACCTGGGTAAAGGCGAGATGAGGTGATGTGGCACTGCTGAGAACTGAGTGGACCCTCCCTCCCCCTCACTACCTCCCAGACTCACCATGACTCCTCAGCCATGCCTGAGGGCTATCCAGAAGGGACCTTTAAATAGACAATTTCAAGGCTTCATGACAGAGTCTTGCAATACCTCCACAGGGCTCACAAGAGCAGCAAAATTGGTCCATCAGCGGCTTGGTGACAGGGGCTTAGCAGAACTTGAGTGGATTACCTAAGGCACACAAATGAGAACAGAGGCTTAGAGTTGCACCAGAAATTGAGACCCCTGCAATAACAACTGCTTCTGCCCACTGCTCACCTTGCCCACTTGAACTTGACTGTTACTATATGCCTTTACTTCCTAAAATAAAGAAAAACAAAAATGCTGTAACAGAGTCACCATTTACACTCCCCCTGCAGAGACAAACTGCAGGGACTGACCTGCTCGGGGGAACCCGCTCACCTGGGATGGCCTGCTCTGCTATGGATTTTATCCATCTGCATCTGAAAGAAAGTTAGGACAAAAGTCAAAGGGCTGCAGGACTACTTCACAGCTGCAGACATCTTGGGTCAACCTAGAAATACCATCCAGACTCCAACTACACCCCACACTACAAATTTCAAGCCCCCAGAATTTGTCTATTACACCAGGCTATGCGGCAGGGCGGAGCAGCTCTGGCACAAATATGTGCAGACACCTGTGACACAGGACAAAAAATGGAGACACAACAGGGACAGAAATCTCTTGACAAGAGGAATGACTGCAAGGACTGAGAGAATGCAAAATCAAATGACTGAGAAAGGAAATGGAAAGGAAATGCAGAGATCACAGATCCTAAGAAGGAAAGAAAAGGAAATGACTGAGACTGATGGGGAGCCCATGAGGCTCAGAGAACCCTGGAGGAAGAAGATACTAACTGAATGATTCCTAAGAACTGCAAGGATGGATGTCTGAGAATCCTACGGTTAGAATCCTCTACCTATCCTCACGTTCTTACAAGTCCAAATCTGCAATAATGGATCCTTGCGAGGCGCAGCTGTCTGTACGGCTCAGAACGAGACCTGCAAAGACATCTGAACTGGATGCTTCTAAAGAGAGGTGCAACTCTGATGCCTGTCTCAGCTCCTGAGTCAAAAGTCCTACGGCATTGGTGCCAGACCAAGAAATGCAGAGATCGCAGATGCTAAGAATGATGCCAGGGTTTCTGATAGGCCCCTCAAAGGGTTAAGGTAAAAGACCTGAGAAAGCCAAACACAGAAGCACGATAGACAAGTAACACGATACACTCCGGGACTGCTCTGCCCTGAGCACCTCAGCACTGGGATCAAAAATGACACTTGGCTTTTGTGTGGCCTAAGGGGCCGCTTCCTGGACGTCCCCATCTCCAAAGCGGACTCAAAAATCCCTCCCTGTGAGTCCTGACCCAGCACCCCGCTATCATCCCCTCTCTGGGTCGTAGCCCTCGACTTATCTGCGGATGCCGGTCTGAGTCGGGTGCGAAAGAAGGCCGCCTCGCCGTCTGGGAAGTTCCTGCTGTCACCTGGCTGTTGTCTCTTAGTCAACTACATTAAAGAAAACCAAACATCAATGCTCTATCATGGCAGCACATCGGCCAAAACCCAACAATTCTGCTACTCACCGTTCTCCTAACAATGCCAGCCTCCTTGGGCTGGACAATTTGGCTGCGCTCGGAGGCTGACGCTGTCGTCGCGGGGTTCGCCCCGCTTGAGAGGAGAAAAGGTGATGCGGCATCGCTGAAACCGGAGTGGACCCCCGCTCCTCCTCCCTATTCCCGACTCACCGCAACTCCTCGGCATTGCTAAAGTCTCTCTGGGTGACTCCTTTAAATCGAAAAGGCAGTGGCTTCATCACCGAGTCCTGTAATACTTCCACAGGGCTCCAAAAAACAACAATCACAGTCCGTCGGCCAGTGTCTGATGGGGAGTTATGTGTACTCCAAATGGATTGCCTAAAGCACACAAATAAACATGCATGCTTAGAGTTGCACCAGAAATTGAGATTTCAGCAACAACAACAACTTCTGTCCACTAGTCACTGCTCACCTTGACCACCTCGCCTTGACTGCTGCTAGAAGGCTTTATTTCCTAAAAATAAAGAAAAAAGAACAAAGCTGTAACACAAAGTCACCACTTACACTCCCCCTGCAGAGACAAACAGGGACTGACCTGCTCGGGGGAACCCACTCACCTGGGATGGGGTGCTCTGCTATGCATTTTATCGGTCTGCATCTGAAAGAAATTCAGGACAAACGTGAAAGGGCTGCAGGATAACTTCACACCTCCAAACATCTTGTTTGCACATCTAGGAATACCATCTAGACTCCAACTACACCCCGTACCACAAATTTCAAGGCCCCAGGATTTGTCCTATGGCGCTAGACTATGCAGCAGGGCAGAGCAGCTCCGACACAAATATGTGCAGACACCAGTGACACAGGACAGGACGTGACAAACAAAGGGGACGCAACAGGGACAGAAGTCACTTGGCAAGAGGAATGACTGCAAGAACTGAGAGAATGCAAAATGAAATGACTGAGGTGAGACCGATGGCAAGCTGAAGAGGCTCAGAGAACCCTGGAGGAAGAAGATGCTAACTGAATGATTTCTAAGAACTGCAAAGATGGATGTCTGAGAATCCTACGGTCAGAATCCTCTACCTATCCTCACGTTCTTACGAGTCCTAATCCGCAATAATGGATCCTTGCGGGGCGCAGCTGTCTGTCTTCAAAGACATCTTGACTGGATGCTTCTAAGGAGAGGTGCGGTTCTGATGCCTGTCTGAGCTCCTGAGTCAAAAGTCCTACGTCATTGGTGCCAGACCAAGAAATGCAGAGATCAGTGATGCTGAAAAGGATGCCAGGGTTTCTGATAGGCCTCTCAAAGTGCTAAGGGAAAAGACAAGAGACAGTCAAACGACACACAAGGCACAATACCCATGTGACACAACACGTGCCGGAACTGCTCTGCCCTGTGCGTCTTGGCGCTGGGTTCAAAAGTGATGCTTTGCTTTCATGTGGTCTTAAGATGACATATCCTGGATATCCTCAGCTCCAAAGCTGACTCAAAAATCCCTCCCGGTGGGACCTGACGCGGCGGCCCCCTTCCAGCCTCTCTGTGAGTCATGGCCCTCGACTTATCTTCTAGATGTCCGGGAATGAGAATCCACGTCAGGTGCGAAGGAAGGCCGCTGGGCTGTCTGGGAAGTTCCTACTATCACCGGGCTGCCATCTCCTAGTCTGTCGGGAGAAAAAAAACCGGACGTCGGTGCGTCGTCTCAGCGGCCCGTCGGCCGAAACCCGATGGTTCTGCTGCTCTCCATTCTCCTGGTGATGCCTGGGTCTCTTATGAATGCTGCGGGCTGCAGATGACCGGTGACGTGAGTCCGCGTTGGCCTGAAATGAGTACACCTCGGAGCACGTCTGCCATGCTCACCTGTTAACCTTGGAGTTGGCAAGGATAAAGTAAACCGAAAATAACGTACAAGTTTTGTGTTATGCGAGGTGAAGCCCAGGAAGTCGGCTGCTCGCCCTCTCCTGAAGGTGCCTGGGTCCTCGACGCGTCGTCTTCATCCTGTGTCCGAGGGTGTGGCTGTTATTCTGACTGGCACCTGAGTTAGAGACAAACACAGTTACATAGCGTTTTGCTGACCGCGGTGAATGAGCTCGTTTGCTGTAAGGCGTGGGAATGCCTCTGCTGTGCTAGAGAAAAACCTTGGGGGCGCTCAAATAGATACCGTTTCTCACCCTGGTGCCTTCAAAATCACCCACGATAACTCCTAACGGGAGTTATTATAAACTCTTCACGCTCCCTCTCCTAATCACAATACTTAACTCATTTGAAGCCTCAATCTCAAATAGTATCTTGGACACAGACCAAATCCCTTTTGGAAAGTTATGAATCTGCTGAAAAAAATGCCCTACTGGACACAATCTAGAACTTCATGAATTTGCATTTCTGCAAAACAAAAACAAAACAAAAACAAAACAAAAACAAAACAAAAACAAAACAAAAACAAAACAAAAACAAAACAAAAACAAAACAAAAACAAAACAAAAACAAAACAAAAACAAAACAAAAACAAAACAAAAACAAAACAAAAACAAAACCAGAAATGACAAAAGCACCTTACTGCCTCTGAAACCACAACCCAAAATCCTGAACTTAAATAGTCCCTCTACTCCGTTCTGTTTTCTGCACGGTATCTTCAAAGCTTGTGTTGCTTTGTGTGCCCAAAAGCACCTGCTGAAAACAACCTGATATAAGCTGAAAGAGCCTTTTTGCTGAAATAAGAGAAGAGATCTTACCTAAGCAAATCCCAAGGAGGGAATGAAGCCCCTCAGCAAAGCCTGGGGTTAATATACCCCTGATGGGGCCCGCCTCCTGTTGCCACGGTGCCCGAGAAAAGGGAGGGGGCAAATCCTACCAGGTATAAAAGCCTTCAGAGCAGCTGCAGCTGTTTGGCTCCTCTGACTTCAGTTTGAGGGGGTAAAGGGCTTGCTGCAGGAGAAAACTCTTCAGAGAAAAGCAAACGTTTTCCTTTTTGCTACAGCACCTTGGACGGAAGCGGCAGACGCGGGTAAGAAACGGAACTCTGTGTGCAGGTAGCATGATTAGATAAATTAGGTAATTTGCTGTTAAGTTATGTAATTAGCTCTTGGTGAGTACTAAGCGGTGCTTTACATGTAACTAAGTAAGATGGAGGAGACTACTAATGATATGAATGACCTAACTCTCCTTGGGACCTCGAATGAAGGCCATCTACATTATAAACAAAAATTACAAAAATGATAGTCGCCTGGGTAGCGTAAGGGTAACCATAAGCAGGACAGGCCCTTCTCTGAGATACTCGACCCTAAGGAAGAGAAAGAAGTGCCCTGCAATGCAGATAACTCTTAAAAGGCTGAAAAACAAAGAACTTGCTTCAAAAGAATTCCTTTAAAATCAGAAAATAGATAGTGGCCTCCACTGAAACTGAAACAATAGCAAATAAATGAGGACGCTCTTGGTGCCAGCGTGGAGGAGGCATGAGGGACTCTCAAAGCAGTTTCAGTCTGCGGTGGAGACATCTTAAGTCCGGGTGGAATCTTGCGCTCTGGAAAAATCAGCTGGCAGTCATCCACTTGGGGCCACAAGCAGCTGAAGACCAATGCCGGACTTCTCCCTGACAAACAAAACCCAGCATCCCAGGATTCTGCAGTTAGTCTGCAACAGGCACTTGAGACTCGGCAAGCAGCCAGAGTTTACAGTGATGGCATCTTGGGTCTGGATAGAATCCTGCAAATTGCAGAAAATCATCAGGCAGTCGGCCACTTGGAGTCACAGGCAGCTGAACAAAAATACTGAAGTTGCACCTGATAAACAAAAGTCACCCACCCAGGTTCCAGGTGTCAGTTTGAAGGGGGCACTGGGGACTCTCAAAGCAGCATGAATTTGCGGCGGAGGCATCTGGCATCTGGGGGAATCCTGCGGTGAGCGAAACTTCACCAGGCAGTTGGACTCTCAGGGCCACAGGCAGCTGAACAACAGGGCTGGACTTTTCCAAGAGAAGCAAAACTCACCAGCCCAGGTACCTGGTGTCAGTTTGCAGGAGGCACTTGTGAGTGTCAAAGCAGCATGAGTTTGTGGTGGTGGCAGCTTGGGTCTGGATAGAATCTTGCAAAGGGCAGAAAATCAGCTGGCAGTTGGCCACTCAGGGCCACAGGCAGCTGAACAAGAGGGCTGGACTTTTCCCTGAGAGACAAAAGTCAGCAGCCCAGGTTTCTGGTGTCAGTTTTCAGGAGGCACTTGGGACTCTCAAAGCAGCCTCACTTTTTGGTGGAGACATCTTAACTCCGGGTGGAATCTTACACTGTGCAAAAATCAGCTGGCAGTCATCCACTCGGGGCCACAAGCAGCTGAAGACCAATGCCGGGCTTTTCCCTGAGAGACAAAACTCAGCAAACCAGGTTTTTGGTGTCACATTGAAGGAGGCACTTGTGAGTCTCAAAGCAGCAGGAGTTTGCGGTGGTGGCAGCTTGGGTCCGGATAGAATCCTGCAAAGTGCAGAAAATCAGCTGGCAGTCGGCCACTCAGGTCCACTGGCAGCTGAACAACAAAGCAGGACTTTTCCCTGAGAGACAAAACTCACCAGTCCAGGTTCCAGGTGTCAGTTTCAAGGGGGCACTTGGGACTCTCAAAGCAGCCTGAGATTGCGGTGGTGGCAGCTTGGGACCGGATGGAATCCTGCAAAGGGCGGAAAATCAGCTGGCAGTCGACCACTCAGGGCCACAGGCAGCTGAACTACAAAGCAGGACTTTTCCCGGAGAGACAAAACTCACCAGCGCAGGTACCTGGTGTCAGTTTGCAGGAGGCACTTGTGACTCTTATAGCAGCCTGAGTTTGCGGTGGTAGCATCTTAAGTCTGGGTGGAATCTTGTGCTGTGGAAAATCAGCTGGCACTCATCCACTCGGGGCCACAAGCAGCTGAAGACCAATGCCAGACTTTTCCCTGAGAGACAAAACTCACCAGTCCAGGTTCCAGGTGTCAGTTTCAAGGGGGCACTTGGGACTCTCAAAGCAGCATGAGTTTGCGGTGGAGGCATCTGGGGATAATCCTGCGGCATGCGAAACTTCACCAGGCAGTTGGACTCTCAGGGCCACAAGGAGCTGAACAGCAATGACGGATGTTTCCCTGAGAGACAAAACTCAGTAGTCCAAGTTCCAGGTGTCAGTTTGAGTGGGGCACTGGGGACTCTCAAAGCAGCCTCAGTTTGTGGTGGAGGCATCTGGCATCTGGGGGGAATCCTGCGGCATGCGGAACTTCACCAGGCAGTTGGACTCTCAGGGCCACAGGCAGCTGAACAACAGGGCTGGACTTTTCCATGAACAGCAGAACTCACCAGCCCAGGTACCTGGTGTCGGTTTGCAGGAGGCACTTGTGACTCTCAAAGCTGCCCGAGTTTGCGGTGGAGGCATCTTAAGTCTGGGTGGATTCTTGCGCTGTGGAAAATCAGCTGGCACTCATCCACTCGGGGCCACAAGCAGCTGAAGACTAATGCTGGACTTTTCCCTGAGAGACCAAGCTCACCAGTCCAGGTTCCAGGTATCAGTTTGCAGGAGGCACTTGAGACTCTCAAAGCAGCATGAGTTTGCGGTGGAGGCATCTGGCATCTGGGGGGAATCCTGCGGCGTGCGAAACTTCACCAGGCAGTTGGACTCTCAGGGCCACAGGTAGCTGAACAAGAGGGCTGGACATTTCCAAGAGAAGCAAAACTCACCAGCCCAGGTACCTGGTGTCGGTTTGCAGGAGGCACTTGGGACTCTCAAAGCTGCCCGAGTTTGCAGTGAAGGCATCTTAAGTCTGGGTGGAATCTTGCGCTGTGGAGAAATCATCAGGCAGTCATCCACCCTGGGCCACAAGCAGCTGAAGACCAATGCAGGACTTTTCCCTGGGACACAAAACTCATCTGCCCAGGTTCCTGGTGTCAGTTTGCAGGAAGTCCTTGGGACTCTCTAAGCAGCTACAGTTGCCGATGGTGGCTGCTTGGGTCTGGGAGGCATCCTGCACCGTGTGGAATTTTGGGCAGGAGCCGCTCACTGAGGTCTCAGAATCCTCTACCTATCTTAGTCTCCGTACACGTCCTAATCCTCTACAAGGGATTGCTGCAGTGCACAGCTGTCAAGAACAGCACAGAACAAGACCTTAAAAGACATTTTACTGAATGCTGCAAAAATAGGTGCAATTCTCATGACTGTCTGAGATTGCAAGTCAATGCTTTGACAGAATCGGCACCGGGCAGAGGAACACTAAGATCAGAGATGCTAAGATGGACGCCTCGGTTTCTGATAGTCCCCTCAAAGCACTAAGGCTCAGAGATGGATGCTGTTTTTGCAGGGTACCCCTGGATTAAGAGGCAATGATCTGGTGTGGCATTGCTGAAACCTGAGTGGACCCTGGCTCCTCCTCACTACCTCCCTGACTTATGGCAACTCCTCACCCGTTCCTGAAGGCTACCGGGGTGACACCTTCAAATGGACAAGATCAAGGCTTTATCACAGAGCCCTGTACTAATTCCTAACTTCCCACCAGAGAGATGAACCGGGTCTGTTGGCCCACTTGTAAGGGAGTCTGGGCATAACATGAATGGACCATCTAAAATGCACAATCAAGAATGGATGGTTAGAATTCCAGCAGAAGCACCACTACCCTAAGCACACAAATATATAAATTTTAAAAAACAAAACTCAAAAAAATTCCAGCAAAAACAAGCCACTTCCAATTACCCACAACCACACTACCTAATGTAATAACAAAGACCCCACGTCCAATACCTTTAATGAAACCTCTAAAATCTATGCCAAAAACCCCATAAAACTAAAAAAAACCCTTGCCTTTAACCAAATAAGAACCAAAAAAAAAGTCTTTTAAACTATACCAAATTATTAACCTAAGCATATCAAATCCACCAAAGTATAAAACCTGATCACCGGTACACAGTACACACTAATTTCATCACAACATGTAAAACAAAACCTATTGCTATTACTAATGTAATAAAAACTTCACAAAATTTAACTGCAATAAAACCTTAAAATCTCACTAAAAATAAAATTTTAGAATTCTATTATAACCTGAAAACTCATACATTCTAAACATGAACTTTCTGCAAAACAAATATTTCTAATACCCAAAAATCTCAAATACACATTAAAAATAACTACTATACAGCCAAAAAACATAAAACAATTAAACACCTGACTTCAACTATTGAACACCATCTATAACAACTCTTCTTAAAAAACACCCCAACAAATACCTATTACCACCTCAACAATACGCCACCAGCAACACCAAACAACTCAAAATACTGTAATTCCCATCCAAAAAATACTCTGTAAACTAAAACACCAAAAGCAATCAACAAAACCCACTCACCCTTCAATAACCCCATTTAACCTACACATGTAACTGAATCAAATAAAAATTTACTATAAAGTATCATACCTTAAATAACTCCACCATTAAATGCTGCTGTACCAAACTTACTAAAAAAATCACAAAAGCAAACTACAAGTAGTAAATAATACCAAAAAATAAAACAGGACACTATATACCACCAAAAAAAATTTGACTAAAAACCATATATAAATGCCACTATTTATTAAACAGCACTGCCACTAAATATATTTACCTACAGGTATATATGAATGTGTACATACAAATAAAATATATTAATTTGAGCATTAAACCGACGATATAAGAAAACAAAACGTCCTAAAGTGATATAATAGGAAATCCTTTATCATCTTCACCCAAATCCTCTCTCAGCTATATTGCTGAACACAAACAACAACAGAAAAAGATCTATTTTTTTACTTATTTTACCTAACGTCTCGTGTATTATCCAAAACGAAAAATTTGGCCAAAACTGTAATTTCTTCTAAAACTATTCAACTTTCCTCCGATACAGAAAACCAAACCACCACCAAAAACCCCATAACAAAGACACCCTCGCCACACCCCCTCCGCAATTCCCTCTGCCCCTGCCGCTGGATGGACGCTGCAATGAAAAAACGCACACCCGGAGGTCTCGCGACGGAGTGCGAAATCCATCGAACACTGTTTCTAAAAGGCGCCCATGGTATTATTTAAAGCTGTGCCTCTCTTACAGAGGAACACCAACCTAGCCCACAGACAAAAATGCCTGCGCGGTCGGGGCTTCGTTTGTTTCCCCTCTCCTCCTTTCAGTGATTTTGGCAAGCAGGCTCAGAACCTGACAAGCCAGAAGCGTCCCCCAGCGCCCCTTGGCGGGACTCGCTCCCGGGCTGGCGCCTCTCGGCGGTGCTGGGGGCACCGCGGAGAACACGGGAGCGGCGGCGCTCGGCACCCGGGGGCGGCCCCGCGCTCCCGGTACCGGACGGAGCCCGGCTCCCGGCAGGAACGCGGCTCCTCCGGCGGCTCCTCCGGCACGCAGGGGCCGCGCCGCGCCGGGAGAGCCCCGCCCGCTGCCCCTGCCCGGCGGGGCCGGCACCGGGCCCAGGGGGCCCCGGCGGCGCCCGAGCCCCGCGCCCGGAGCGGCCGGCAGCGGCCGGGGCCAGCGCAGCGCCCGTGCCGCCTCTGCCGCCCGCCGGCCCGGCACGGCTCCCCTCGGCTCCGCACGGCTCGCACCGGCGCGGCTCCGGCACTCCCGCGGCAGCCCGGCCGCGTTCCCCTCCCAGCGCAGCAACTGCCCGGGCCGCGCCAGGAGCGCTCCCGCGCCGCAACCTTCGGGGCCGGGCCGCGGGCACAAGAAGCGCCCTCAAAGGCAGCGGCACGGCCCCAGTTCAACCCCGCAAAGGCTGCGAGAGCTGCAGCTTCCTTCAGCTGAACCCCGAAACTGAGGCAGCGCGGGCTGCTCACCCCGCTTCAGCCAGGGCGAATTAATGTGTTCTCCCCTTCAATTTCATCCCCTAAGTGAAAAACACATACACTCTCCTGTAAAAATTTATTAAGTTGAATGAAGGAAAATAGGAGAAAAGGACCATAGAGCAAAGGATACATCTTGGCTCTCAGCCAAGACCACACTTACCTTTGGGGATACCCTCAACTACCATTACCCTTACATCAGCCTGTTGCATATTAATAGTCCTTATGCATATCCATAAAGTAGTTTATATTGTCCAGGAACTATTTTACATGGCCCCTCCTCAGGTCTGCCTTTATTAGAGCATGCGTGTTTCTTGGCTGTGGTTTCGGCTCCTTCTCCTTATCACTTCCAGTTTCAGTCTTGCTTTGCTTCATGCTTTGTTCAGACGGTGCGTGCTGTTAGTTGGCATAGCTGTAGCAGGTGTCCTCATCCTGTGTTCATTGGGTGTTATCCCACCCAAGCAGGCATTTTAACACAAGCATAGCTATTTCACTACTATGTCTAAGCTTAATTAACAGCAGAAATACAAACGATATCTTTATAGCAAAATTACTTTAGCATCATGCATATAAAATCCATTTTAATATTTACGAAAAGCCAATATTATAATTTGTATCTATAACAGCCTATAATAGCAGAAAAAAGGGGTTTCCCGCAAATGAAATCCTTCAAATGATGGCAAGAGGGGGATTTTACCTCAATTCAAGCCCTTTAAAAGGAGGGACAACAGGGCTGCCCCCTCAGTTTAAACCTTAGGATGACTAAAATGGGGGGGAGGGGCAAACTCCAAATCAAACCCATAATATGACAACAGTATTTCTCCCCTTTCCTTTAAACCTTTAAAATAGAACACAGGGATTCCCTTTCACCCCTGTGATACCCCTAACACCCGGGAAAAGCAGGTATTCCTTAAATCAATACCCTAAAACCACAAGTGAAGGGGGATCCCGTCCTATTCAAACACAGGCAATAATGGAAGAGAACTTGCTTCCCACACTTCATATTTCTATTGTCCTCGCAATCCCTTTTTTTTTTTTTTTTTTTTTTTTTTTTTTTTTTTTTTTTTTTTTTTTTTTTTTTCTGGGGGCACCAGGGAGGGATTGGCAAGATGAAACGGAATAGGGAAAGAAGTCCCCACTACAAATCCACACGAGCTCACCTGTTCAGCTGCTGCTTCCCAGCACGAAGCTTTGGCCCTCGCCACCTCCCTTAAGCAATGCCCCACGCATCCAATTGCGTATCCAGGTGCTCCCTGAGACTCTTGGAGAAGCTCTAACTGTCCTTCCCCGAGACACCCCCGGGAGCCCCCCATAAACCCCTCTACTCAGCAGCTCCAGGCAAAAGGGAGCTGACACAAACCCTCCCCCTAAAACAGCCCCAGTCATCATCCTCACAGCTCACACTCGGGGCTGCTCTGTGATTCTTCCCAAATGAATTTAGAGACAAATTACTATTCTTTAGCAATACCTATAAACACGAAAAACTTGTCACGTTTTAGTATTCTACACCCACCCCTCCCCGTGAATTTTGTGGCAGCTTTGGGTCCCTCTGGGGGACTGCACCCAGCATGACCCCGCTCATTCGCCACCCACCTGCTCCCCCACCGCCGTGTGGCTCCCTCTCCTCGGGACCTTGGGGTGCCCCAAATGACATCAGAGCCCCGAGTCTTGACCCCTCTTTCCCCACCCCCAAAGAAGGCACCGAACGAGTCAAACTGCCCTGGAGAGCAGCGCAGCGCTTCCTTCAAGCCCTTTCCACACGCACATCCCCCCAGAAAGGGACTCCGCCGCACCAAGAAAGGGGGGGCAGCCCCCAGAAGGGCTGAAGTTCCTCCCCAGCCTCGCTGTCACCCCGAGGGGCAGAGACAGGGAGCGGCAGGGACGGCTCGGCACAGAGCGGGGCCGCTCTCAGCGGCATGTCGGGAGAGCCGCAGGTCCGGCAGTGTCGGGCGCTGTGTCTGAGCGGCACGGGGGGATCCGCCGAGAGCTCCGGCCCCGTGCGGGGACTCCTGCAGGGGCCGAGGGGCGCCGGGCTCCGGCCCTCTGGGCTTTATTCTCCGGCGCCCCGAGCCCCGCGGCCGCGGGGAAAGAACGAAAGGGGGAACAGGAAGAGAGGAGCGATAGCAGGGTAGGGAGGGAGGTCGGACTGGGGAGGAAAGCGGGAGGGGAAGGGAAATCCCGAGAGAAGGAGAAGAGGGACCGTGGACAGAGGAGGGAGAGAGAAGGGGAATAGAACGAAGTAGCGGGCTAGGGACAGGACAGAAAGGAGCTGAGTTTGGGGGGGCAGAGGGGAATGCGGGCAGGAGGAAGGACGGGTAGAGAGAGGGACAGGAGGGGAAGCCTCACAGAACCCCGAGCCCACCCGGCCGTGCCGGGGATGCTGCGCTCGGCGGAGCTCGGTTCGGTTCGGCTGCACCCGGCTCTTCGGCTAAATTCGGCTATTATCGGCTAAACTCGGCTATTATGGGCTACGCTGGGCTCGCTTCGGCAGAACTCGGAGCCGCTCGCTCCGTTCGGCTCGGCTCGGCTCGGCTCCGTTCGGCTCGGCTCGGAGCCGCCTCACGTTCCGCGCGCGCAGACCGCTGCGCTCCTGCAGCCGGGTCCCAAGGGCGGCCCGGCCGTCGCACGGAAACCCCCCCAAGCAAGATTAGACAGAGCAGCTTCTGTGTTAAACCCTTTATATCCCATAAGGAGAAAACTGCTCTACCTCATCTTTTTCCACTCATTTTTCTTTGATTTCAAAATCAGAGTTACGAAAACCTACTTGAGTACAATATTTAGTAAGTAATCAATAAAGTAATCCTGTAAATTTCATAACCTGAAGAAAAAGTTATACCTGTTTCCACAAAAAATAAATACAGGAGATTGCTACTCACTGTGTCAAACCTTATTTAAAATACACAAAAAACCCCGACATAAATAGTTCCAGAACCAAAACAAAACACATAAGCAACCCTAACTAAAACCACACATCCAAATACAGTGTTCATCAGTCACCAATCCTAAAAATCCATTTTCTACATACATTGTTAGTATACCTCTTAACACCTAACCTTATCCCTCACAAACTTTAAATTGTAAATCAATAAATCCTATATACCACAAACTCTTAAAATACAATTTATACACCCTTACCCAAATTACAGTTAAGCCACAACAATTAAAATTACTAAAATCATTAGAAAAAAAATACTTGTATAATATTAGCTACAAAAAAAAAAAAAAAAAAACAAAAAACCAGAAAACCACAAAGAAGTGGCCTCAAAGTATCAAAAATAAAATTCAAAACAATTAACAGGACTAAGACACAACATAATAATAGATCAAAAAAAAAAAAAATCACTTGAACATAAATTTACTCCTCAAGACCAATTCCCACGAGAGCGACGAACCGGGTCCGTTGGCCAGTTGCTGAGGGGGTCTCGGCGTAATACCACTGGAACACCTAAAGCACACAAACGAGAACGGAGCCTAAGTGTTGCACCAGAAATCGAGACCTGAGCAATACCACCTGCTGCCATCCACCAGTCTCTGCTCACCTTGCCTGCTGATACCTGGCTTGACTTCCTAAAAATCAAGACAAAGAACAAGGCGGTGAACACAGAGTCTCCACGTATGCTTCCCCTGCAAAGACAAACGGAGACTGACCTGCTCGGGGCAACCCACTCACCCGGCACGGGCCCCTCTGCCACGGATTTCAGCCGGCTGTATCTGAAAGAATGTTAGCACAAAAGTCAGAGTGCTGCAGGGTAACACAGGAGCTCCAGAGGTCTTGAGTCAATCTACAAATCCCATCCCGAGCCCACCTACACCCTGCATTACAAACTTCCAGGCCCCCAGGACTTCTCCTTTGATACCTACACCAGGCTTTGCAGCAGGGCAGAGCGGCATCGGCCCAAACACCCAGACACCCGTGACACAGAACAGGACAAACCATAAGCCCCTCAAAGGACTAAGGCACAAGACACGTGACACGAGACATCCAAAAGACACAGAAGGCACGACAGACAAGTGACACAAGTGACAGGCACTGGGACCGCTCTGCCCTGAGCACCTCAGCACGCTGAGACTTCTCTTCCATGTGGCCTAAGGGGCCATCTCCTGCACATCCCTGCCTCCCAAGAAACTACTCAAAAGGCCCTCCCAGCACCTCGCTTCCATCCCCTCAGCGTGGCACAGCCCTCGACTTATCTCTCGAGCATCCTGGGATGAGAATCCACGTCCGCTGCAAAGGAAGGCCGCCTCTCTCGCTGGCAATTTCCCGCAGTCACCGGGCTCTGGTCCCTTGGTCATGCCTGCAATCAGCAATACAATCATAAATTTCCGAAAGGACAATACCCAAGAATTTCACCAAATATGTCAATTCCATTTTCCCACAACCTAGCTACCAATCTTATTTACAAAGACCCCCATTCCCAATACAGTTAATAAAACCTCTGAGATCTTTGCTAAAATCACCCTTAAAGCTAAAAAAGCCCTGCCTCTAACTAAACACAAATAATCCCTGTCTTTTGAACTGTATAAATTCATTACTTAACACTTCAGACCTGCTAAAATATAATACCTTAATGAACACCTGTACACAGTATACGCTATCCTTATCATAAAATATAAAACAAACCTATTTGTTTTACTAACCTAATACAAATATCATAAAGTTTCACTGTAATACAACCTATAAAACCGTCACTACAGATAAAATTCATAAGTTCTATTTTGACCCAAAAATTCATACATTCTGAACATGAACTTTGTCTAAAAGAAATATTTCAAAAACCAAAAAAACACAAATAAACCCTTAGAATAGCTACTATAATGCCAAGAACTATCAAACAAATAAACACCTAACCTCAACTATCTAGGACAAGCTACAACAAAACTTCTTTATAAACAACCCTACAAATATCCATTATCTCCTCAACAATACACCTCCAGCAAGACCAAGCAACTCAAAATAACCAAACTGCCATCCAAAAAATATTCCATAAACTAAAACACCAAAAAGTAATCAACAAAACCTACTCAGCTTTCAAGAACTCCATTTAACCTATGCACAGATCTAAAACAAATTAAAATTAACCATAAACTGCCATACCTTAAATAACTCCACCACTAAACACTACTGTATCAAACTTATTAAAACTCCAATACAAACTAAAATCCAAAACAACAAAATAACACACCATTATTAACATTATCAACACATATTTCTCTAACATTTCCTCTAACAAACAAATACAAACTACCATTTACCTTCACTTAAAGAACATACAATACACCTATAACCAACTGCCCCGGAAACAAAAACACAGTCCTACCATCTACCATAAATGCAGCTAAATTAAACTAAAAAATCACCTCCAAAACATTTACAATAAACCAACATCAGATAAAAAGTATAGCAAAAATAATTGAAACAATCCAAATTCTCCTCAAAAACAACTTGATCATGAAAAAATACAAAACCAAAAAGCCTACTGCAAAGATCCAATTCCTAAAAGTAAAATAACAAAAGAAACAGCATCAAATTCCCACCAATATCATTAAAAAGTCAGAATAGCTCCACCAGCCAAAAAAAACCCCTAGCCTCTAATAAAACCCCAGACCACCTCAAAAACAAACACTGCAATGCAATTCCTCTGACCATCCCAACTACCATTATTAAAATGCATATGCTGTACAAAACTGTCTTCGACCCTGCCATCAATTCCACATAATATTAATTACTCTCATCATACATTGCACCCATATCACAAATCTAAACCACACTAAAACCGAGAAAATAGTTACAAATTAACCCCAAAAACCAAAACTTTAATCACTAAGTAACAAGAAAAAATTTAAAAAAAACCCCCAAAAAACGAAAAAACTCCACCATGCAACCAAATACTAGGAAAAAAAACCACACTACACTCTTTTCACTAACAATTCTTATCACGTCACAAAAATGGAACAAAATTAAAAACCAACCCTGTAGGAAACCACACAGCAAATGCCAGAAACCACTGAAAAAAGAGAAATCCAACCAACTTACTAAACTCCAAATTGTACAACAGACCCCTCATGTTATTAAAAACAATAAGCAAATCTCTACCTCTACGCTAACTCAAAGAGGCAGCAATACTCTATAAAATTAACTTAATAACGAAACAAATTAACGATACAATAAAAATGGAAAACAATAAAAAACCTACTCAAATAACTACCAAAAAAACCCACCATATAAATACCCACGTCCCCAAAAATAAAACCAATAAAAAGCAAAAACAAAACAAGTCAAACTAAAAAAAAAAAAAGAAAAATCAACAAACAAACTAGAATTAACAAAAAAATTATTCCTGACTCAATAAACCCAAAATTCCTCTGTCCAATAAAACAAAAATACCACCTAGAAACAAACACAAAGCCAAAGGATAAATGTAACCAGAAACAATACCTCCCTAACTATTCGTAACCATAAAACATACACTACAATCAAACAAACCAAATACATAAAACCCGGATAATATGATAAACAAAAATGCAATAATATGAACTTTTAAAACCGCACAAATTTACTACAGGACATTACCTAGAAACAAACACTGCATACGCTAATAAAAGCCACCACAACGGAATTTAAAATCTACATTCTACTTCAAGCTTCACGATCCATAAAAACCATAGTAAACTATAAAAAACTTAACGTTTAAAAGCATAATACCTCACCAAAAAAAAAAAAAAAAAAGCGACAACAAAACTCAATTCCAAAACAGCCCTGTCATCAACGCCTGAGCCAACAACCATAACATCGAAGAAGTTCACGATACACCAACTGCAAACAAAATGATACAGTAAATTCCTACAAACCACCTCAAAGCCACGACGTAAAAGAACTTTCCATAATTAAAGCCGCGGCTCCCGGCGGGAACGCGGCTCCTTCGGCGGCTCCTCCGGCACGCAGGGGCCGCGCCGCGCCGGGAGAGCCCCGCCCGCTGCCCCTGCCCGGCGGGGCCGGCACCGGGCCCAGGGGGCCCCGGCGGCGCCCGAGCCCCGCGCCCGGAGCGGCCGGCAGCGGCCGGGGCCCGCGCAGCGCCCGTGCCGCCTCTGCCGCCCGCCGGCCCGGCACGGCTCCCCTCGGCTCCGCACGGCTCGCACCGGCGCGGCTCCGGCACTCCCGCGGCAGCCCGGCCGCGCTCCCCTCCCAGCGCAGCAACTGCCCGGGCCGCGCCAGGAGCGCTCCCGCGCCGCAACCTTCGGGGCCGGGCCGCGGGCACAAGAAGCGCCCTCAAAGGCAGCGGCACGGCCCCAGTTCAACCCCGCAAAGGCTGCGAGAGCTGCAGCTTCCTTCAGCCGAACCCCGAAACTGAGGCAGCGCGGGCTGCTCACCCCGCTTCAGCCAGGGCGAATTAATGTGTTCTCCCCTTCAATTTCATCCCCGACGGTAGCAGAAAAAGGGCTTTTCCTCCAACTGTGGTAAAAGGGGGATTTTGACCTCAGTTCAAACCCTTGAAAAGGAGGGACAACAGGGTTGCCCCCTCAATTTAGACCTTAGGATGATGAAAATGGGGGGCCTACCCTCAAATCACCCATAATACGACAAGAATTTTTTTTTTTCCCCCAGAGGGCACCGGGGAGGGATTGGCAAGATGAAATTGCAAAGGGAAAGGAGAAAAGTCCCCGCTACAAATCCACACGAGCTCACCTGTTCGGCTGCTGCTTCCCGGCACGGAGCTTTGTTCCTCGGCACCTCCTTTGAGCAATGCTCCACGCATCCAAGTGCGTATCCAGGTGTTCCCCCAGACCCTCGGAGAAGCTCTCGGCGTCCTTCCACGAGACAGCGCCGGGAGCCCCCCATAAACCCCTCTGCTCAGCAGCTCCAGGCAAAATGGAGCTCAGGCGACCCCTTCCCCCCTAAAACAGCCTCCTCCCGGCAGGAGCCGCCCCCTCCTCATCCTCGCAGCTCAGGGCTGGGGCTGCTCGGAGCCCTCATCATCCTCAGAGCTCACAGCTGGCGCTGTCGCCACGCTCCGACAGCGTCTCTCCCTGTCCAGCACACAGCCCGCTCCTCACAGACACAGACCAAACAGAAATCTACTCCGGCTGTCGGCTTTCCCGAGTCCGCCTGGTTACGCGATTAAAACACGTACGTGCAGCGGCGGTTTGGTTCGGCTGTTGGTCTAAGCTGGGCTTGTTTCGGCACTTCGGCTGAACTCGGCTATCATCGGCTGTTCGGCTACACTCGGCTATTGTCGGCAAAACTCGCCTATCGTCGGCTGTTCGGCTACACCCGGCTATTGTCGGCAAAACTCGGCTATCGCCGGCTCTTCGGCTACACTCGACTATTCTCGGCTAACCTGGATTTTCCCGCCCTTTTGGCCGCCCTCTTGAGAAGGTCAAGCCGGTCCGCGACACGACGCGACACGCCACTCTCAAGATGGCGGCCGCGAGAAGCCCTTGGCAAAGAGAGGCGTCCATACTCAAGCCTGTCAGCGCCCGCCACAAACACCACCGCCCGCGGCGCCGCTGAACGACAGCCCGTGTCCACAGCACTTGAATCGCCACAGAAAATTCCTCCGGGGCCGCGCCGGCGTTGGAGCGGCGTGCGGGCAGCTCAGTAGACACACCATGGGCCTCATTTTTCCCGCCCTTTTGGCCGCCCTCTTGAGAAGGTCAAGCCGGTCCGCGACACGACGCGACACGCCACTCTCAAGATGGCGGCCGCGAGAGCCCCCCCCCCCCCCCCCCCCGGCAGAGAAAGGCGTTTTCGCCCATGCCTGTCAGAAACCCGCCGAAATATCTCAGCTCTCGCTGCCGTTGACCCCACAGCCCGTGTCCACAGCACTAGAATCGCCACAGAAAATCCCGCCGCTGCTGCTCTGGCCTCGGGGTGCCACGCAGGCAGTCCAGTAAACGGACGGAGGTCCTTGAGTTTCCCGCTCTTTTTTGCCGCCATCTTGAGAAGGTCTAGCGCGTCCCGGCCGAGCCCTCCCACGCCGTCGGCCGCTGCAGCAGCGCGGCACAGAGAGGCGTTTTCGCCGCCGCCCCTCGGCTGCCTGTCGGGAGGCTGCAGTACCGCGCTCTGGCCACAAGGCGGCGGCGCTGCCGCCCGCCTCAGCCGGGGGGAGCTGCAGTACCGCGCTCTGGCCACAAGGCGGCGGCGCTGCCGCCCGCCTCAGCCGGGGGGAGCTGCAGTACCGCGCTCTGGCCACAAGGCGGCGGCGCTGCCGCCCGCCTCAGCCGGGGGGAGCTGCAGTACCGCGCTCTGGCCACAAGGCGGCGGCGCTGCCGCCCGCCTCAGCCGGGGGCGCCGCACGCCGCGGGGCTGCGGGCGGGGCGGGGCGGGGCTAAAACGAACAGGGGGGATCCCCTCCAAAACCTCTTCTAAAATAAATGCCCCAAAACAACCAAGAAGAGGGAAAAAAAAATCCCTGCCTCTAACCCAGTAACAACCAAAAAAACCCCAGAAAGCCTTTCTTTTAAACAATATTTAAATATATTGCATTGTTATATTTTTTCATATTTATATTCACTTTTATATTCATAATGTACATGGATATATCATGTTTAGTTTTACATTTATATTTATAAATTTATAGATAAATTAATTTTCTATATTACATCTACTCATATTACTTTACTTATATATGTTTATGCATATCTTTATATATTGATTCTATATTTCTGGATTCATATTTTTAGTTCTGTAACACATATTATTTAAAATAAAACCCCTGCAGCTATCCAAAGAAAAGCCAAAAAGAACCTCTTTCTCTTAAACTGTGTTTAAATTTTTTTTAAATTACTTTCAAAATTTATATACATTTACACTTAAAATGTATATTGATTTACAGTGTTATTTGTATTCTACATTACATCTATTCTCATTACTTTATTTATATTTTATATTTCTATATATATTTTTATATCTTGATTATAGATTTCTATATTGATGATTATGAAACAATATCCATATTTATATTATTTAAAATGAAAACTGTCTCTAACCAAATAAAAACCAAAAAACCCTTTATTTAAACTATATTTACATATTTTAATATTTATCTTTTTTCATATTTATATTCACATTTATATTTATAGTTTCTATTGCTCTATAATATTATTTATATTCTATATTACTTACCTTCATATTACTTACATATATTTAAATTTGTACTTATAGTTTAATTCTAATTATCTGTCTTTATACCTTTATTACGAATTTCTATATTTAGATTTATATTTCTATAATACTTTACATGATTTAAAATAAAACCCCTGCCTCTAACAAAATAAAAACCAAAGACAGCCCTTTATTTTAACCATATTTTAAAATATTTAAATTATATCTTTCATCATTATATTTACATGTACACTTATAATTTTCTTTATATATATGATATATATAATAGAAAATATAATATTTTATATCATCTATTAAATTAGTTTATTTATATTTAATATTTATACCTATCGTTATATATATTCTATATGTTTAGATTTGATTTATATTTTCAAATTAATTATATTTATATTATTTATTAAAAACACCTGCCTATAACCTAATAAAAACAAAAAACCACCCTATTTTAAACTATATTTAAATATTTTTATATTTACAATCTATATTTATATATTTGTATATATACACAATAGACAGCATTTTATATATCATATTATCTTTACAATAGTACACTATATATTATAGTTTTATGTATTGATCTGTTTTCTGTATTTATTTTTATCATTATAATTTCAGTTTTCTTTTAAAATTTGTATCTATTTCTATTTTAAACTCTACAGTAAACCATATGCATTCACTGACCTAACACATCAGCAGCACAAAACCACCACGCCCTGCTCAGCACCAGGCCGCAGTACACGCTCACCCCGTCACACCGTTTAAAAACAAAACCTGTTTCTATTACTAACAGAACAAGGATCCCACCACACTTAGCCCCATTCAAAATTCAAATAAACCCAACTATGAATCAATTTTAAAATCCCATTGTTATTACCCCAAAACTTCCATCATTTATAATCATAAATTTCCTCCTCAACCAACATCTCAAAAACCAAAAAAACTCAAATACACATTTAAAATGAAATAACTGCTAATAAAAACAAATCGCATAAAAAATACATCAGACCAACTCACTGAACTCCAAACTGTACAACTGACCCTAAACACGTCTAAAAAAAGCCCCCAAAGCTCTACCTTTATGCTAACTCACAAATAATAACCAATAATCCATAAAAAGAATTTTTAAAAGCTAATTAAAAGCATAATAAAAATTGAATATTAAAATACTTAAAAAGATCACTACACAAATTTTTAAAAATTGCCTATAGAAACCCACCACATAAATGCCCCTGAGCCCAAAAATAAAACTTAAAAAAACCCCATTCATCCAGAAATAAATCGAAACTTATGAAAACCAAAACCATAACATTCAAGAGGTACACCATATTATCATACACCAAGCAGAAACAATACTATGAATTCCTAAAAACCACTTTAAAACTGCTACATTAAAAAAACTTTCAAAAATTAAAAATGGCATCCAGTAAAAGCCATCTAATAAATTAACACCCAAAACTCCAGCAGCCCAGCTAGCCCTACCAAATCTGTATCTTTACACATACAGGGAACACAACCAAAATCCCAATATTATACATCTCAGAAGTCTACTAAGGAAACCTATTAAAATTAATTCTACCTCAAATACAAACCAACTCGATCCATAAAGTTACCTTCACTCCAAAACCAAATTGCACATGTTTAATAATACCAAAAAGGAAAACAACACACCACCAAATAATATACAATTGGAAGGAAAAAAACCCACTTTTTTTTTTTTCACACTAACTTCTATTATTAGCTAGGAAAAAAAGATTTTGCCAGGACTGCAACAACTTCTTCTGCCTCTCCTTGGTCTTCTTCTGAAATGTCCCATCTCATTCCAAATTCCTCACAACTTTGGAGTTGAAATCCAAGCAAAAAGCAAAATGCACAGTCCCCTTGTGCACCGGATGCTCTTGTCACTTCTCAGATTCTCCATTTCACTCCACATCTTATCACACTTTCAGTCTTCGTGCTGTCCTGCTGCAATGAGTTTCACAGATGAACAGGTACATGTTAAGAGAGGATTTTTCTCCCTCCCTCCCTCCCTCCCTCCCTCCCTCCCTCCCTCCCTCCCTCCCTCCCTCCCTCCCTCCCTCCCTCCCTCCCTCCCTCCCTCCCTCCCTCCCTCCCTCCCTCCCTCCCTCCCTCCCTCCCTCCCTCCCTCCCTCCCTCCCTCCCTCCCTCCCTCCCTCCCTCCCTCCCTCCCTCCCTCCCTCCCTCCCTCCCTCCCTCCCTCCCTCCCTCCCTCGTTGCCCCAGCACTGCCAAGCCCCCCCCACCCCCAAATCAGGTCCCTAAACACCACGTCTACACATCCTTTCCATGTCTCCAGGGACGGGGACTTCCCTGGGCAGCCTGCTCCAATGCCTCACCACCCTTCCAGTGAGGAAGTGTTTCCTACAATCCAATCTCAGCCTTCCCTGGTGCAACTCGAGGCCATTTCCTTTTGTCATGTCACTTCTTCCTTGGGACATCTCGTCACTTAAACCTTACCTGCTCCTTACCTGGGAGGTCTCTGCCTTGCCTGCACGAGAGGAGAAACACTCCCACCACAGGAACGGCAGCTCAGCAGTTCCCACACCAAGGCAGGCGGAGCAGCAGTCCTCACCAGAGCTCACGTGCCACTTTTCAGTGGTTGGCTCTGCTTCTCCTCCCGGGCAGATAGATCTCTGCAGAGTGCTTCCAAATTGGCTGCTTAGGAGGGGGGAGAAACACCTCAGCCAACTTCTTTAGCCAGACTTAGCTGATGCCTTTGCCTGCTTTGCCTCTTCCTGACCGCCTTCTGCTAAGAAAACAGCTGCCTTTGGACGTCTAGGGGGAACTTTTATGTCAGGCTCGAAAAGGCACTACAGAGACGTGCCTTGTTTTTAAAGGCTCAGCCAAGAAGACAGACAATGGCAGCTTCTCCATCCCCACTGCATGCGCAGCTGTGGCACCGGGCCAGCTCTGCTCCTCCTTCCACGTGGTCCCAAATCTGCTGCAGGAACTGAAGGCTACTTCCGTGTTCCAGTGTTCTGCTTTTCCCGAAAAAGATCTTTCAGTGCCGTTATCCCTCCATAGGAAGGGCCTTTCTGTCTCACACACTCGGTGACACAAGAGGGAAGAGGATTATAGGTATGTGCTCTTTCTACCTTTCGGGTGGCATTTTAGCTATCACATACACAGATTCAAAGTATTTTCTATTGAAATAATAAATAGTACTAAGATAGCATTTTTACACTATTGCAGAAATAGCAATTGCTGACAACGAGGCCATGTCCTTCTCGGTGGAGGAGAGCCATAAAGACAGAGATTCTGTGACAGAAATTTTACAGGATGTCACTCCACGGAGAGCACTCGCTTCCACAGGAGTTGGCAGGTCAGCTCCTCCACATCAGACAGCTAACCAGGACAAGCCAGCCTCGGGCTCCACGAATGGCAAGGCAGTAAGAGACATATTGAGGCCACGCCTTAATAATACCATTAGGATTCCCACATCAAGTAAGAGCACGCATGGCGCAGGATGCAGGTTCTTGCCTCTCCCATGCTACAAGTCCTCCAGGCTACAATAGATGCTTGGGCTCTGGGTCTGGCAGTTTTCAAACTGAAAATGCTGAATTCTGCTAGTGAAAGCTAAGAGAGGCTCTTTCAATAAAAAACACGTTTGTAAAAGCACAGGCTGCCTCTGTCCCCACGCACAGCCAGCTGGAGGGCAATGGCCACAGCCAACGGTGCCCTGGGTCTGGGCTAACTCATTTTCACACCTTCTCCACCAGGCAAAGCGGCACCACTTCCCTGTGCTGCCTGAAACGGTCCCTGTCACCCCTGGCCAGGCTTTATGCCCTAACCAGCCCTTGCTCTGCAATTCCACGGCACACTGCAGGACAGGTTTTAGGCAGTAGCAGCGTAGCTCAGAGACAGCACAGTCACGGGTCCTGCTATTCTCAGCTCTGCTGGGGGAGGATGCACACCCCATTGACTCCTCCTTTCAGCAGGAGCCTTTAAAGCCCCGGCAGCAGCAGCAGCCACGATTCCTAAACCCTCGCTGCCTTTGGGAGCACCAGCTCCTGCCTGTGTAATCCAATTGACTGGGGGCGATCAGCCACCAGCAAAGGATTTTATTCCATGGCAATTACACCTGGCAGATTAGACTGGGGCCTGATGACACGGAGCTAAGAATGCCTGTGGCAAACAGCACCCTGGACAGCTTAAGGCTGTTGGCAAGCGAGAAGGCATTTCCCCGTCCCACCACTTTATGTGCTCTTACCTTCTACGGAATGATGAGCCCCAGAGTCTTGAGGAGGAGGAAAGGATTTTGAAGATTCCTGCTACAAAGAAAAGGGAAAAAAAAAGGAAACTATATCCAATACTCCTGAAAATCCCATAGGAGTAGGCCGCAGAAATATTTTATGTGCGTGACACTTTGAGAAAGAAAGAAGTGCAAACAGTGCAGAAAGAAATAAATTCTAGGTTTGATGTCTTGGGATGAACAGGGCCTTTAGGACTTTTCCTTGTGGCAAAGCTTGTGTGGTCTCTGTGGGAACATGTGTGGAACCTGTGGGGACGGCTCAGCTCAGGTGACAGATCTGGGGGCACAGCAAAGCAACCTGGCCCAGGGGAAGGTGTCCCTGCCCGGGACAGGGGGATGGAACTGGGTCGTTTTTGAGGTCCCTTCCAACCCAAACCATTCTACGGTGTGATGCAACAGGAGAGTTGTAAGGGACAAGAAGCATGAATTCCTTTGGAAGGATAATTTTTGACCTCTCTAGTAGCAGGCTTTTCTTGCAAGAATTGCTTTGCTCTTACACTGACCTTGGTCGAAGGTGCTTCACCGTGCAGAGAGTGGTAACAGCCTGCTGCACGCCTTGGTCTTGGGCAGTTCACACAGACCCAGTGGGGAAAAAGCCCCCAGTACTGCTGTAACAGGAGCAGATACTCCTCCCCACGTTTGGAAATATCCATTAGGGATTTTTCCAGCAGATGGCAACAGCAGACCGCTTTGTAGTGCAAGGCCAGACTTTGCAGGCTGCATAAAACCTGGCTGGGCTGTACCCAAAGCATCTCTCAGGTCAGTTTCTCCTGCTCCTGCTATTGAGCCTGCCTGGTACCTCAGGGCATGGGCACCGCAACAGAGAATAAGTCAGTGCTGCAGAAAACTGCACTACAAACTCTGGAGCTCTCGGTGGCTTTGCAGGGCTTAAACACACCTGGTGCATTTTAAACAGATGAAAATTATGGCTGTCCCTGAATAAACAGAATTTCTCTCCTAGACATCTTCTTGAAAAATAATAATTCAAGGGGTGATCAGAATGGGAGCACAGACAAACACAAAGACTAAAAAATACAGTGTCGTCTATGAAAAGGTGTGTCTCCCCTACCACGTCCAGAAGCACGATGGATGGACCAAACGTTTCACCACATCCCTTCTGAGCCGCCTTCACCAGCTGCTCTTGGGAGGCGCTTGTTATTGCCTTGGGAAGGTGATTGTCCTGCTTGAAATTGTAGGCTCAGCTTTCAGCCTCTGGAGGAAGGAGTTGTGCCACGGATCCCCGGTGCTGCAGACGCCCACACCCGTGGAAGGATCAGGGGGACTCCACGGCCCAGCTCCACCTCTCTCTGCCCAGGCCCTGGGGAAGATGTGGAAAAAGTTATTTTTCACAATTGGCACCCCTGCCATCATCACCCCCATCAACACTTTGAGAGCGCTATTGCTTTTAATAAACAGCAACACTCTTCTGCCACTTGCAAATTACAACACGAATGAACCCGGAAGACGGGACACAAGAGAAATTTACAGCCGAGCCTTCAAATCTTTCTCTCCAAAATGCAATCAATGTGGCGCTTTGCCCTTAAGCTCAAGTTAAGGGAAAAATTCACAGAATCATTCCGGTCAGAAAAGACCTGCAGGCAGTGAAAGTCAGCACTTAGGTGTCGTGTGAAGCTTGGGGAGCACTGAAGAGGCTGTAAAAGTCACCTGATATTCTTTGGAAATTAAAAAAAATTGGAAGCAATTAATTAATAACTAATTCCCTGCAGAGACGACACAAGGCACAGGTTGCAGGGGAGATGCCTGAAAGCCAAAGCTGCGCTTCAGTGGCATCTAAGCTGGGAATTTTGCAGGGTGCCGGGACACAAGGTTGTTTTCACTGCGATCAGTAAGCAGCGGCCACCCCAGAGCAGGAGGAGGGCAGCTCAGAAGACCTGGCTGTAAAAAATACAGCTTATTGTCCCCAAGCACGTGCCAGTGGTCTGGAAAAGGACGAAACTGCTTGACATTACTAATGTGTTTGCTAAAGCGGGGAGCTGCTCGGGCCTCCTCACCTAACTGATGCTCTCAGTTGTGGTGCCACACAAAACCACCTGGCTGTGTTCCACTTCCTTGGGTATTTTCTGTGCAGGGAACTGCAATGCCATTGTAACTTTTCTGCTCTCACGTAATTCTTCCAGAAAAAAACAGCATCTTGAAGGGGAAACTGCCTTATCGCTGTCCTAAAATCCTCTATCACTTGAGGATTCCACGGCACACTCCCTGCATGTGTTATCTTTATGTTAACACTGTTTACAAGTGCTCTGAATAAACCCAAATCCAACTGAGAAAGTTCCACTTTGCTCACGTTTCAATACAAGGGTTCGACTATCACCTTAGAAAGAACTTTACCAGCGGTACAAGATGCAAAAGAAAAAAGCCAACCTGTGAATGCCTGCCACGCTACAGCACACAAAGCCGCAGCCGTTTTTAATGGGTTAGGCTGAGGCCTTCTCTCTTGCTCCTTTGCTCTTCTAACGTGAAGGACTCTGAGACATCTTTGAACTAGCTACAGAGATGAAAGACTTAGTAAACAAGTATTCCTTATCCCATTCCTGTTAAGAGTTTGTCCTGACTGATGCCCTCTTCCTCCTGAGGTTTAGACCACAGTTTGTGTTTTGTTTTTTTTTTCCTTTTTTCCCCCTCTTTAGCTCCCGAAGCATTTCACAACAAGATGGGCAGAGGCCCAGTAGTAATTCGACTGACTGAACACTGGAAATGCAGACAAAAGGAAAGGCTGGAAATCACTTCAGTTCTCCAGCTGGCGCTGCCACGTCCCGAGTCCCAGGCACGACAGCCCGCGTTCCTGACGGTACCTGTACGCGGCTGCGGGCAGACCTTGGCTCCTGCGGCAGCTTGCAGCCGCAGCCTCACATATCCACGCGGAGCTCGTCCGTGGCCCAGGACAAACCCACCTCTCCCTGCTGCTCCCGCGTTGCGCCTGTGGAGCAGGGAGGGAAGGAGAGGCACACAGCTTAACGCAGAGGCAGTGCACAAGCTGCCAGGCGCCACCCATCTCATCTGCACCGAAGAAGAAAGCTTATTTTTCAAAACTTGCCATCATGCCATACAAAACACTGAATCGTTCCAAATCTGGAAGGGATAGTGTGGCATGATGCCCCAGGTCGTCTTACATAAAGAGTTATTTTTCTCCTGCACAATGCTCTGTATCCTACTTTCACAGATATTCACTAAGCTACCTTAAATCATATCAGCCAGGCCTCTGTATGATTGTGCTTAACTCTTGCTGAGCTCAGGGCATCTTCCCATTCCTCAGGCTTCAGAAACCACTGAAACTCACACGTTTTCCTGGTGGCTGCCTGCTTGCAGCTGCCCTCCTCTCACCAACTGGGTCACCTGCCAGGCTTTCTAGTGCACAGGGCACAGCAGCCTCCAAGGGCAGTGTTTGTCTCTTTGAGAGGTGATTAAATGCCTGGGGAAGAAAAAGCTGAGTGATACCATAACTCTGAGAAAGTGCAAGAATCATTAGCCCTGGAGATGTGAAGCTCACCTGGTTCATGTTGAGCACTCTCTCTGGTGACTTTACCTGAGAGTACCTCGCCTGGAGGGCTCCATTTCCATGTGCTGGGCTTGGTCCATCTCCACCTCTCCTGTGAGAAGGTGTTCCAGGGTGGTACCACTGCCTGCTCAGCAAAGGCTTGCACACACTCTGCCATCAGCAGGGGCAGCCTTTGAGGCCACACCAGCCTGGTAGAGAGTGAGTGAGCCATTCTGACAGTGTTAACATCATCACTGATGCCTGAACTTGAGTCGCAAATTCCACCGGAGCAGTGCTTCCCAAATTTTCTGCTAACAGCTGTACAGTGCAGCTCCTCTGCTGTTTCTTAGCTGCAGATGTGTCCATCCCAGGGAGCCCCAAGAGAAGGACCCTGGGGAGTCCTCTGTGCTGACTTGAGGGGACCAAAGGGTCTGATCTTGAATTTAAGGGCTGTTCTACCCAGGGCCAGGATTCAAGCTGATTGTGCAGTCTAACAACTCCCCCTCAGAGGCTTTGAATCACTTTCCTTCCCTCGTTTTGTGAAGTTTATCCTAAAGAAACCAGGTTACAATTGTCCCTCCTCTGCTTAAAGCTTGGTGGAGTAGGTTTAGATGGCCAGTTACTGTAAGCTTTTCACTGGTACAAGCTACAATTTGCCAGAAAAATTTTAAAGGACAAAACTTCTATCCCAAAAGTAATTTCTACTCACTCTGAACTTCAGAGATGTTCAATGACAAAAGTCAATGCAAAACTAAAACATGCAGACTGATGCACGATTACTAGGGTCAGCAAAGTGGGACACGGATATTAGAACAGTCAACCTTTAATCGGCAATTTAATGTTTCTTATGGGAGAAGGAAATAAAGAAACATGCAGCCACTTAGGCCAAGTGAAACCAACAGAGAGTAATTAAACTGGCATTTATCAACACAAATAGCCAGTACAGAAATATCAGTGTATTTTTTTTCCTCAACATGTATCTGATAAAGACCTTTTGGCTGTAATATTGACATTTTTGTGACTATTAAGCCATTGGAGACTCATCCATGGTAAAATAAAATAAAACCCCTACACTTTTAAGCACCAAATTCTCTTTACCAAAGCAAGTGTTTTACTGCTGTGTACTTGGGCATACTAGGCAGCTTATTTTCATTCAGAAAAATAAAATAAGCTTTCCCAGTACAAAAAGCCTCTCCAGCAGCAAAGGATATGCTGGCACTAGTGTAATTAGAGAGGTCAGGAATCGGGTAACACCACCAAGATTGCTTTATCTTTATCAACTGAAAAAAAACCCCAGTTAAGTAAACGCCTTAAAAAAGTTTAAGCTGTGGAGGTTAATGCATTGTGGGGGTTGAGTTTGCTTTGTTTGTGTGGTAAATTTATTTGCCAGGTGCAGCATGAGCTCAGCAAACCATGATGTTTGTCTGGAATTCAGGAATATTCAGTTATAAGCACCTCTAAGCACCAGACTGAGTTGGACACAGTACGTGATAGTATAATTTGTTACAATAAGCTTGTCTGCTGGAGAAAAACATTTTGAAAGATTTTGGATGTTTGGGCAAAGAGCTGGCAAAGTCTGCAATCCACTTCCCATCATGACGTAATCTATCATCAAACATTGGCTCCCAAAACAAAATCTGGCAGATCTGAAGTTTACCACATTATGTCTCCCAGTCTGCTTTCGTAGCCTTTCCCTTCCTCAGTCTCTGAGGCTGTGCTGTGTTTTCTGTGCAATGCTGAAAAAACAGAACGCTTTGCCAGTGCACTCCTTACTTTTGGTTATTTTTAAATCTCCACAAAAGCTCCCGCTTTCTTCTGTAGCCAATGCCTCTTGTTTGTGGAAGCAGTTCCAATTAATTTTCTATAAGGAAAAAAAAAATCTACTGCCTTGAAAGTGCTGCAAGTATCCACATTGTTCTCCTGCATTGTTTTCCATATAAAAAAGGAATTCTTTGGAACTGCAGAGGCATTGAGTCGCCTCCACTCACTCTTTTTTAACCCCTCCCAGCTCACAAACAGTGGCTTTCAAACAGTGACCTTTCCTTTTCGTGAAGGCCAGCTTGTTATTTTGGGTGGGATTTCCCTGCCAATTGTTCTGTGTTTCCTCCTGCGTTGCTCCGCGGCGAAGCCGCTGCCACTGTTCCCACTCCCAGTGGGATAACCAGGGTGACCACCACCCTGTGCTCCTGCCCCCAGCCCTGCTTCTCTTGGGGGCTTGGGTGCAACCACGGGGAGAGCCAGACCCCTGGCAGCCTTTCCCATGTTCACATGGATGGCCCAAAACCATCAACTTCTGATAACAGCCACAAATGATAAAATCCTGGCAACAGTGACCATCTGTACATGGTGGTATAACCATCATTCAGATGCTTAGAAGTGCAACAGCAGCTTTCTAGAACTGCTCTCAAAGGGCTTCACTCATGGGTGTCATAGGAAGACACACATAAAAACCTGCCCTTTCCTAGTGAAACAGCTGATCCACTTCTCTGCATGGGAATAAACAGCTCGTTTATTTTCTGTGAGAGTCATCCCTGTATATTGTCTTTCTTGTAACAAGCTTTTCCTTAATATTACAAACCTCTTGGAAGGACCTGCAGAACCTATCCCTTTTCTCATAGTACCTCTGCAGGACCTGAACTAGTTTGGATCACTACAAAATGCTGAACCCACAAGCAAAAAGCATGAGACACAAGTAGGATTCAGGGTGACCCCTGAAATCAGTCAAAACCTCTAATACAATCTTTAAACAGAAACTTGGCTACCTGAAGCAGAGAGGTGTAAAGTCCACCCACTCCAGGGGATTTTTTTGAAGCAACCAAGATGTAAAATACAGATTCACTGGGCTGAAGGATCTCATCTCAATTTCTAGACGCTGACACTGAGCCTGACAACAAGTCCTATCAAAAATAAACTGGGACATCTCAAATACACTCAGCAGAAAAACATGTACATCTTGATTCCATGAGGACTGCTGCAGGCCTAGGAATCTGGAGCTCTGAGCAGACAGGCTTTGTTTTAGGAGCGACATGTTCTGCTGCATTCATAAGAAAATGTTCTCAGAAATTCTAGCTCATCAGGAGTTTGAAAGCTCCTCACTGGGCCTGATTTTGGGATGCAACCCGAGTGTGAAGAGATGAGATTTCTTGGTGTCTCATGAACTTGAAGTGCTGCTTTTCAGCCAAAGCCTATCTAGACCCTGCCCTCAACTTGCATGTACAAGGCACAGAAACAATAAGTGGAGTTTTCTAAATAATAATTTAATTTTCAGTTATAAAGTTGTTTATATTTCAGAATTCAAAATGAGACAAATTGCATTCCTTTACCCAAAATACTTGTAAAATTTTTTACACCTATTTCTTTCCAGGTAATAGTTTCTATATGCCACTGACTTCATTGAAAACCTCAATGTCAAAATTTTAAGAAATACTTATCTATTTTTACATCTATTTAGTAATTTAACAAACTTGTGATGAAGGAGAAAAAAAGATGATTCTAATATAATCTTTTGTCTTGTACTTATTTCATTGAGAGGTGTGACAGGAAGCTGAGATCCTATGCTAGCCAAACTCTTAATGCATTACACTAACAATATAGGTAAAGCCTTGAATAATTGGAAAAAAATTAAAATAAGTGGGAACAAAAAGGAGAAAATGACCCTCCCACTGAACCCTTCAACACTGGCAAACACCTACTGTGTTCAGAAAACAGTGTGAGGCAGAAGGAAGGTGACAAAAAGAAAAAACAACATGTAAAATTTCAAAATGTTTCCTGAAGATTGAAACAAGATGAAAATTAAAACTTAAGGAAAATATTTTGCTGCACCAAATACTTTTCATGCAAAAGTCTCTATTTTGCATGATAAATGTTTAAGACACAAATGTTGGCCATCTGTAACAGCAGCAGTGAGTGAGGCAGCAAGATGAAAAAGGTGTTGTGGCAAATTGACTTGCCTCCCTCTGGCGTGCTGCACTGCAGTGAGCTGGCCCTGGTTCCAGAAGCAGCAATGCCATATTTGTGTTGTGAGAAATGCAAGGTGCTCAGGCCTGGGAAAAGACCTCTTCTTGCGTCCACACTGCCTGTTCCAGAACTGCTTCAATACCACACTTCTCACTGCATCCGGAGTGAAACATTTCCTCATCTCTATTTCTGCTTATAGAGAAATCACTTTTTCCTCCTTGTGAGTAAGTTGGGCTACTAATGTAGCAATGAATATACTACCTAGTAGGAAAAAGGAAAATAAATATGTATAAGTGGCTCTCCTGCTATTTGTGTGGGCTTGTATGTGCCTGAGCACAGACAAATATAAATACACACATATCTTATGCCTACAGAATATTTCTGTGTGTTCAGTGGCTCAGTTCCAGTGCAACTACAAACACCTGTGCTCATTATAGGAAAATGTATGGTTCTTATCTGAAAACTCTCTGAAATCTCTAAAAACATAAAGGCACCTGCCTCACAGAAAACATCTCCCCTGAGCTCCTTTTATCAAGCAGTGTTTATACTTGGAGTGTATGTGACACTGTTCACCTGAGACATCATTATCCAAAAGTCCTATAAAGCTTATTCCAAACTATCAGAAAAAAAAAAAATTAACATCCTTCTTCAATCACTCTTTTAACCAGTTCTTAACACGTCTCCTCATCCACTCATCGATCCCTCTCCCCAGTACACTTCTATTCATCCCACTAATGAGAGGCAGATTGATTTCTACCATTTCACCTTTGGCTGCCTTATTGATGCACGGCTTGTTCAGAGGGAGAAGAGTCACCCTGTGGTGGCAAGTGACAGTGAAGCTCAGTCAGACGACACCGATGCTCTGGGTTGAAAGGAAGTTGGGGCTCTTCTGATTTACACAAATCCGGTATCTTTCATGTTAATGAAGAGGACTTTTTGAGAGCTAAAGCTAAATTATAAACTGATCAGATCTTCCCAGCAGCAATCATCTTTGTTTTAAAATGAATGACTGTCTTTACAGAATCTGAGATTATCTGCTAAGTGATTACATACCTACACACATGGCAAAAGATTTGCACCTTCCCTGCACCCCTCTCCCGTCAGTGTCAGTGTTATTGTTATGTGCCCAGCCACCTCTGTGGGCCCACTCCAGACAGTGAGCTGTGAGAAATGCAGCTGTTGAATAACAGGGAGAGTTAAGGAAGTGATGTGGGTGGCACATCTTTCCAGCAGTTCAAAGACTGTTCAAACAGTTCTGCTTCTTCTGCCTGTCTGGCTCTCTCTCTTTCTTTTTTCCACATTTAGGCTTTAGTGTCTCTCTCTTTTCCCAGGGGTACATGTTAAAGGAAGTTCAGCCCATCATCGGGATATATACCCCATTTCCATGTTATTCCAGCCTACTTGAAAAGATGATGTATTTGATAGCTTTTAGCTAGGCTCTATCATTCTGAATTTCCCCTTTTTTCCATGTTGCACTTATGATTTGTGATAGGCAAATCTCAAAAGATTAGAAACTTGGCTTGGATAAGCAACCCTACATTAAAGTTTGCATTTCAGTTTTTAGCGATTGGGGTCACTGCAGCAAGCGGATGAATTACCTGTCTCAGATTACTGGGATTTGAATGACCAGAGACTTTGGCATACTTTAGGAAGAGGAATAAGCTGATAGCTGTATTTCCAGCTAACATAGTTACCTTGTCCCAAAATTAAATGGACCAAGGGTATTTATTGTTTTTCAGTCACATTAGGGGAAATGAGAGCTGAAGGCATCAGGATTGTTTGACTTTGGAAATGGACTCGAATGCTGTATCCCATGTAAAGGATTTACCCTTTGCATGCTCTGGCCAGACAAGAGGCAGGGGTAGAGATGAAAGCTGTGAATGCTTGCACAGGTGATGTCCTTTCAGAACATAAAATGTGTGTACTCTCCAAATGCACCAATGACTGCAAGGCACCTATATTTTCCTCCGGGCTGCAGAGTGCACTCTTAGCTCACTCTCCCTGGAAGACTCTGTTATTGTTACTGTGAAAACCTTAACTGTTCTTCACTGACATTTGGCACCGCTTTGAAATCAACTTTCCATAGAGACAGATTGACTACAAAATTGGCCTTGACTGTATTTTCTCATTGAGAATGCAGACAGATGAAAATCAAAGTTTAATCCTGTTGCCTGCAGTAGCAAAGCACAAAACAATGCCTATCTGGGATGTAGCATCTCTCTTTTTATTTATCAATTGTATGTCTGTGTCTGAGACAAGTATGTTCTTGCTTTGTTTCCAAACACAAGAGCATCACAGAAAATACCTCTGATGAACAAAACAAAAGTATCTACTTTTTTTTGTGAGGTTTTACATCAGCTAAAAACCAATCTGGCTACAGACGACAGAAGGGTCTGACTAAAACTGGGTGGAGGATTGATGGAATTTTGATTTCTCAAAAAAGTTCTCATCAGGGAGCTCTGAGGGTTATAAGCAGGAGACAAAGCAGTTCACAAGTTTTTTTTTTCAATTTTCACAGACCTGACAAAGTCTATCTGTAAGCATTTTGGGGCAGGAGCTGGGTAAACATTACTGATATTGGCCACAGGTATCTAAAATGGCAACACAAAGCAAATATTTTCTCCAGTACCAGCAAAATGGGTGCTCAGCTCTTTGGAAGGTCTGGCCTGAGAGAGTGGTACAACGAAAAAACAAAATGGTTTCCTCAAATGGGTGGTACGACGCTTGGGAAATGAATGTTTGTGGAGCACTCAGCCCCTGGTATGAAAAGGTGCTGTGAAAGTTCAAAGTATTATTGTTATGGCATACTTACTCAGCAAGGCAGGGAATATCAAAGGCTTTATTCTCCCAGCTGGCTCAGCCTTATCTCAAGGAACTCTTGGTGGGTGGTGATGGCTCTCAGGGACTGGTGATGACAGAGGAGTGAAGGCACTCACTTTCCTTGCAGAGCTGCCCTGGGCACCTTCCTGGTCCTGCCAAGGCTCCAGTTCCTCTGTGGTGCTTTTTGGTGAACACACTTGCCATTCCCAGAGAAAAGCCTGGAATGAAAACACAGAGCTCTGACACCTGGCTAATAGAGGCACTCAGACAAGGGCTTTCACTCATGACTGGTACATCAGGAAGTAATTGATACAAATTGCTTCAGACATTCAAGGCTGCTGGTCCACCTTCCCACAGGTAATTTTTAGGCCAATTAGGCAGATGAAGTGACACCAGAATTAATTTGGGTACACTCAAATGTTTGGGTTTTTTTTTTGTCTTTTGGAGTTTTTTAATGCTTTTCTCTAGATATATGGCAAATTTCTGAGTTACAAAGAGCAAATACAGGTATTTTTTTCTTTTCTCTCTACTACGTGATGTTCAAGCACTGAAAGACTTACTCACTGCAAAACCACTTAGGCCTGATTGCTGTGGAAGTTCCTCTCAACACCTTAAATCCAAAGCAAATAACAGAATATGAAATAACATATATTCTTGGCATTGGGCTGCACGAGAGCTCCTCTGGGTCTGTTGCAAAGCAAAGGCTACCAACCCACTCATCAGAAGATAAAATACAATTAACTAATTCATTATATAGATATTTTGGGTGGGGAGATACGAATGGCTTATCTCTATTATTGTTATCATCATTATTATTAGCTGCTGTTTGCTAAGATGGAGTTTTTCAAAGCCTTCTTTCACATTAAGGAGCCCAAATTCCCATGTTAAATCCCACCCTAAATTTTATGGTGATATCTTTTGCAAGCTACTGGGGAATACAGGCAGGGAGGGAAGTATAACTGGTGAGATAATATTCATGGCTGTTATTACCAGAATTTATGGACAAGCTATTCCTGTGCTATTTGAATATAATTCATACATTTGGGCTAAGGGGAGATCCATAAGTATTCTCCAGCAAAACCCCAACCTGTGCAATGTTTTCCCAGATAAGGAGCTACTGTAACTACCATGGAAAAGGTAAAACCTGACTGCTGGCCTCCGCAGTTATTGCTCTTTCACAAACCCTTCCAAAAGCTGGAAGCTTCCCAGTGCTCTGGAACAGGCAAGCCATGAGCTGCCCTAGGCTCACAGGCCGGTGATCAGCTGGGTGAATGCTGGCACTGCCCAAGCCCCCAGGAGATGTGCCCCTGAATTTGGCAGGGCACCTCTCTGCCTTTGCAGGCTGAGCTGGTGAGGAGCTCTGCCTCCCAAGCTCATTCCCGTGGCTCAGCGCGAGTGCGTGCTGGCTGTGCAAGGTGGCGGCTCCTGTGCAGTGCCCAGCCTGCAGGATGTGCGCCAACGCCACTGGCTTCGTTCCCCATGGGAAGAGAGGTGGGGAAGCTGGGTTTTGGCCTTTGCAACAGGCAGGGCTTGCAGGATCAGCTGCCACAGCAGCTGTGATGTGAGTGCCCTGATTTTGCCTGTGCCCTCGGTAACCCCAGACTGATACATGATGGTCATGAAATGGCACCTAATTGTGAGACACAACCATCCCAGACCCAGGGAAACCAGGACTCCATTCTCTGCTGTAAAACACAGCAGTAGTTCAGAGCATTCCAAATGGAATTGAGTGAGAGGCTTCCCTTGCTCTTATGTCACAGTCCCAACTTTTCACTGTGTTACGTCATAGTTAAGCACAAGAATTTGAGTCTAACGGCAGTTTACCTTCACATAAACACTAACTAAACTTTAATAAGTATCTGATGCTTAGGAAAAAACCCTTTAACACATCAGCAGAAATAAATGGCTTTTTATGTTATTTTACAATATCACACATACCTCTCCCCTAATTTCTTTCTGAAGGCAACACATACATAATTTTGAGTCTCAAGTTTTTTCTCACCTGTATCTCCTAAGCATATTTCAGCACTAGGATGGTTGGTAGCAGAGGAGTAATTAATACTTTCCAATAATAAGTTACAGATCTGGGGCAGAAAAATTTCAAATATCACCAGCTTCTCAATATTGAACTGCTCCAAGATGCATTTATTTTAGACAATCCAGGCTGTAACCTTACCTCAGAATCCTGAGTCATCAAAACTCCTTACATGAACAAAAGTCCCAATCCATTGAAAAAGTCCTTTTAAGTGTCATTTTTAAACCTAAAATCTTCATAAGGTGCTTGCCCTGTTTCCTCCCCTAAAAGGGTTCATAGCTCCTGTGAATTCCTGCCTTATCACCCACTTCCCTGGCTCACATCTAAGCACCATATTCACCTTTTTATCTCCACCTGTGCCTTGCAGTGAATCTTACCATGGTATCTCTTTAAGCAGTACCAGCTGATGGTGCTGAGACCCACTTGCAGAAAGATCTTCAGTCTGTAAAAAGCTAAAAAAAAGAACAAAACACAATGTGTTAATAATATATTTTCAGAGACTTGTAGGAAACATTAGCAACTGGTCTCTACCAAGACAATGAACTATGAGGAAAATACTGAGCTTCCAAAATGGCAAAAATTATATTCTCATAGGCACAACATCAAGGGAGATTTGTCCTCTGTCCTTGCCTGTAGCACAGATAATGGATTCTTTAAATCCCTTGTCTCAGCAGCTTCATAGTAGAACATCCCTGAGAGGTCACTAAAAGCTGAATCTCACAGAGAAAAGTCATTTCTCCACAGTCTTTCAAGAAGTCTTTGTAAAAAGGGACAATGCAGCAGAGAAGGGAAAGGAAAACTGCTGTAAATATCTGAAAGGGTCAAAATTAAAAGAAAGTTGGAGTTTACTTACAATATCTTTGTGTTGGCACTAGATATTCATGCATGAAAATTTTCCTGAATTTTCTAATAGAAATTACTCCAAAGGAGTAAATGCTTTGCTTCAGTCTCATTTTGTCATGCCCATGAACATACCAGAGATGAAAGGTACCTGGCTGAATTTGGGTAAAAATAGATGGGATTTTGAAAAGCAGGAAGAAATGCCTGGGAAAAGTCACCTACATATGGTCTTAATCATGCCAATGGATAACCCCCACATTACCCTTTAAAAGGTCATCTGATAAACATCAACATTGGGCTTTTCTCACAAACCCAACACCTAAAATTGCTTCAGGCTACTGTAATACGGCATGAGAAGTTAAATTAGAAGCATATATTTGGTAATAGCACCTCTGAGAGGGAGTCTTCAAAAGCCTGTGCCCCCATTAAAGGATTAGAAGTCCAGCACACATATCAGGAACTGCTCTCCATCCAAAGAGAAACAGAACAGGAGACAGAAATAAGCATTTTGTTCTGATTAGCTTCTTTGATTGATGTAATGTCTTAATTACCTTTTTTTTTTTTTTTTTTTTTAACATTGCTGCAAGCCTGCCACTGAGAGAAGTACTATAAAGAATACCACTGTGAAGTAGAGATATCAAGCTCTCCCTTATCTCTTGTGGGTCTGGTAGTGATCTTTCCGGAATACTTGGTGGTGAGACATAGAGAACAAAGCAGTCTCCAAGCAGCTGGTAGTCATGAGTCCATTTTTTTTCAGGGGTACTCAATAACCAAGTTACGGACTTGGAGGTAAAATAATTCAAGAATAAGAATGGGATCATTAAATACTTCTGGAAATGTGCAAATTCTGTATGAAACAATGGAAAATATATTAAAAAAGAAGCAGGGATAATTAGTCAGTACATTCAAAAGCACTTCCTTGTTGTTTGGGCATTTTCCCTTCTGGAAGCAAATCCATCCAATTTTCCCTGAGTGCCAACATTTTGGGGTTATCTGCCCCAAAGGCAAATAGATCAGATTGTCCAAGAAATAAGGATGAAGGCAAAGGGCACACCCTAAGGATTGAAGACTGGCTGAGAAATTGGTGAGTTTAAGGGAAAAGAAATTCTCTGTCTCAAGGTTACTGATGATTTTAGGATGTATGTACATGGAGAAGAACACTGCTAACCACAGTTTTTTATACTTTTGGTGTTTTTCTCTTGCTCCTGACTCAAAGTTCAGGGCATCTCTCCACTTTCCAAGTAGAGTTCTGAGTTATGCTCCGGCACTTGTGGGTTTTAAGAAAAGATAAATGGAAGTAAAATTTTGCTCCAATCTTGCAGCCAGTCAGAAAATTCTCTGCACATAGGTTTTCATGGAATTTCCTATTTATTTCATCCCAAATTCATCCTTTTAGTTCACAAATCAGGAAACAAAATTTCCTCAGTGCTGGCTGTACAATTCTTGCCCAAGAACTGGTGATCAGGCTCTGCTCCTTTTTCCGTATTTCAGGATTTGTGGGGGGTACAGCCTTAATTTCTGAATCTGTTAGAGGTGAGCAAGGCATGACAGAAGTGGCCTTGCCTTCAAACAGACACAGTGATTTTGAACTTCTAAATTCTCTCTCTCTGAAGCCCTAAGTTATCCTTGTGGGTTTTCTCTCCTGGATTCATGAGAGCAGTAGAGTAGCTCAAATGAATTTTCTTTTCCCACCTCCCACTGAAGACATTTCTGAGCCCATTTTTCCCAGTGTTTCTGTGCTTAACTGGTCCCACCCCTATGGACTCCTATCTTAAGAGCATACAAGCAGGAGCAGGCTGCTGCAGCAGGAATCCAGAAGCTGGAGCTGTCAAACCAAGCTTTATTAGATACCAAAGGGGCTAATAAAAGAATGGGTGCTTGTTGTATTTCTGGCAGGGATGGTTGCTGAAAACCCTGGAGAGAAGGATCTGAGACACCTCAGCCCCCAAGTTCCGATGGATGTATTTCTAGTTGATCAATCTCTCTGTCTTTGTGCCTGAGCTACTTCCCACTTCAGGCCTCTGACAGCTGGACAAAGCAGGGTTTGAGCTGTGCCTTGCTCTAAGTAAGTGTGGAGAGATGTTTTCAGTCTGACCTTGCCAAATCTGGCCCAGGCTTGGTGTGTTTGCTGAGGTTTAGGGAAGATTTTCCCACTGAATTGCAAGTGGCAAAAATGAACTCTATCCACAGCAATGTGCTGGAGTACTGATGTGACAAATGTTTGGGGAGACAGGAATCTACCTTATAATCTGCAGAGCCTTTAGCTTCATAAAGCAGAGGAAAATACTTACATATGTTGATTTGGTGGTGGTGGGGATTGTTAAAAGCAAATTATAACTTGAGAAACAGAAGGAATATATTTAACAACACAGTGGATGTGTTCATTATTATCCTTCTATATTAAAGATATAAGATTTGGCAAGAGGAAATGGGCTTTGTTTGCCTTTTTGTTCTCAAGTTCTAATATTTTCTTAAAGACCATCAGATAATGAGACGTAGAAGCACACATACAGCTATAACATGGTGCAGTAATAAAGAGAATATAATACCAGACAGCAAAAGCAAATCTTCCACATTTAAACACTTTTGTGCATATTTACTGTCTATTTTTTTCTCCTTGTCTTAAAACAATAAAAAACCCCAACTCAAATAATGGCAAACTCCCTTCAGGATTTCACCCAGGATTTCCATACCGTACAACAATAGTTCCCCTCCCTCACTTGTTACCCTGCTTTCTGTTTCTTCCCTAGAGTCAGAATTGTTGCTGTGCTAAATAATTAAAATGTCACTGTTTTTTTCCTGATCACTTTTTACACCTAGGACTGTTTTATTTCATAGATTGCCCTGAGTATTTTTACTGTCCTGAGAAAATATTTTGAATGAGTGTGTCATATGTTAATAATAAATACAGTGGCTGATACTTCATAGAGTCAATAATGGACCTTTTAAGATATTGCAGAGAATTTCTGTTCTGCTTTTAAATAGCAACTCTTCCATAATTATAATGATGAATATAACAACAACAACAACAACATTCTCAGTCCTCTGCCAAGTGTACCAACTTGTGTCAGAGATGGAGAGAGATTAATTCATCATATTCATGTCCTCCTTTCTCCACAGGAGTAGAAAAGGTGTGATAACAATCATGCTTCCAGACTTGCTTGTGAACACTCTTTTCAGCTGGCAATAGCTCATATTTGGGACTAGAACAGGGGAAGCAGCCAGGCACCTTAGCTAGTACTGCTCAGTACCAGTCTGGCTCCACATTTCTGCATTTCCTGGTAATGCTCGATCAGGCACAATTGCAAAGGGGAGCCTGGAATGAGTAAGAGAAAAATGAGATGTCAAATCTTACATTTAGAGGACTTAGAAAAGCATGTAAATAAGTTACAGCATTGATATCCTGACAGATTGCTCAGTGAGGGGGGTGAAAATGGAAAATGAAAATCTGTTGAATAAATAAATTAATTTTTAAATCTATAAGTGGTTTTAGTAGATTAATATCCTCTTGCAACAGATTATCCTACAGAATTCAGTTCCCAAACTCCCTCCCAGCGTATTAAACAGTGACATGTTCAAACAGAACAGTGCAAGGGAAAAGCCAAAGGAACCCTTGCTGGTTGAGCACGCCCATAAATGTGTTTCCACCAGCTCCTGTGAGCAGCCTTTCCCAGCACAATCCTTTGCTGGTCCCCAGAGAACTGGATATTGTACTGACGTCAGAAACCCACTGCCCCACACAGGGCTTCTTTGCCAGATTTCTGTTAAGAGAGCAAGAAACAGCAGCCCTTTTTGGGACTTTTCTCTGCAGCAGATAACTGATACCAACCTTCAGTAGGTGGAATGTGGGCTCAGAAGATGCAGGTTCCAGGTCCAGGCCTGTTGCTGACCTCCTGAACAACATCAGACAGGTCATTTCATGCCTCTATATAATGCATGTAATGATACTGAACTCCTCTGTGAATTGCTTTGAGTCTCACTGGGAGGAAAAGTCTGTAACCCCCCTAAAATATTTCATGAATAATGAATTGCAGGGATGATAGTACATGAAATGTGTAACAAAAAGCCATTTAAAAGCTCAGTGCTTGGCAAGTTAACAAAACATGGGTGAACTGGAGGCTCAGTTCTCATAATTCTCTCTCTCATCTAATAAAATGGCTTTTTAAAGTCTGGACAAGTGAAAATGCACTTACTAATTGCATCTCATTCATTTCTAGATGGAAAGATTAATCACAGGAGCCAGGTGGGGTTTTTTTTGGCTCTTGACTGATTTAGTCTAAGTGGTCAAGGACATTAGTAGGATTTATTAGTGGGAATCACTCAGCAATACCAGTTCTGTCTCAATCAGATAAGAAAAAAATTAATTTTTCTCTCTTTCTGGGCTTGATTCTTTTGCAGGTTCAACTCTTTCAAATGTGGAACAGGTTGATCCTAAATCTACTACGCCATGTTTAACTCTAGAGCCACTTTTCCTACCTGATGACTTAAGACTTGGGAGTGGGTGTGTCTGCCTACTCAAACCCAAGGTGGGAGAGAAGGTGACTGCTGTGGTGGGATTCTCCACAGCGCTGAGCCGTTCCAATAAACACGCAAAGCCCGAGTGCTGTGCTCTGCGGCTTTGTGTGCGATTTGGCTCTGTGGAGGGTGCCTTTCAGCGTGCTTTTACATGTGGTTTGGCCATGCTGAGGCTGTTTCACAGCTTGCTTTTACATGTGGTTTGGCTGCAGTCAGGCTGATTTACTGAGAGTCTTTATATGGAGCTTGGCTGTGTTATACTGAGGTCTACATATTTAGGAGCTGCACTAAGACAGTGCAGGTCTTAATTCTGGAGAACAATTTAGATAAGGTGAGAAGTCAAACCCAGCCTGGCACTGCTCCCTGCAGCACCATAATAAAAATCCTCAAGCACTGTAATGCCCCAGCTTCCTCTGGCACAGCCAAAGCACTGCTGCCCTGGCTCTTGAAGTAGAATATTTTCTGTTTTAGATGCAGGGGATTAGATGTAAATCCTTCCCTCCATCTCAGAGCCGGGATCCAAGTGGCTTCCAGCTACGTCAGCTGATCCACCTTGGTGTGGGTTGAATGTAGAGTCAATAATACATTACATAAAGACTGAGAATTATCAAACCTTTTCATAACCAGCAATCTATAACCAATATTTCTCCAGGGAGTTTCAGCTGCATATATTTCAAAGTGACAAAACTCCCCAAAATCGTTATTCCCGACCCACACAAAACACGCTGGCAAACTTCAATGAGTAACTCTGAGGTATAAACAAGGAAGTGTTATTTTGATGAAAAGATTCAGGCACAACTTTTGTCTAACATTAACTCCTTTTGAAACATTTGTCCACAGATGTCCTTTACAAACTGTAGTATCTCTTCTCTGCGTAGTATTAATCAAGATAATTCCTTTCAGAGAAAGAGGATTATTCACTAATTTTTCAGTCTAACTCTTCTCTCCCCTTTATGTCTCTGGTTTTCATTGCCTGGATCAAAATTCCCATTACCTGCAATTTTCTTGTTTTATGCTTCCAAGGCAAGATGGAACTAAAACCTTCCAGGCTTCCTATCACATAGCTGCCAGTACTATTCTAATTTTGATTTTCCTTCCTTTTATGTGCAGTGACTGAGATTTACATGGACACAGGTTTTATATCAATTGTCTCATAACTTGTCTTTACTTTTGCCTGTCAGGTCTCAGAGGGGATAAGGCTGGGAAGGAAAGTAAAGGGGGAATTACAGTTATAGTGAATTCACTTCCAAGAATTCTCCTAGAGAGACAGGAATAATTTCCAGATGCTATTGCAGGATTTAGCAACTTAACAGGGCATTAGGTGTCACTTAAAACTTTTTATCTCATACCAGGGACTGAACTGCAAAAAAGAGTCCAACAAGCAGAATACTGTAATACAGTAGAGCAAATGCTACTCAATGAGCAAGTTTTCTAGAAACAAACATGCTCAGCAGATGAATTAGAAAAGGCAGCACAAATCCTTTCACCTTTGGTCAGTTCTTGAAGCAGTAATCTGAGTGAGTCATTGGAAGAAACAAATATTTTCTCAGTGAAAATGTGAAGGAAACACTCCAGCCATTAATGTTTTGACATAGAAAGAGCATTTGATATTAAAAAATTTTAAATGCTTGTCTGCATTCGCTTTTTGTAAATTTTGCCTTTTGGTGAAAATGTTCTGCATCCAGGGCAACTGCTGTAACCTGGATGAGAGCAGCATCTTCCAAGAAAGTTGAGTGACTGAGCACAGCATCATCTGGATGTTCACTGTATTTTACCTTTTGTATTTTCCCTCAGTTCAGAAGGCTTGGTAGAACCTCCCTTTCCTGAGTTCAGAGTGGATTTGCAGAATTTCTTCTCCCAGACTGGAAGAAAGACAAAAAAAAATGGTGAGAGGAACGTCTTATTTAGTTGTCGTTTGCTTGGGTTTACTTTGGTTTTGAGGTGGGGTTTTTTTGGGTTTTGTTTTTTTAAAACTTTATTTCTGAATTCCATGAAATAAAGTTTTTTATGATCTAAATGTATCTATTTTGGTTTCAGAACTCAGATTTTTTTTTTTTCAGTTAGCATTTATAGAACAATTAAAAATTTCAGTTTAGTTTTCATAAACAGATACAAAAATTCATAATCAAAAGTACTTTCATTGAAGTTATGATATGCTTTTAGTAGAAGAGATGCACTTCAGATCACTTTCCAAATTTTTTTTTTTTTTCTCGGTAGAGTTCATGACTTGCCATGTGATGAGGGGACACTGGAATTTAACAGCTTGAACCATGTTTCATTTATCTTTGTGATCGAGCTGTAAACAACCCACATGGAGACACCCGGGCCATCACGTGGACTCATAAAACACAGCGAGTAACACTGGTGAGGAAACCTGCACAGTGCTCTCAGACCAAATTCCTGCTTATCTTCCTCTGAAGATAAGAGTCAAATTAAGCTGCTTCTTCTGCTAAAAAATGGCACCATGGGAGGCAGAAAGGCTCAATATTCCCTGGGGGCTCCAGCTATGAGTTAGTGCTTTCCAAACCCTTCACGTGTTGGCTGAAATGAAGCCAAGGTTTCTTCACCACTGCTATCATATCAGTTTTAATCAGAGTCCAGCATCTGAAGTACAAGGATTTGTTTTCAAATTAATCACATATTGCATCTCTTTGATCAGAAATTTTTACTGCCACTCGTTTATTGGGTCCTCAGGAGATGCATTTGGAAGTTTAAAGAGTTCAAAATCAAGAGTTTCAGAGTTCTCTCCCAAAACCTAGAACTTCTCATTGTTAGGCTTGTCTCGAGCTAAGAAAAGATAGAAGCCCTTTTAATTTATTTTGGGAAAAAAGTTATGACTTTTCCCTCAAGAACACCATTCTGATCTGCACTCGCAGGAGAACTGTTGGTAGCAAGCTTGGGATACAGCAGAAGAGCTGCCTAAAACAGAAGCAAAGTTTCTTTAGTTTTGAACTTTTTGTGCGTTCTGGTCTTTTCCTTGTAGCTTTTCAGAGATAATGAATGAAAAATTGGCGCCTTGTCCTCAGAGGTGACATGACCTCAGCTGCATTTACCAATACTTGGCACCTGTAGGCTCCCATGGAACAGAAGACATTTCCAAGACCAGTAGGACAGGACCATACCCATGTACATCTATCCTATTTCTGTTACTATTAGCACCAGACAGCAGGAGGATGGACTGGGCACAGGGTATTGCTTTACAAAAGTCCTGCTGGTACAAAGCACCAACAGCTTTTCCCCTGCAAAATTAGTGCTGAGCTTTGCTCTCCCAAGGCTGGTTCCTATCATTCCCAATGACCTGTGCTGGAGCAGCAGATTTTGTGACAGAGACAGTTGGAGCTGCCTGAATTGTTTCTTTGAATTATTTTTTTAAATTATTCCTTCTCCCAGCCCTTCCTCCCATCCTAACTCCACCTGTGGAGTCTCATTGTCAGCTGTTGGGAATGCTGCACACATTAATGGCCAATATTCCTGCTGCGGGCAGAAATAGGCAGCTGTGCAAGGAGGGACTGGCAGGTTGTGCTGTTTCCTATACCACCTGTGAGCAGACACCTCACTGCTCAGGCAGTCCTGAGACACAGAGCTGTTTCCAGACATCTCAAAGGAAGGTAAGATGAAGAAAGTTCTGAGAATATTGTAATGCAGAACATAATTCTTCTCCTTTTACTAGAGATCCTAATTTTTTCTCCTTGTCCTTCTGAAAACAGACTAAAGGGAAGCTGAATGACAAATGAAAAACTGCCTCTTCCTTTTGGGTGTGTCAGGAAAGACCTCAGGTTGGGATCAGGGCTCTGCCATGCCGTGTCTTTGCTAGCAAAGGGTGCAGGGAACAAGGGTACTTCTGGCAGTGCTGAATCTTTCAACAAGGAAAGGAAAGAAGATCAAATGAAGAGCAAATTCAGCCTTGGGAGAATGGACATCCCTAATCCCTGACAGAAATAAATGAGGATAATGCATTTTCCATGCACTGCTGTGAGACACGGGCTGAACTGGCTGCCACAGCATTTCTCCAGCAGCCACTGCTCCACAAATAACAAACCTCATCCAGGCAGTGTGAGCCACTTTTGGAAACTTACCAGAAGCACAAAAAGACTATGTTTTCCTCTCCTTCTACCCAGTCAACCCTCCTGCTGGACACAACAGCTCTGCACACCCACAAACAAATATATGCTACTGCTAAGATAATGTATCATTGAATTCCAATAACCAGACATCCACAGCATCAGAAGAGCAGCTCACCATGAACTGGTGTTTTGCACTGACCACTTAAAATGCAATAAAGGGTACTGAATCCCAGGAGCTCAGGGGAAAAAAACCCCAAAGGTACCATGTTAGTAGATGAACTCAAACTTTAAGAGCTTTTCCTATTATTTTTCTACTCATTAATGAGTAGATTCAGTCTGTATAGAAATGACTTCTTTCCTAAGTGCTAAACTCTGCACTGGACCCTGCTGTTGATAGAGGACTTTGAAGAAATCTGTTTTCTCTCCCTGTTCCTTTGCCTACAGAACATGAATTTGATCCCAAGACTAATTCTCATGTTGAAAAGAAGTTCTTCACATTTCTCAGCATTGTTTGAGAGTGAAGAACGCACTGAGAAGGGCTGCCCCTGTCTTCAGGGTGAGGTTCCTAAATTATAATCAGGAGAAGAAAGACTTTGCCACTAAAGAGTGTAAAGTGTAAGTAATGAAATAGAGGAAGGAATCAAGGTGGGAGAGCCAATTCTTGGAGATTCCATAATAATAATAATTTATTCATTACTGGAGATAAGCCACACTGAAGGTGTTTGTAGACGTGAATTTTGACTAATATTTCTAAAAACTCTTCACCATCCTCATTTTACTTGTATTGAAGAGAGGGGGATGCAGGAACCACAGAGCTGTAAGGACTGAGTAGGATCCAAGCAGTTACATGCATAAATGCAAAAAAAAAAGTCTTCTAATCTAGAGAGAGTTACAGATCCTATAGCTTTCCCCTGCTACTTCTGGCCTCATGGACAGTACAAATTAGCAGTTAATGGAATTGTTACTGCAGCACCTGTGGAACGTGCAGTGTGCCACTGGAGAGAATTTCCAAATGAAATTATGTACTTTGGCTCTATAACCAAATAAATTTCACAGGCTTCAGGCCCTCCTGTAATGCACAAGAAAATCCCACTTACTGAATTTTCTTGCAAACCACCCTATTTCTGGAACCAGAATCTTATTTAACTGAGCAATTACAGAATGATATTAAAGTTCCTCAGATAAAAATCAACTAGAATAAAATTCTTTATTGGTGGTGTTTTCCTCCTTCTCTAGGTTTTCTGTTTTCTTGTGAATTTTAACAGCAGTCAGTACTCATGAAAAAGTTTTTCATCAGCACTTAAGCCTCAGTGCTGAAATCTGAACAGGAAACATTCTGCAGAGAGAAAACCCCACACGTGCAGAAGCACTGGGGCCTGCCTAATGCAGCTGGAAAACTCCTGAGGCAAAGGAAAGAGGGAATCTAAGTGAAAAATCTGCCTGTGGCAGTATATCCCATTGGAAAATTCAGGTTTCACATCTGCCTTGGTTGGCTTATAAATAAAAAAATAAAAACAATTCAACAGTTTGCCATCCTAGTTTTACCCAGTTGCTTGTGTTAAAAATTTAGCAGCATTAATAGAGAGGTTTTTTGACTGCTGAAGAAAACATCTTTCCCATGATTTACACTGGTGTACACTCAGATAAGAACTCTGAACATAGTCCATGTTTGCGGCAAAGAGAAAAATATAAGTGCTTTAAATCAAAGCACAGGATTGCCGTGCTTTGATTTAAAATTCATATATAAATGGATTATTGATTTATGAAAGCCCTAGACAAGATGCAGCATGACCCTGTGCAGAATTGCTCCTAGGCCTCAGTGGTGAGCTCCTGATTACAATGGTTCCCATGTTGCATCCAATTTCAGTGCAATTTTGAGTGTGGCCTTCCAAGAAAAATCATCATCTCAGCATGTTATCCTGAAATACATCTTAATAAATCACAGCCAGTATTGAGACTAAAGGGGAGGAAGAGAAAACTTCTCACCGAATTGTAACCAGTAGCCTTGAAAATGAAATATTCCTGCTAAATTCCCATTAAATTTTCTCCTGTGAGCATGCTACATTGAGTCATGTAGACAAGGGAGTCATTGGAGTCATTGCTTCAGTTAGATTAAATAGTTGCATCAAATTTGATTTACGTTCTGAAGAGCTAAAGAAAATAGCTGTTTTTTTTCATTAGCCATACAACGAGTAGATTTCTCAGCTGGATGTCCTACATTTGTCACTCCCCAACAACTTAGTCCTAATATATTGTCCCTTCCTCTTACTTAGATATTATTTCAATCATTTATCAATTTAATTAATAATTGGTTGATAATTGTCCACATAGTCTCTGTATGGAGACAGTCAACACTTCCCTGAAATGTTTTAGGCTTTACCATAGTCTTGGAGGATTTGGGTTTTTTCCCCCTCACAAGAAGCAGGAGTAATTTTTCTGTTACTGTGGAAGTGAATAAATGCCCAAAAGTTTAAAAATGTCCTCTTTTGGCCGCTAAGTGGTTTATCAATGCAACATTTAACACTATAATGCAAGATTTGAGACTACACTTAATTTTGGGCCCATCAGACTTATGGGGACTAGTTAACATTGGCACCAGATGGATTTGGGTCAGGGAAACCTTAGGAAAAGCCAAAGCCTGCATTCACAGAAAGGTGAAAGGAGCACCTTTTTCTCTTTCCCACTTTTCTTCACTTTATAACTTTCTCTAGATTCGTAGGCAGAAGTATATAAGTTGTATATTCTTTTGTCTCGCCAAAATCTGTTAACAGAAGTCTACTGTGTGTGTAAATATCCTATCTTTTAAGATATACTATTCAAAATTTCCAGGAGGTAAAGAAAGGAAAAGAAAAAGGTTGCTTTTCACAAGCAAGGAGTAGAAGACATAAAATTAATTGCCAGCATTAAGTAGAGGTGAGTCCACATAAGTATGATGGGCCCAACCTTAGGGGTAGGTCACAATTCTTTCATTTAGGATTAAAAAGTTGCATTGATAAGCAACTCCAAATATACATAGTTAGGAGGTAAATTACAAAAAACAATCATTGGAATTTCTAGTTCCTGGGCCAGGACAGAGTCCAGGCTGTCAAAAAGATTCATGACACAGCCCATTCTGGGTTTTACAGGCCCAAATTGGGTCTATTAACTTGGATCCAGAGCCAACAGTCGAGGCCAGGATATGTAGGTGGCCTGTTCTGATGGAAACATTTTCCCCACAGCTGCCACATTAACAATCTGTTCTTGAGTCAGATAGAAATATCCCACCCTCCCTGACCCATCCAGGCTCCTAGACAGAATTGCCCTTGGCATATTCCTTGCTGCCCACCCTCCCTGATTCCCTCCGTGTTATCCAGTGGAATTCTCAAGAACTGTGAAACTAAGGCTAGGACTCAACGGGAGACAATTTTGCTGACTATAGTGAGCTTTTATAGCCCCAGAAACAAGTCAGGTTAATGTTTTTTTTCTTTCTCCCTCCCTGGACACGAGCCACTCCAGAGCTTGTATCTGAATATTTTGTTCTCATGCATATTTATTTACTTAGGAGTGGCATTCCTACTTTTATAGCTTTGAGTTTTTAATTTTCTTGTTAGCAGCATTAACAAGGTTCATGGCATATAAAATGAGCTGTGGCATTTAAAAAATGTTGGTCTAATGTAACACCAGCCTTTTTTTATATACATGTTCAATGGCAAACTCCTACTGACAGGCAGAATGCATTTCTATGTCTGGGCAAGTTTATAGATGGTGTTCCCACCTCTGGGCCACAAGGTCACAAATTTGTTTCTGATTCTATTAAAGAAACACTCAGCAATGGTAAGTCTGTGTGCTTCTTTTCTTTCTTTCTTCCTTTTTTTTTTTTTAATGAGGGGAACTGTTTTATAAGATCCACAATCTTAAAGATACTCCAAGGAATCTGTTAACTGCTGGGCTTTTCACCCTTGTGCCCTGACCAAACAGCACTGACTGCAGATTTGAGAAGCTTTGTCTGTTAGCAGCCAGATGACAGATTTTGGAGAAATCTTGCATGACTGAAAAAAGAACAGGCTGTCATCTATCCGTGTGTCTGCTCTAGTTTCAGTGGGGTTTCATGGGATTTACCTCTGCAGCCAGAGGATGTGCAGAAATTACAGATTCACAGTACCTGTTGTCTGCTCCTCTTTCCTCAGCAGATCCTCTGTGTGACTCTGAGCACGTCCCCAAAAGGCCTTGCTACCTGGCCCTGCACATGTGTGCGATGGAGGGAACAGCATTCCTCCCTTTCCTCCCTCCACTTCTTTGCAAGGTTTTAGAGGCAAGGCAGGGAGAGATCAATAAAAGCCTTTGCACCACATACATGAATAAGGATACTTACTGAGCTTATGGCAAGGACAAGCAGAAAGGTGAATCAGAGGTGGCTGCTGTGCCCTAGGAAACAACAGCCCTATTTTTTCTTGGAGTTAGTTTAGGTACGTTCTCCTTTATGCCGTGTGGTGGCTCCAGCTGCAGCTTCCTCAGCATAAGTGTTTACTGTCTCACACCCAGCCTCGTTCAACAAGAGAGGAGGCACAATCCAGCCTGGCCTGAGCCATGAAATCCCTTCGTGCTGGAACACATGCTCTGGGCTTTGTGGCTACAAACATACAGAGCCTTGGCTTGAGAAATGAGCAGGGGCCAGCAGCAAGACTGAGCTGACGGGGTGAAATTAAGAGCACGGGAGAGAGAATGCTGGTGAGTTTGGAGGAGGGAGAATAAACTCAAATGTCTGCTGAAAGAATTCCAGCATCATCCATTACTGTCTAGAAGGCAGTCACAAAAAAGCAGAAGGGCAAGAACTACAGCCTTTTCTGTGGAATGCTTTGGCTTATTGTGGTTAGGAGGATCAAGGCTAGGTATCACATGCCTCCAGTGAAGGGAGATGCCCTGGAATAAAGCAAGGAACAGGAATTTCTAGGCTAGGGAAAAGGCTGACCACGTTGAAACTGAGCACAGAAAAGAGAATTTGGCTGCAGAGTCTGACTGCAGGACTTCTAGCTACATGAGAGGACTCCAGGTCTATTATTTCTCTAATTTCCTTATGCCCCCAAGGAAGCTTTTGCTGGAAATTTGCTTCTATTTATGGGAGGACTGAAAGAATGAGGGCCAGACTGTGACTGAGCATCTGGCAATCAGAAATAGGGTTCAAAGGAGAGGAAACTGCTCAAGCAGGATCTGACAGTGCTATTCTGCACTGAAAATTGACCCCTGCAAGTGACAGGCTGCTACTGCTGGTCATTCCACGTGGGTATTTCTGCAAAGTGACAGTTCAGGAAACTCTCTGCAGCCTGGCTCCAGTAAGCTGACCTTGCTCTCTGAAAATTGTCATCACCACAGACTCTTGTGGCCTAGCGAACTCCTAACTGATATTTTGTGCAGTATCACCTGCTTCAGATTCTCTCATCCATGACAAGGACGGATCTGGCTGCCAACAACAACCACAAAACCACTACAGAACATCTTTGCTCAGCGGAGACATTTCTTCCTAACAAGTACTTTCATTTTTTCTATGCTGTTTTTGGTCACCTGAAATATAATTGCTTATGATCACCATGAAAAAATTTACTAAAACAGGTTTCAAATCTTGCCTCTCTTGAGAAAGGCAAGTTTTCTTTGGCTTTGGAAAACTCTGCAATCTTAAGCTTTTAAAGATTCCTGACAGAAATTCCCTTAAAATAAAGATGTACAGGTAGGGAGCAGGTATGTATATCCCACAAAGCACAGGCAGTTCTCCACTGGAGCAAACAATCTACTTCAGTTCCTGTGATCTCTATTAATTTGGTTACTGTTGCAAACAACTTGGACAGTTTACAGCATCAATTCTGTGAGAAAAGAGAAGCTGGTTTAATGTGTTTGTAATTTGGTCAGAAAATAATCCAAAATATCTGGGGTGGCTTGTCCGTGAGAGACAGGATTAATAAGCAAGCAGTGACAAACTACTCTGCCCCACATTCAGGCTTTCTACCTTATTAAATAATACAGACATTTTGATTGTTCCAGAAATGCTGATGAAATAGATTCAGGTAACGGAGAGCCTGTGACTTTTTTGGGGTTTGGTTGGTATCATGACACTGAGAAAGAAGCTGATCACAGTTTTCTATGTAGAAAAACAGCAGATGTTTACCTTTCATGTTTATCCCCACCTACAAGAGATAATTTTCCATAAATACTCTGTGCCATTAGGTATGTATAACAAAAATGTTCTGTATATGTGAGCTCAGTGCTAAAACAACAAGGTACAGTGACAAGCACTGTTACTCATTACTTCCAGCAGCATTCCTGCAAAGCACAGTTTATCTGACAGTGCTGGAAGACTTAAGGCTTGCTTCTGGGAGGGAAGGGTGAGCACCAGGGCTGCTGTGCACATCTGGCTTGGGTTGGCTTCATCAGCTCTCATAGCACACACTGCAAACCCCACAGAAGTGGCTGTTCTGCAGCACAGTAGCAGACCTGGAGTGTGCACTGGACTAGATCCTCAAGGGGTATAAATCAAAGGAACTGCACTGCAATCAGCCCATCTGTTGCTCTTTGTGTCACCTCTGCTGTGGGAATACCACGGAGCACAATCACCCTCCAAAGTTTTCTTAGAGACAGTCACAAACATGCCACATACCTCTGGCCTCTCCAGTAGCTACCCCCTGTGCTCTGAGGGATTCTTATCCCTTCCCTCTGCCCTTTCTTCCCTCCCTTCTTCCCCCTAAAACTGGCATCACTCAGCATTTTGGCCAGGAGACTGATTCTCCAAACTGAAAACATCAAAGCATATCTCTGGTTAGATCTCATCCCAACCCTCTGAATCTGTTGACTTGGAAAGTGAATAACTAATAAGGCAGCATGCCATTGTTTTCTGTTTATGATAATGGAAATAAATTGTTGGCTCCAACTCAGGCACTGATTGTTCCTTTGATATCATTGCCAGGAAGCAAAATAAAATGGATTTTTTAAAATCACCTTTCACAGAATGCCACAGGCATTTGAAAGATGAGCCTTTTTCCATGTCAAAGGCTCTACCAGAAGTGCCAAATACAGGAGAAGAAAAAAATTCCAATCCTTCACTATTCAAAAAGCCAAGAAAAACAAGAGCACAAGAGAGAGTGTGAGAACAGGATTGCCTGGGCAGCAGGATGGCCTGGGTGAGCTGGCACACCACAGATGTCATGAGAGTGCTCATGAGGGAGCAGCAGAGCTGCCTCCATGGTGAGAAGCACTTCCTGAAGAATATAGAACATATCCTATCCTTTGCATTTTACCCCCCAATAAAAAAAGCACAGGTAGGCTGGATGAATTACTCTGTCTGACTGGCAGCTTTAAATTAATAAGAGACTTTAGGAACCAAAAATGCAGAAGAGTGCATTGCCCCAGAACTTGAATCACTCAAATCTTGCTCATATGTTTCCTTTGTGGTTTGGGGGTTTTCTTAAGCTATAGGAAGCTGCAATTTAATTGCACCTCCAATCCTTAAGAGTGTTTTGATGCTTTCCCCATGGAAATTTAGGGCCAGGCTCTCAGGCATTTGAATTTTTCTCAGGGTGCTACCACTCCTACCTAACATGTCAGGCATTGGCACCACTGTGACACACACAGGGAGGAGGTTCCTCCTCGGAGTTTGGAGCTGGATGCAGATCTTACACGATCAGAGCATGGTGCTGTTTGGTTTTCATGACATGCTGCAGTTTGATTTGGCTCGGAGTGGAGGATGGAGTAGAGAGCCAGATTCAGATCTCAGGCCAAATGTGGATTTTGTGTTACAGCTACCAAACTTCATCATAGTTTGGCAAAGTTGTGTTCTCACCTGCTCACTTCATGTGGAGAACACCTGTGATCTGCTGGTAAGGAGCTTGCTTGTGCTGTGAGAAGCTCCCACAAGGAAAGCCAGGTTACGAGAGCCTGCTTTGGCTGGCCCCAGCTGCTGCAGGTGGACTGGGAGTGCAGAGACACTGGAACATGCTCAGAGGAAAAACTGTGGTGTAAAGAGAAGCTGTCAGGAGGAGAGTGCAGCTTTGGGCCTTTCCTCAGTGCCATGATTCTCTGAACCTTTTCATTTCTACCACTGGGACTCAGATGCACAACAGCAGCAGCATGACCTGAGAGTAGACCAGGAGAAATAAGAACTATATCACTTTCTACAAAAGTCTGCTTTTGAAATAATCCCCCACACTGCCTCCAGCCAGCATTCTTGGATACAGTTTTTGGAAGAACATGCTAGAGGATCCTTTTTCCAAAGAACAAACCAATACCACAAGTTAAATGGCAAAAGATCTGTGTGACAAACAGTGTGGCCTGCTAAATATTAAGGCTTTTTGACATGGAATTTAGGCCCATGCTTGGCTCAAAGTGCATCCTTATTCTGCAAAGCATTTAAGCAAATGATTACCTTCAAGGCTGTAGCACAGAATGGGGCAATTTAAATGGGACTTTATGAAGTCCTTATGACATAGGTGCTGTTCTGAACATAAAGGTTTGAAGGGCTCCCACCAAAGTTCCCTGGAATAAAGTAAAGACTTGCGATTGGCTCCAGCAAATATTCAACCAGGTCCTTATTTTTATACTTATTACTGGCTTATAACAGGATATTTAGAAAGAAAAAAGAAGGAACTTTTTTCCTCCAAATAATACAATCTACTCTATTTCTGAAAATTAAGGGTGTGATTACTGACCCATAAGTACTTTATGATCACACTTTGGTTTGAACTTTTATGAGTGTATGTAGGTTTACTAACTCTAGCACTGCCCAGTAATTTATTTCCCAGGTGGGCTACGAAAGTCATCTGGAAGAAGGAAAACAGTGTCTAAGGGCTTGCTGTGCAAAGAGGTGATTGTACTAGCTGGATTTGTGCATGGATGTTTTTGGAGGAGAAACTAAGTTTTCTAATAAAATAAAACCTTTTTCTTTAACCCAGAAGCAGTGCTTCAAATTCTTACTTATTTCATTGAAAGATTGATGATTGCTATCTGCTGCTCTTTTGAGGACAGAAACTGGGTTCAAAGGCAGCAAAAAGCTATTCAGACCCTAAAAAGCTGCTGTGACAGAAGTGTGAAGAAGCTCTGAATGTCTTTGCAAACCTGTCACCCTTCTTTCCCCAGAAGACAATGAACCTCAGGGGCTTTGCACAAACTTTCATGCACTGAACAGCATGACCCAGAGTTGTGGTACCCCCAAGGGCAGCACAAAAGTTTCAGGTGCCAAAAGACAGATTCTTTTTGCTCAGTGACTGCCCCTTTGCTGGTGAGAAAAGCTGAGTCAATGATGCTCACCTGAGGCAGCTGCAGATGCTGTGACACCCTGCAGGTTGGCTCCTTAGTGCTGTTTGAATCCCAGAGCACCGTGGTTTGGCTGACCGTGGCTGGCACACCTGCAAATCACTTGATGAACATTGATCTTCCTTGGCTAAAGAGACAGAATTTAAACATCAGACCTGAAAATGCAGTCAGCATTGATGTCCTGGCACACGAACTACTAGGGATATTTACAGGTCCCTGGAGACCAAGGAAGTATTACACTGTGCCATGCAAACCCAATATTAAATGAAAATTCTGCTTCTGCAGCTGATGTGGCCTCTACTCATTCCACCCAGCAAGTTCCTGGGAATACTTCAATGCAAAGAAAAATCTACTTTGTTCTCTTAAAAAATCTCTCTTTGGCAATATCTATGAAGCTTCAGGAAAGTGATTCCCAAGGAATCACCTCCTGGACACAGCACAGTTCAGATTGCTGCGACACTCATGCTAAAGTTGTCTTGGTTTAACTTGAAAGCAGCACCTCCCTGAGGACTCCTCAGTTCTGGAATGAGCGATGTATTTCTGTGTTCTGTGAGAGACTGGATTATTTTTAATCTTCTGGACATATTACAAAGATCAATTTATAGTCTCACAGAGACGGTAAGGACAAGAGTCTGAGGTCAGACAAAATTGGGGTTGGATGTTGTTGATTAGTGACATTATTTCTGATTTTTCAAGGCAACTTTGACTTCCTTGCATTGCTTCATTTCAGAAAAAAAAAAAAAAAGTGGTGGGAACTGGCTCAGATGCATGGACTGCAATGCAGCCATGTTCTCTTAGCCCACCAGAGAGTTTGACCCATGCATCACAAGCTGTGCAAGTCCTCACAGCTCTGGACAAGGTACTGTGCAGTAAAAAAATATAGAAGGTAATAACAGCAAAGCTTTCTTTTACTCTCTCTGCCACCATTTTATATATACCATAATGAAGTATGCCAATGACTTTGTTCCCAAATTCAACATAGAAGAGCACCTTGCTTTGTAATTTTGAGACATACAGCTTGATTAGCATTTCCAGTATTATGCAAGGCTTCAAATGAAAATATCAAGGACAGAGTTTGAGCAAAACTACAGTATGTACTTCCCATAATATTCAGCAATGTATATTTTAAAATTCTCTCTTCATTCATGTTGCAGACCCAGCAGTTCAAACACGTACACAGAATACTGCACAGACATGCAGACTGAATCTGTATACGCTTCAGAAGTCATAAAAAACAGCAAGCAGAATTTTTTCCAGTTCTACTTAAATCTCACTTGAACCTTAATTAGTAAATTGCAATTCCTGACACTTAGAGGGACCCCAGTACAATTGTTTCCTTAATTTTGGCAGATGAAAAACAAGAATCACAGAGTTTTGTGTTATTCCCAACTAAAACAGCCAAATGGCCTAGGTTTTACCAAAGTTTCACAAACACTTCTTCAAGAAAGCATGGCAGGGCATTTTTACAAAATGCTGGTAATGCCCAGAGTTCCACATTCCTGAATTTAAAGCTTTGCCCTTTTTTTTTTTTTTAAATTTAAACTTCCACCAAGATTGTTTTCATATCTTTGTGAGCATTGCCAGGACTTTTTAGGCTGGATCACTTTCCAGGAATTACAACAAAGAATTTCAACTTTTGGAGTAGAGAAAGTGCTTTTCCTTTGGGAAATGTCATTCCTGGAAATTCACCAGTGCTTCTTCCTGGCAAGTCCTGAGGAATCAGTCACAGGAAGGGCTGAGATGAGGTGACCCTGTCCAGATGGCAGGTCCCTCAGTTGCCATTTCAAACCACATGGGTCCCCTTCAGTTCTTAGGGAGGCCTCAGTGACACAAAGAGACATTCAGAAGTGTGGCAAGTCACCAGGTTAAGCTTGAATTTCTGTGGGGATTTACTCTCAAGTTCTCCAGCTCCACCTTGCCTGTTTCTGTCCCCGTGGAGATGCCCAAAGTCTGCGGTGGTGGGACAAGGCTGTGCCCTGCTTGGCCTGTGAACCCAGGCAGGGTCATTTCCAAAGCTTGCTCCTGATCTGAGCTATGAACCAGAATGGAAATGCTCATGGAGGTGCACCCTGAGTGGGACGATCTGCTACCATTATGCAACAGATGCTAAAGGCTTGAAAAACATATAAAAAGTGACACTTTCAAAACCAGGGTCAGAAGCAGGAGCCAAACCAGGATTTGCTCACTTCCTCACCATTGTTTTAGCTAGACTACTGCTACTTCTTGAATTTAATCTTAAATCTTGAAAATTCATAGCCTTTCCTGGACATCTTTTATGCCATGGTTAACAGTCTGTAATTTTAAAGGTTTGACTATTAAAATAAACATTCCAGCTACAGACATCAATGAACTGGTGAAGCTCCTATTCCCTGAACATCTGCAAAGCTTTCATTTTCCCTCTCCAACAAAACCAAGATGACCTTCTTTTCCCTTCCCCTGATACTTCTCTTCCTAAGGCCCATGGGGCTTTCTTGGCCTGTCCTAGCCTCAAATCAGAAGGCAAGATGGATTTTCAATATGAGCTTTATGGTTAGTAGTACCCCCTTCCCACTAAAATACTGAAGATTTCTGTGGTAATTCTACTTCTAGCATTGTCAAAAGTATACAAAAGCCAGGCTTGTTACACGTGAACACAATTTAAAGGGATAAAAATCCAGAAGGGAGTTTTTTTTCATAAAGGCAGAGTTTTACTGAGCTATGGTATGGTCCAGAATTGGACTCTCCTATAAACTTGTATGTCTTCTCTTGTGGAGGTCAGTATGTTCTTCAGACACTGAAAACAACAGCTCTTACTCTCTTACCCCATCTCTAATAGCTCAAATATTGCCAGTGGCATTTCAATTCCCTCAATAACAGCTCTGACAAGAGCACTCAGAGGCTTTACTTCAGCTCAGCCCAGAGATCTTTCTTGAAATAATCTTTTACACATTTCACAGACTGGGCATTTCGGTCATCTGTGTCTGCATCAAAGAAGTGCAGACCTCTGTTCATCTAACGAGAGTGAAAACCCCACTACCCCAAGCTGACATGTCACCTCAGAATCTTGCTGGTCTCTTTCAGAAGGATCATTCTTTGCCCAGAGCATCAGAAAAGTAATTATGGCTTAAGAGTCCAGAGATGATGGCTGGAGCCTATCCAAAATTAGGCCCTGTAGTCCCTGTAGTCCAGCTGCTCCTGGCTGAGTCCCCAGGGTGGACCCTGGACCTACTTCCTGCACTTGCCATGTTTGCAGCAGCTGTGCTCGTGCACTGCCTGCATGGGGGTCCCTTTTCCTTGGCCTCATCTGGGGACAGCCCTACTCCTGCTGCTCCTTGCCAGCAAGGCTCAGGCATACCCTTGAGAAAGGCTGTTTTGGCTTCTGGCTGGAAAAACAATCCTTTTTCCTTCAGTCCTGGCAGTGGTGTTGCTCTCCATTGCTCTGTGCTGCAGGGATGACAGCTCTGTAATTTTCTTATAAAGCAAACATGCTCCATTTTACCCCAGACAGCAGGCAATCCAGGGCCAGCAAATTACTGGCAAATGCCTCCTATATTCATCTCTTCAAATGTTTTGGCTTTTCTTTACTTTTAATTTGCCTGGAGGCAGACATTTGAGATAACAGCTGTTATGGTGATATTATCAGTCAATCTGCACGTCATAGAATGCCAGGAAAATGCCTGTGGAGAGGACCTCTTGGGTTTTTTGGTTTTAACTGCTCTGAGGCAAATCCACTGCTTTGTCACCGCTCTGCTCAAAACATTAGAAGAGAACATAATGGGACTGGTTTCTACCATCTGATGATGAAGAAATGCCTTTTTTCTGCTGATAGAGCACAGGTTCCCTTCCTGCTTGTTGAGGATCTAGAGCAGTACTTTGACTGACTATGCCATATTTTTTTCTTGCTGCTGAGCAGTGTCAGAGCAGATCTGCCACCACCAACATCCCTATGATTCTCTGGTGATTTACCTGCTGCAGAATAACGGGGGAGACCCTAAGAAACCCCTTTAAAAAGGGATCTCTACCCTCCTGTGGAAGACTGCATAGCTTTCTTGGGTCCAGTTATAGTGTTTGCTGGGGAAGAAAGTTTCTTTGCTTCCTGAGGTGGAGGGCTCAGTGTCAAGAACCATCAACAAATAGGTCTGGAATTTCCTCTGGACAAAGCTGAGCCATCTGCAAGAGGGACAAAAAGATTTATTGGTTCTTTAGAGAAGATGCCATGACACCACCAGGAAGGTGTTGTCTTGGGAATAATTGCTCTGCACTCTTTTTTTTCTTTCCACAGAAATACAAGATGACAACCCAATACTTTGTAGCTTTGGAAACAAACTGGGTTGTGCCTCTATTTGGTGCATTAATGACAATAAGCCAGTTTTTCCTGTTAGTTTGATGAAACCTGGCATGCTTTACACTAGACAAACTTATTCATTATGCTTTGATTGAAAACAATTTGTATCTAAAGATCTTGAACTACTTTACTGACATCAAACCTGTGGAAAGATAAATAGTTACACCTATGAAATTACCATGATTCCAAAGTAGCAATGGAATACAGGCATTTTGTGTGTCTGCAGTCCCAAAGGAACAGAAAATAAACATTTCTGCTTGCATATTTAACTGCTTTCAAAATTTCTAATATCTCTTAATTATCTGGTAACAGCAGAGATTCCTCTTTCCATTTCCTTAACATTACAAAAAGCTGTTTTGTTGGAAATTAGGAGCCCAGTTCTACTCTGCACACCACATCTCCTGACCAACCATGGGCAAAATATTCAGACTAGTGTGGTCTGTTTCCTCACTTGGAAAATGAGGAGATATCCTAAAAATAGGGTCAAGCATTCCAATATCACAGCAACAGAGCTCACACAGGCATCTGTGCAGTATAAGAAATGCGTGTGAAAGAAAAAGGTGACTTGGAAGGCAAGCCTTGAACAGAGATCACAAAGGTTCCATCCAAGCAAACTGTTACCAAGTAAATCTTGTGGTTTGTTTCCCAAAGGTAGCTTTCTCAGCTTTGAAACACCTGTTCCCAAGTATTGCCAGGTTATTAAAAGAAGTTGGCATTTTTGTGGGCTTGGAAGATGCACAAAGTGGGTGTGTGAAATTTATTTTCACCCATGGCACTCAGGTGCAGCAGTTTGGAACAGTGTTAAATGACTGCACAGGAGAGCATACTTCAGCTCCAAAGATTTTCATGAGCTCAAAGACAGTGTTAGCAGACTTTCTTTTTGGGTCTTCCAGAGACAGGAAGAACATGCTGCCTGCTCAAACATGGTGGGACCAAACAGGTAATCTGTACAACAGTAATTTACTAAGCAATGCTTTGCCTATGTGCTTTCATCACTGCTGGTGTGGTAACATAAAGGATTTGTTCAGCATAGATGAGCTCCTCCTTCCAAATGTCTCCAGGCTTTTGGGAAATTTCAGTTTCTGGAACTGAAGTCTCACAGCAAGTAAGCTTTGAGGGATGGGAATGCAATTGTAAATTTCCTGTATAACTGTGGCAAGACAGTTGGGGCTAAATAAACTGGCTGAAAAATGGGTTTTCTTTGATTTCTAGGGAGGTTGACCCAACGAGAAAAAATTTTGCATTTCTTCTGAAAATCTGAGTAGAGGTTTTGTCCATGAGATTTGCATTATCACGCAGATGGACTGCCGAGAGGGGAGAGATACAATTTCCTGCTGTACATCAAAGGCTGACCATGGCTGAAAACAGAGGTTGGTCTTAAAGAACCAATATCTGATAAAGGCATCACACTCTTGGAGCTGAGCTGCCAGAAACAAAGGTGAGAAAAAATTCAAGGTTTCATTACTTTAAAGCTACTGGTTATTACTTATGGTTTCATTTGGACACTTTCTCTCAGATATTAAAGTACCAAACACCCTCCAAGCAATCTTCCACTATGATGTGGTTTGCTGGATAACAAACAGTGCTTTTCTCTGGACTCATCACCTGGAACTGAGAAAAAAAAGGAAAAATAAAAAAGACAAACAAGGAAATGTCAATTAAGATAAATAAGATAATTCGTGAAATAACTGGCTTGGCAGTCGTGCATTTCCTTTAGCATTTTCTGTGAGATACATATAGCCATGGAAGATAAGAGGAAATGACCACTGAAATAGAAATTTTCACAGAAAAGGTCTCTTTCATACTTTGGGATTTTTTTCTAATAAACATCCTTTGTTAGGCACAATGACAGACAAGTATCCCACACCCAGGGGTTGGAGTGGGAATTCAGACACCCGAGAAGGTTCTTGGACATATACAAGTAGTCTTTGTTTGTTACACCTGTGATCTTCTTCCTGAGGTTTTTGGGCTCTAGGGGAAGAAAGAGGGGTCTTACAGAAGGGAATCTGGGAATGACTCTAACTGCCTGGAGAGGAAAGATCCCTTCTCCAGAAAATAATTCTGTGTTTCAAATGCAATCATCTTTAAACAAAATATGGAAAGAGTCTGAGGGAAGAAACCAAAACAAGGTGTCTCCTGCACCTCCTTTCCCAGACAGCATCCCTCATCACCCATGATTACCTTCCCCTTTCAGCTCTAATAATTTCTTTCAACACAATGGCACCACTCATGATGGAGCTGGGGGAAAAACCCATCCTAGCCCAGCCCACAGCGTAGTACGAGCTGTGGGTTTGAAGCCCTGAGGCAAGGAAGCCGTGGATCCGGGGCTCCCAGGTCTTCCAGCTGGCTCACTGTGGGATAACTACATGAAAAAAAGCTGCCTGCCAGGAGGGCTGGCCGGGAGCCTTGCAGGGAAGCAAAGCCCTGTGTTGTAAGACAAATGTGATGGGAATTCAGGTGTCTAAATTCCTGTACGAGAAGAGGAACTTCCCATTTCTCTCCTATCTGATCTATGACGTGTGCACATTGTTTGTAGGGAGGGAGCAGGAAAAGTACATTTTAAAGGATAAGCAGCTGGATGCTGCTCTTCTCCTTGGAATTAGAATGAAGTGTTTTTTCTCCTCCAAACTGTGCTAAGAAACTTGGCAGATTTTAAATAAGCTATTAAGCTCCTCTTTTTGCCCTTTCAATAATTTATTTTCAAACTGGGGCATTTTTCTGCCTGATGTGTGTAGCTGCACTCTTGTTCACAGACACAACTGCGTACAGGACTACATGTTACAGAAATAAACCTGTGAGGCTCTAGGAGGCTGGAAGGGAGATGTGTAGAAAATGGATAGCACTAACTAAGACCTCTCACTATTAGGACAGTAGCCAGAGAAGATTTTGGCCAAGAGAAAAAAAGGGCTTACCACTCAATTAAGTCATGGAGCCAAACATGTTGTAGCCTCGTTCTGGGAACCTGAGTGAGGGCCTGGAAGACAAAAGCAGACTAGTGCTGCCCTAAAGAGATCACCACCCCTCCTTGGATACATCAGAGCACTTTAGCATGAAGCAACATCCCAAAGTCCAAGAGCATTCCTGTGGGCCAGGCTGACACCTCGGGTCCTTTGTTGCAAACAGTGCTTCAGATTTCTCTTTACAGATGTGCTGGGTCCCATTCAGGTCCCTTTTCAAGCTTTGCACAGCTGTGGTATGGTGGGTCTGCACTGCTCAGAGAGAGCTTCAAGAGCCTGCTGGGTTACCAGGTTACCCCTGCAGGGTGACTCTGCCGGTCCTGGGAGCAGGGCCTGTGGGAGGAGGGACAAGCAGCCTCTGGGAACTTTCTTTCCCTTGGAATTGAGCCTGATTGTCTTTTTTATGGACCAGAGGAATAGTGAAGCTTCAGGAACAGCTTGGAGGGAAAAGGGGGTGTATGTGGGGGTGGTTTACTAGCATGGGATGGGCTCTGCTGCCTTGGCCTGTGTTCCAAGGAGGTTGGCTGGCTGGCACAAGGACTGGGACATTTCCCTGCTCTTCCTTCTCATGCAAGAAATAAATTCACATAACCTGTAAGCACATGTCTTTCTTGCCAGAGACCATGTTATTCTCTCTTGCTCCATCCAAACCAGCCCATTATTTCTCAGTTCCTCTCTCTGAGGGCTTTGTCTGCAGCGAGTGGCCCACACCTTGTTTCTGTGGAGCACTGCAGGCAGGAGGGCCGAGCAGGCCCTGGTGTTTACACACCAGGTGCAATGGCCTCGTGCTGCCTGCAGATGTGTTCAGATCACTGCAAGCCCAAGGACAGAGCTTGGGGATGAGTGGTGCTTCTGAGCTCCTGCTATTCAGGCACACATGTCCAAACTGAGCTAAACTTGTCACAAGCTGCAAACGAGAGGCAAATCAGCCTGGCATGCAAGTCCTGCTCTGCTCCCACTGGTCTGGCTGTTCATTCTGTGTGAGGCAGGAACGCCACTGGACACTGGCAGTGCTTGGGAACAAAATTCATTATCCAGCAAAAAACCTGGATGCACGAGACTTATGAACAGTCACCTGCAAAGATCCACTCACACCAGTGGGAGGCTGGTTGCTTGGAATGGATCTGCAAGGCTGATCCTCCAAGATGCTACCTAGTGACTTCATATTGACCTCAATAGTAAGCACACTCAAATATTTGAACACTGGGAGGGACAATGTGGCATTTTAAACAACTGCTTTTCTCCAAAAGCATTTGATCTGTGAGGGGTAAAATCAGCACTTAATTGGAACATATGGCTGAAGCAGGCATGATAAAGAAACTATGCAATGCATATATTTTAATATTAAATAAATCAATATGATAATTTGGGATCAGGTGGGATTCTGCAGCTGGGAGAAAAGAACAAAGGGAGGCTATTAGTTGTACTTTCAATAAATCAATTTCTTAATTAGGGATCAGGTGGGATTTTCCAGCATGAGACAGAGGACAAAGAAAGCTCATTAGCTGTGTTTTAAATTGATTGATGTTTTAGTTGGTGTGGGATTCTCCTGGAAAAAAATGCAAAATAGAAAATATACCACACCCTATCACTGGAGATCATATCTGATAAGAAATAAGAAAATTTCCCAACTTACTTAGGGCATCTATATTTTCTAGGCACTCCATAGTACAACACAAGTGAGGTCAGGCTGGAACTCTTGAAAGGTTCAAGGAAACAAAGAGACAAGACCTGTAGTGTATTGAAGGAAATAAAGAGGAAAGGTAATTTCAGATTTGCGGGACTCATCACGACTGGGAAATTTATTTCAAAACATTGCAGTGTTCAGAACCACTGAAGATGTTCAGGACGTTTGAAGATCTGGGTCCTTGTCCTTTACCTGAACCTGCCACAGGAAGGTGTCAGCTACAAGGTGTGATGAGTTCTGCCAGGTTCTCTACAGCAATAAAGTTCACTGGGCACTCAGCTCATTTCCCCTGTGGCATATCCAGACGTGGACAGCATTGTGTTGGTGCAGCATCTGAAAGCAAAACATTATCCAAGAAAGGGAGATTAAAAAGGATGGCATTCAAATTACCAATTGGATAATTACTTGCTCTTTGATGCTGCAATGGAGGAGAGGAAATCAAAGCCACCAGGACATATTAAGGAATGCCAAACACTACAGGAAGCAAAAGGTTTCATCATAATCAGTGTCCACTTATTCCCTCCTGTCCTGCATGTTTAAAAGGAGCTTTAGAGGCAGTTTTACTTCTGCTGCTCTCTTCCTGTCTTGTTTCAGCTCTGCCCTCCCTGATCTGCACACAGGCAGTGCTGCTTACTGCTGATGGAAAATAACACGTCCTGCGAGGTCTGTGATTTCCTGAGGATGCATCTTCTCTTGCTGCCTGCACAACAAGATGCACATGAGTATTACCACCTAGGAAGGCAATGGCTCATCTGTGTCAATGCCACGTCTGCCTGTAGCTAAAAGGAGTGCAGGACTTGCTGCAAATTTAAAAAACCATCTCATTTCTAAGGCTACAAGATCAGAAGTTCAGATTTTGTCAGGAATTGCCAAAGTGCTGCTCAGTGCCCCAGCAGGCTCCTCATCTGTGATACCCAGGAGCCGTGAGCAGTTTAACTCATGATGCTGTTTCAACAGACATATAAAACCAGAGACCCAGCCAGCTGCAGCAAGACATAATAAAGATATTGAGTTTGCATACAATCCTCAAGAATTTCCTCAAAGGATCTTCAGTTTGTTTTCTCACCTCAGTGTAAGGCTGAGCTTTAACAAAATGGCTGCCAAAGGGGTGACTTAGCCCTCAGCTTAGAGGGGCTGTTGTGATGGATAGTGGATACTATTTCCATAGAAAAACAGCCTCGAGTTTTAATCAGCTACATAAACTAATAGAATCTCACTCAAAATATTTTTGGCCCTTCTTTTGTGAGCAGATTCTCCGCAGTAAGTAGAAAAACACATTCTATACATGACTTACAATGCTACTCTTCTTGTAAGAGAAGAGTCATGCCGAGTCCAAGCACAGCAGCATCTTCAGAGGTTCAAAAGCCAGCAGCCAGATTGAGGCTCTACTGAAATCTGACCCATAAGCCAAAGGGCAATTTTATTTTCCAGATTTTTCAATAAAAACTTCAAAGTTATTTTAAGTCTCAAGAATGTAAGTAAAGAGATGAAGATTAATATTTCAAGACTTTTTCTTGAAGCACTAACTTAAAGAGCACTTCATTTCTTCAACTGAAGATCCAGAATCTGTTTCCCAATAATTTTTTTTTAAGAAAAAAATTTGGGACTTATTTTAAAATAATTTTCTGTACATAATCTTGAAAAAAAAAAAGAGGAAAAGTGGTGTTCTTGGCCATCAAGATAAGGCCAGTTTCTTGAAAGTTCTGACCAAGATTTAACAAATGTGAGCAGTTCTGTAGTTCCTAGTCAGCCACATTACCTTGCTCTTCTCCTTCAGGGGAAGTACTATATCCCTGGAAATGGCAGACAGAGTTGAAATTCAGAAGAACATCAGTCAGCGAGACACTCAAGTACATACTTGAGTGCTATTAGCATAATTGGGACATGAGTATATGATTGAAGTTAAGTATGATTAAAGTTAAATTTCTTTAAGATAAATGGATTAATGCAGATGTTTAGGAAATTTGAGCAATAAGAACAGCAAGTTCAAGCAATTTGTCCAAATTTGTGAGTGATTTTTACAGGAAAAGACCATTTCTAATCTCACAAATCCCAATCTCAACGCCATAAATGATTAAAAATTTGTTATACCACTCATGTCAGCCTTAAACTCTGCCTATTTTCACATTCCCATAATGGCGTTGGAAACCTCATCATAGAAACAACAGGCTCAGCTTGAGGAGAGGACTGGGCTGAATGAGCTGAAAACTTCATTACTAAGAATTTTGTCACTGCAATTTCTGGACACTGGCAAGCTGAGACACCAAAGGTGTGTGCCTGGCTCTTCTATAAAGTCAGGGGGGAATCAGGGGTTGAGTCTTTGTCCTACATACACGGAATCCAGTGCTTGCTGCAGGCAGCCAGGAGCTCCCACTACAACAACCAAACCCCCAGAGAAGAGCCCAACCCACCATGGTCCTGTTCATTAATTCACAATAACTTCTTCCTCTTCTTTGCAGTCTGTGATTAGAATTTGAAAATCAAACCATTAACCTCCAAAATGCTGAAATGACAGATACTCTGTGAGCAAACAATGGGTCTCACTCCCTTCAGAATCCACCAGAGACAAACATAGCCTGGCCTCCAGCCCAGTTTTATCCGAGTCTTCCACTTGATATCCACGTTGGTGATGTGAAGCTCTGCTGGATGGCTTCAAATTTGCCTCCAGACTGTTACTAGTTGTTCTTCTTTATTCTTTCTGCAGAGCTAGCAGAGACACACCAGCAGTGTGCTGGCAGTGGAAGCTGCCACTTTGGGAAGAGTTCTGATTAAAATATACATTGCTTTGATCAGTGGCTTCCCTGTAGTGTAAGATAAACACCATCAGCAGTTTTGGCTGATGTTCATTCCTGAGGCACATGCTGTGAAGTTACTGCACTACATTAAGCAAAAGTTTAAAAGGAAATTATTGTAGCCAGCTAGGACTTGGAATTATCCTGAGACTGGAAATATTAAAATCTAAACCAAAGCAAACCAGCAGTACCTGCCTTCCTCTGTAAAGTAGGGTCTTCCACAATGGCAAGTCCAAGAGATTAGGGCTGAGATTATTATAGCTGGACATTCATGTCAGAGGTGTGTTTCATACTTAATTTAATGCTTTATGTATTTTCATTCAGCACCAGAAATCTCACAGATTTACACCTCCCTTTGGATGGTGAAGCATGTTTGAATCTCCCAGCTGGAGCCTGGAAGAGCTCTGAAGTATAGCAGTGGTCTTTATGTCAAGATTTTAAATGTTACTTTTCCCTCTTTTTTCCCTTTTTCTTCTTGCCTTTTTTATTGTGAAGCCAAAGTGATGTCCATTACAGGAAACTAATACTAGCACATATAGGCTTCATGGAAATTGCTGGGATTTTTTTCTGTACTACAGCTTTGTACGCAGATTTTAAATTTTGGAATTTGTTTAAAATCTTCTACTGCTCAAGGCCTACATTTCTAGGGAAGAGAATGCAAAAAAGTTACATGATTAAATATGGCAAGAGAATGAAGAGTAGCTTAATGATGCCATTTAGAAACTCATAAAAGAAACACAGGCATCAGAGGAAAATGTAGGGTTATACTTTGGTTTGTAAAATGGAACTGCTAATGACATTTTATTATTTCCTAGGAGAAGGGCAGTTTCTCTGCTCGGGGTAGGAACCAGCCCATCTTTCCTTCTGCCATCCCTTACTGGGCCAGATCCTCAGTAAATACAAAAAGGTTGAGCATCCCCAAAGCCAATGAAGCTGCCCCAAATGAGATCCAGGTGATGGATTCTCCCACTCCCTGCTAAAGTGGGGGAAGTGGGTGGGGGCGGCTGTCGAGCATGGCCCAGTGGCACCAACACCTCTGTGCACCCCTGCTCTGTCCATTCAAGGGCCTTTTGCAATAAACATGCCATAAAACTTTTATAAGCCAGGTCTCACTCTGCTCTCCAGCTTTTTCTCATTAAGGACACTGCTGCTTCAAGAAGTTGAAAGTGCAGCACATTTCACATCTGCATTCTTTGACGTGTTTTGAAATTATTTTAAAACAATTGGGAGAGGAGGACCAGGTCTGGGGGGGGGGGTGCAGGGGGCTGAGTGCTTCAAAATGGAAATAGATCAGTGTGCAAGCCCCAAATTACATAACTAGCCCCACCAAGGAAATAAATTAATTTGTTTCCCAATGGCTTATTTATATAACCCTTTAATTATAGCCAACTGTATCACCAGTATTATACCATGGGAAAATGTAAAACTGTTAAGCAACCTGCCACTCCGCCCTCCCCAGACCGACAGCACAATCGTTAAGCAACAGCTACATGCTGGGACATCACCTTCTCTTTTGTCTTTCAGAGGTATAGTTCAATAATGTGGCTATGAAAAAGTGACCTCAAACCCAACTCCTTTTCTGGGGCTTTTGTGCGCTCCTAAACTCTACCTCTCTTCTGGGTCGTAAAAATGTGACAGCATTTGACCTGCTTGCAGCACAAAAAGGGATATTGTTCAAAAATTTGCTATTTTCCCACTCTGCCCCTGAGTCATAATCAGTCTGAGTCCTGTTCACTGTGGGTGCTGCCCAGCCTGTGCTGGCTTCTCAAATGTAGTGAGTTTAGGTGGCTCTGTTGACTTCAATTAAAGCATTTCTAATTGTTCCTAATTCTGCAGGCACCAGCTGAGCCCCTGGCATCTGCCATACAAAGGGCCAGTGTGTTAAAACAGGTCTTTGCAGCTCTCAGGGCCCTATGAATGCCACCCATTAGGAGTCATTAGAGCTGCCCACGGTGCCAAACAGCATCTCAGCAGTCACAGGGAAGGTTTTGCAGGTGAGAAATCACAGAAGTTTCTGAAACTGAAATATTCCAAACTGCTGTTTCAGTCCACGTTCAGTCCACCAGACAAAACTATTTCACAACTGTCTGTGGATGGGGACAGTGCTCTCCCTTCAACTGTGGGGGTGCAAGAAGGGTTTTGTTATAAAGGATGGAAATCCTTCCTAATGTTTTTACATTTGGATTGTCTTTCAGTACTTGCATTAGTGGAATCTTTCAGGTACCATGATCTTCTCAGGGAAGGGATAAGCCTTGGTGGCTTCGCAGCACTGTAATATGAACAGCTTTATTTTGGTACAAAGATAACTCATCTTAATGCTAGATTTACCTACAGAGATACATATCAATGCCCTATATGTGACCAAATTAGAACAGATTAGCAGGGAGGCTTTGGAACCTCCATCAGTCAGACTCTATCCATCAAGCTGGTTATCCTAAAGATAGGCATAATTCCCACCATGTGTCAATAGTTTCAGTGCAAGGGCTGTGCCAGGTGTTTTGGGAAGGCCATTGATTAGGAGTCTTTCCAGGCTCTATACTCAAGAATAACTCGATACTCTGTTCAAAGTTCAAAAAAAGTTAAACAGAAAGCACATGCAGGAATTACGCACAAGAAAAAGCCTCAATTAACACAGTAAATAATATTTTCTTTGTACTTATATTTAATGATGGCATGAAGTGAGTTTTAGCAAACCACTCCTGCACAGAGAGGTGAATCAATGCTCTAATTCTATCTTTTCCATCCTTTGAGGCAGCGTTTCACTGGCCATGTCTGTGATGCTTGAAGACAGCCTTTAGACTGAGTTTTGTGTCTTAAAAACAGATAAAAAGAAAATTTGCCACCTCCTTCAAAAGGCAGGCCCTCTCCTCCCCTTTCTCACACAGCTGCTACAATGAAACAAGGCTTACTGTGAGGAACATCATCTCTAATTCTGTATAAATGTTTTGGCCCACAATCTCTGCTTTCCAGATGGGAAGAGCAGGTTACCCAGTTCAAGGGAGCTTAATTATTTCAATCTCAGTTCTGAGCTAAGAGTGGGGAAAAATGAGGATTTCAAGAAAAAGTGGAGGTTTTGTATTATGCAGAAACTAAAATATTGAGCCTCAGGCTAGCTGCTAATGTAACAGAGGCATTTTATCTCATGGTTCTATTATGACTGAAGAGAGATAGAAGATTAGTTTAAAACTTTAGCTATGGCTGCAATAAATAAATAAATACATTTTCAGCCCTCGTGGCTCTAGAATAATGCCATCAAATGTGAGCAGGGTGTATTTACCCCAAAAGCCTGAAAACAGGAAAAAATAACAAGACAGCAGCATTCTTGACCAGCATGCTGTAATTCTGTGATTTATCATCCAGACCTAATTAAGGGCTTGCAACAATGAGATCTATCTGGATCCATACACCTCTTGCTGACATTTCAGATGCTATCCTTACACACAACACAATAACTGTGTTGAGATGTAGAGGATAAGATTGGTCTGGAGGAAGCACAACCGCTTGAAATCCAAAACCCAAATTCCTGAATCTTTACAAAAGTTTAGTTACTATATGTTTATATATTTTTCTCACAAAATATCCTTTCCTGATTTTGGCTGGACATAGGACAGTAGTTTGACAAAGAGTATTTCCATGTTGTGTTTAATTCAGCATAAGCCAAGACCTACAAGAAATCTCTAGGGAAAACAGCCTTTCCTCCTTTCACTGGTTGGTTGTCAATCTTCTCTGGGGTTCCCTGATGATTCTGCATGGGCTTATCAACATGAAGTCTTTCACTGTATTTCAAAGCCTTATTTTAAAACAAATGTTCTCTTTCAGAAATGCAAGATCAGAAAGCTGAGGCACTCCAAGCCTCCCAGGTTAGTCTAGACTCAGCAGGCTGGAGCTCTGCAGCCCTGTGAGCTGCTCTTTAATGGGAACATCCTACTGGAGAACCCTGGTTTGCATTAGCATTTATTTCTGCACTGTGACTCAGTTGCCTCATTGCATCTTGCAATAGCCAGAACTGAGTGGGAGCTGTGAGCGGACAATTGGCAGGCAGATGGAGCTTCTAATAATCTGCTCTTCTTTTGGGAAACATAAGGAAAAATACCAGGTAGCAAAAAAAACCCCAAAAAAACCCGATCAGAAGACCTGGAGAGACATTATCACCTGGAAAACAAGGATATGGTCTGGAACTGATTTCCATTCTCTCTAGTATTTCTCAGCAGAACAAAACATCTGTGAGCTGCATTGCTGTAGAGAGCTGATTCTGGAGAAAGGCTGGAATTCACCCCACCAAGACATAACCTTCTCCAGCAGGAATAATACCATCACAAAACACATCAAACCAGAATGGTTCTTGCAGCTGTTTGCAGCTCAGGAAATCAATGTCCTGCACTGCTATTTGTAACCAATATCATTTTATCTCCACTCTGTGCCCACATTCTGGTAATGCAGCATAGTCATGTTGCTGATAGCATGTGCAAATGGAGATTTATGGTCCTCTGTGCTATGGCTAATGAAGTTAACAGGGAAAAAGAAAATTCCGTATTATAATTATTTTGGGTTATACAGTTGCACAAATGATGCATTAAAAAACCCCCTAAACTTTTTAACAATAAAAAAAATAGAATCATGTTGACTGAAAATACACAGTGAAATTCTGCAAGAAGAATATTTTTAGTGGAGAAAGCCAAAATTAAACCTCTATGGGCAAAATTTACCAATAAATAGATTTTTTTTTAAAAATTTACAGAGAAAACTTTGGTGTTTTCAGTTACCTCATGAAAAATTAAAAAAAAAATAGTAATGAAGGAGCACAGGCTCTTTTCTGTGAACACCTATCTTCAACTGAGATGTCCATTTCATGATCATATCAACTGTCAACAAATTATTTTGAGCAGCCTAGGACACTTTGGCACCATGGGTATAGATGACGCACCACAGGCAGCTCCTATTCCCTGTGTGAATTCTTGCTGTAGCCCAGACTCCAAAGGGAGAGCCCATCAGGAGCTACCTGGAAGCTGGTGGGATGGGTGCTTACATCTGACGAGGCTGTCCTTGATGCAGCACTTGGTAAAATACTGAAGTTTGTTTTTTTCCCCTGAATCCTCACTGATCCCATAGCAGAAGTGTTTACACTGACAGCCCATTCCTACCAGCTGAGGATCTGGCCTTATTTCAGCCTCCCTGACTTATTTTTTGGCATGTCCCTGCAAGTGGGTTGGGAGCGTGCCAGCGCGGGGGTGAACGGAACAGCATTCCTGGGCTCTTAGTAGTGTTGACCATTGTCTTGATGCGAATGCATAAAAACCTTCAAAGGCAGAAAGGTGACTCCCTGTCATGTGCAACGCTCCTTGGAGTCCTTTCAAGGCAGAGATGATCAGCATAGTCTGTCCCTGAACTCAGGACACGCTGCTGTCTCCCGTAAACAGGCGACAGAGATTATTGTGGTGAATAGTAACAGTAGGTGAGGTACTATCTTCCGCTTTAAATTGAGCTATTCAATTTGTCATGAATGGCTGAGTATTCCTTGCTGGCATTTGGGACTTGGATTTCAGCGCTGGGAATAGAGTGAATAAGATCAATGATGAAGCTGAAGTACAAAAAGAAGGAGCAAAAAAGGGCAAAGGACTAAAACCGATAGAGACAAGCAATTACAAGGTGTATTAATGTACACTGGGCTAGGCTGGAAAGAGGGAAGAACTTATTGTTATTCTGGGGGATTTTCTTCCACAGAAGAAAAAGGGGTTGGGAAGTGAATATTTGTTATTTGCGAGGCTGCAAAGAATAAAGAGACCTTTTAGAACATGGCAGCTGCCTCTGAGCCCGGAGCCTGGTACTTGATACTCCAGTCTCCCCTCCTAGGGCTTCTGGGCCAGCTTTTGAGAGCTGCAAGCAAGGCATTCAGAGGGAAGACAATGACAAATGTCAAGAAGGAGAGAGGAAACCTGGAGTTTAAAAGACTATTGAGTGACAGGTGGGTTAGATCAAAGGCAGACATTTACCAGGTATTTATAATTGCAATGCTAATCAGGTTAATCATAGAAAGCAAAGCCCAAGGGCAGATGCCCAGTAAGTCTTAAAGCACACAAAAATATATATTTAACGCACACATATACAGAAAAAGCACACATATGTATGTATTGTACTTCAAAAGCTATTCAGTCACTGCCACCCATTCTCATTTTTTGCAGGGATTTAAAGAAAAAGAAGCTCTCTGCAGGCAGAGCATCTGAATGCCTTTTTTCTGCTAGAGCCAGTGAGACATTTTGGAGAGAACACACAAGATGGGGCTCATGTATAAATCACTGGGAAAAAACAGTCAGAATTTGTTTCTTTATAAAAAGGAAACAAATCCCCCAAAATCTGCTCAGCAAGACTGTCTTTGTTTTCATGGCTTTTAACACAGAGAAAGGAGAATTCTTAGTAAAGGATTTTTGAACACAATTTCTTATCTTTCTAATTTGGAGGGCTGGATTTTCCAGGACCTCAGTACCAGTTGCACAACCAAATGAGCATCAGCTTTTCTAAAGGCTGCACTATTTTGCAAACATGGGCTCAACTTTGAGCATTTTGCTTACCAGCCCTTTCCAATCTTATCTCTCTCACCAACATGCTCTCTCTTGTTATCATTCTTCCACCCATTCCTTTCCTATGCCACACACAGATTTCAAAAAACAAAACAAAACCATTTCCTATGGGAGTCTCTCCACACTCATTTTAAGCAAAGGCCATTTTTGTTCACCCTCTGTGCTGTGCAGCAGTCCCAGCTGGGTCCTGCAGCAAGTACAGCTACAGCAAGAATTAATTGTGTCTAGAATAATTCCTAATACCACAGCTATGTCTGATTTTACCAGCAAAACCAGTCCAATGTCCTGCACTCCCAGATCTAGAAAAGGAGATGTTACATACAACAACAAACTACCACCCACAAAATATTAATGAGAGAGCATAGCAACACTGACTAATTGTGTACATATCCAAATCTCTCCTCCCAAAGACTGCCAGTGACAGAACTTTTTGTCCATAAATCAATAACATAAGCACTAAATCTTACTACATGCCTGGACTAATTCCTCAAATTATAGGGTCTCTGTCAAGAGTTTTAGGAACATGTACTACAAATAAAGGCAACTTTTGAAAATTATACTAATTATCTGGGAGGCATCAGGTCTATAAGAAAAGATGGTTCTGGTTATGGGCTATGAACTCCCTAGCCAGCCACCATCAGAAAGCAGTTTTCTCCATATATAGCCACTATATTCATGTTTTAGTAATGAATTTTGCTTCTTTTATGCTAAGTCCTGTAGAGATATTAAATACCCACCTCTTGGGCAAAGGATGCTTTTGCTGACAGTGAATTTGTTGCATCCCCACAGCCAAGAGCTGGGATTATATCCTGGGCTGTGGCTTCCCAGCCTCCATCCTGCCCATGGGGTTGGAGATCCTGGAAGGGCAGCCCAGCACAGAGCAGGAGAAGGATGGGGTTAGGTCACAGCCTGAGGGGTGCCCCAGAGGCTGCGTGGGCAGGAGCGCATGTGCCAGCACAGATGTACTGGGCAAGTCCAAACAGCCTCTGCAGAAATGCTCCTCGTGATGCTTCCTTTTGCAGAACTGGAAAGAAGGGGAAAGATGGGGGAAGGGCAGAGAAAGACACACACCCGCACACAAACCAAAATTAATTTCTGGTGTTTACAGTGAAATCACAGCAAAGCTCTTGTGAGTTCCCTTATTACCTCGAGCCAAGGACAAGTGAAGGTACCATCTCCTATCTATCATTTTCATGCACCATTTTTCACAGGGGGTTCATCAAGAACACAGATCAGATAATGTAAATACCAAATCCTGAGTATAAGGGTCTGTTTCAAAATCTTTTTCAAATTAATGCAGCTGTGTTTCTACATGTCTTTGCTAAGTGAAGGCCTGTATCATCATTACATTGCAAATGAAACAGGATTTTAAAAGATTAAAAATGGGCCCAAAACCATAATAAGCTGTTTTTTTACCTGGAGCAAGATTAGGTTGACATTCAGAGGTTCAGGTCTAAGATAAAAGTTTGGGTCTGTCAGCAAAAGCATCCCATGAACAACTGAGCCAATATTCAGCCCCAACAGCTTAAAGACTGCAAATTAATTTGAAGCCAGTCTGGCCCTGCAAAGGTTCTGCCATTTGGACAGCATCCAAAAAGCAAGCAAAAAGAGACCCCTGGATTAAAAAACCAAATTGAAACAAAACAAAAAAACAAAAAACCCCCCACCTCTATTATTGTTACTATTGTTATTGTTATTATCCCACTGTGGGTTCTAAACAAGTTCAAATCTGGGCAGACATGCTGAAACAAAACCATCCTTCACTTTGGGAGTAGGGAAGATATGAAACTCGATTTTGGCCCTATCACTACTTTAGTGATATCTTCTAAAAATAAATTAAGAATTACAGCAAACTCTTACCTTCTCCCAGCAAACAAAAATACTGCTTGGATTATTTTGCAGTAGCTGAAAAGTTAATGTCATTTTAGATAATGAACAGGTTCAATTACAAAAGCTCCACACTATTTTGCCATCTGCTGATCTGCTGGATCACAGAATCTTCCATGTGCAAACTTAGTCTCTTCTACTGTACCACCTTGCATATCACGGGGTGAAGCTCCTGCTTCTGTCAGGACGTCAGAGTGTCCTTGAAAAATCAGTGCTCCCTGACCATAAGAATTTCCTTTCATATAATTGTCAAGACTTCTCCCTTCAAGTTATTTTGACTTTTGGTCATTCTTCTGGCCATTTTCAAGTATTTTTACTAATAAGAGACTGAGAGCGGGGCTTATTATCTCCCCTCCTTTATTTTACATTGCTTCTGGAAGGGAGAAAAATTCTCTGGCTTGAGGCTACAGAGAGGATGAAAAAAACCAATCTGGACCTGAGTAGATTTTGTAATTTTGTTTCCCATCTCAGCCACAAGGTAGAATACATAGCACCACCTTCCTGAACACAGTCCCATGTATTATTCTGCTATAAGGCTGCCTAATTTCCAAACTTATATGTCATTAGCCCCTCCTCAGTAAGGAGGTGAAGGGTCACTGAAGCCTCAGGCAATAATTGATATCAACTCCCTTTTGTTACTGTTTTTATATGGCACAGTTTTAACCACTGGGCAGAGAACCATAACTTTCTAATAAAGAGGACTGGAGAGAAAATTTTCTCTGTGCTTGAGTGCACAGGTCAGTCCTTCAAAGAGATGGCACCTCACAAACCTGGTGTAACAGGAACATAGGGAAGGAAGGCAAATCTGGGTGCTTCTTCTTCCCCCAGTTCCCTCTGCTTTGGAGTTTGATGTTACCTTTGGCTTTATGGCACCTCTTGAAGTCACAAACATTGGCCTTATGGCACCTCGCGAAGTCACAGACAGTTGTGGTTACAGCCTACATCCCCCTGCTCATGATCTTTCACTTCTGCTCACCCAGACAATCAAAACCGATTATGGAATGACTTATGAAACTTCAAATAAAAGAACTGAGTTCCCAACCTCTACAAGCTTCCTGCGCATGAGTGGGCTCCTCCAGGCTGAAAAGTGAGTTGTTGAAGAGACACAGAACTCTTGTTCCCCCGTGTGCTGTTATTGCCACATCTGCGTGTTTGTTACTGCCTCAGCAGCTGTCCCCTCACTGCATGGATGGAAATGAGGTGGCCCAACGGGTAGGATGCTAATCAGCCTTTCTATTCAGCTGTGCCTCTGTGAACTCTGCAGAGCCCTGCAGCTCAAAGGCATGACTGCATATCAGACAGACATCCCTGATCCACCTTGCTCAGAGGTGGCCATGCCACCGTGGCTTGCAGTCAGTGGGTTAGGGGCACTTGGCTGAAAAACCCTGCAGCTCCCAGTGAACCTCTCCCCAAATATCAATTTCTGTGTCACCACTCCCAAGAGAGCCACTTTAAAGATGCTGCAGGTGTTGTAATGCCTGCCAAGCTCTTGACTGCAGTGCCAAGCATTGCTAGTGCCCATCCGCTCTGACAGACTCAAAACTCTAAAATTCATGAAATCTTAGCATGACTGAACAGTCTTTTAAGAGGTTTTGACAAAACAGAAGATCCAGATAGCGAGGGAAGAGGAAATTCCTTAATTCTGAGGTATTTCAAATCTGGAAGAAACTTCTGGTCTGCTTGAAGGTCAAGACTGTCCCATTCTAAAAGCCAAACAAACTCTCAACCCTGTGTGTTACAAAGAGGGGATATTTCACTCAGCCTTGGCTTATCTTGCTCTGCCTTCCCCATAAACATCATCAGCACCACTACAGCTGAATGTTGTTTCAGCAGGAACTGTGGGAGATAAGTGTAAGAGCTAGAGTGATCAGGAATAGAGGGAATGGGAGGAAAAGAAAGAGGAGGAGGAGTGGGATAAACATGAGGGTTGTGGGAATCTGGAGAGCAAGAAGTAGAAATTCAGGGGTGAGCTGTAGCTGTGAGAGAGGCTGGAAACCCGGCTGGAGGTATTCCATCTGCTCAATGGCCACCAAACCTTTGAGAATTCCATTCTCTGAACCAGTGGCAAACACCAACTGCTTGATTTAATTAACTTTTCTGTCATTAGCATGCTTCAGCAAGGAACAAGGAACACACACTCCATCATGTGATAGATTCCTGTTGTGTCCATGCTATGCACAAACATAAAGCTGTGGGCTCCCTGAGAGGTAGGACACAGAAGTCCCATCCTACCCACAGGGCTTTGAAAAGTGGGAAAGCGAAAACCTTTTCTTTTTATTTGCTTCTTGCTTTTTATTTATTTGCTTTTCATTCTTTCCCAGGCACTTTCTTCCTTCTAGGTCAGCCAGTTTAAATTGGAGCCTGTAGCAAGAGATCTATTTCTCACCAAACAAACTTCTCTACAGGAAAGTTCATGTCTTTAAATATATTTTTGAACAAAATTTCCCTCTCCTCCCCCTGTCTGAATTTGGTTGTTTTATTTGTCAGCTGATAATATGGACAAAATTGTGTCTCTCCCCTACACGGGAAAGTCAGTAAAAGAGCTTCTCAGGAGGGGCTGGAGCAGCTTGGGAATATGTCTACCTTGGCAGGAAAATTCCAGTTCCTTCACTTTTTGAGGCTTAATAAATTCCTGCTCTCTTCAGTAATAATAAAATAAAATTAGTCTCCTGGGGAAGAATCCACTCCAACAGACTGTATTATTTCAGTAATTCTGAGCTTTCATTGGTGGGATGTATAAAAAAAATGGGATGATAAACTCTTCCCAAAAAAAGATAAAAATAAACCCATCCTAAAAATGGGCTTCATCCTTCTCCCTAGTCCTTGTATGGAGTTTCTGTAATGGATGATTAGTGTGTGGATGGGAAGCTGTGCTCAGTTAAAAGCCCTGAGTGTCCTCAAGGCTCTCCAAGTACCAAAGGTAGAGATTTGAAGTGAATACAGTATTCCAGGATTATAGAAGGTGTACATTGGATTTATACCCTCCAAGGATCCTTCATGGTACATTTTAAACACCTTGTGGTTCCACTGCCACATGTATTATGCACGTATTTCTGTAGGAAACCCAGGATCATATCTCTGCTCTTCCCATATCCCACTGCCCAGGTGAGTTTGGAATGAAAAGGAAGGAGATTGCTACAGTCTGCACAGACCAAAGATGATTTTGTATCTAAAAGTCCACATTGTTCCCAACTTGCACGAGTGAAAAACCTCCAACAGTTGGGAAAAAATCCATAGGTTTTTCATCACAGAAACCCTAACATTTCATAAAGGTCTCTATACTTGCAATGTTGTCGAAGCATTTTATGGAATAGGCAATTATTGTTGCTGGGCAAGAAACTGATTCTCTTTACTCACTGACCAACTATGATGAGTTAATCTGAAATACAAACACAGAGTAACTATTTTGAGATAAAAAAAAAAAAAAGGAAAAAGGCAGGAAAAAAGTTCAGTTCATAACAAATGAAATGTTACAGTCAACCTGACATAGAATACTGCATTTTAGGGATAGCATTTCACAAAGACATTTCAAAATCCAGTTGAAAGAACTGTGTGCAATTTTCCTGGAAAACAAATTTTACTCATGTATATATTAGTAACACTTAAGTAAATATATCAGTAACTCCTTGTATTTAAATGGGGAAAATATGCAGAAAGGGCATGTTACCTTTTCATGAGTGGAGGGCATGGGCAATGCACCTCCTGTTCAGCTGCAGCATCTTGTACAACCGCACTCCCACCAGGTACAGGAGACATCCAGGACATTAAAAATGCACCTTTGTAGCTACACTAATTATGAACCTAAACTGAAAACTGGAAGTATTGCCTTGGAAACTAAGAGGAGGACTACAGTTTACAAACTGGACAATTTCCCCTCTCCTGAATTCCAGTATATGAATTTCTGTGAATCAAAACTTGAATTCCATAGACAAAGGTTAGAAGAACTGGAGGATATTGAAGAGCACTACTTAATATCAGTTTGGCCATTAAACTTCCTAAATACTGCATATTTGTGTATGAAGAACCAGTATGTTTAAAAATAATGGAATATATGCTGAGAAGGAGAACATTTGCCTTAGTAGGTGAAGTTTATATTATGGGTATGTCAGTAATGAAAACTGAGGCTAGTGCTCTTAACAATTGTTTCAAATCCAGACAAAATTCTAAAATAATAAAGGAAGCACCGATCTCCACCATAAACACATTTATCATTTCCACATGGTGTTTGTGTGCATTTGTACAGTATAGGCAACCGAGCTCTCCTTCACAAATTGGAAATGTTTCGCATTCCACAGACACAATGATTGCTCACATAAGAGGCCTCAAGGTTTGTTTTCTGACACACTGGAGAATCCAGAAGCCTTGAGAAATTCAGTGTGATCTGTTTAGCAGTCCCTCCTTGAAGCAGGACTACAGGGACATCCCTGCTCCTATCCACGACCATCAACACCTCCAGGAGGGCACTGGCACAACTGAGAGCTTCAGCTTACCAGAACACAGGCAACCAACGTGTGAAAGCTGCTGGTACTGATCCATAGGATCCAAAAACGCTGCCGAAGCCCAGGAGTTGGCTTCAAATGCCTAATGAAAGAGCTCACATCCAGGTTTTAGCTGCTTTTAGATAATAATACCTCATTGGTTTTCCTTCAGCTTGAGCTCTCTAAATCTATTACTGATCCAGACAACACTGTAAGGAAAAAGTATGGATCAACCCACACCATTAACACGGGATAAATGAATGGCTCATTGGTGAGCAGTGCTGCTTTTGGTGATGAAAGACCTAGCTTTTGTTTATAATGAGATGCCTTCACGATGCATCCACGAGGAAGGGAAAGTAGAACCTGCTCTTTTATGCTCCTACGTATTGCAGCCTCTTGTATTCTTGGATCTGCTTTCACTACATGGCCCCCCCATCCCTGGATTTGCTATAAATAATCTACTCAGCCAAATGCTTTGGAATCAGATGCCACACAAGAAGGGCTGTGTAAGAGCAACAACTGTTTTTAAAGTAGATATTTAACCTCAGTCTCAGGAGCAGCAAAGAGCTGTGTGTTGCCATCCCTTCAGACCCTGAAGACAGAATACACCAGCATGATGTCCTTTTAACTACTGGAGCCAAATAAAATATTTTTTTTGGCTATAAAATTTAGCCTAACAAATTTCTAAACTCTTAACATTTCTAAATATTTTCTGATACAGTGTTTTCTATGTGTGTGTGTGGAGTTGTGAAATGCAAAGTAACCAATGACCTTTCTGAATGTGTAAATGAACAAAGCAGCTTTGGAGGATTCTCCTGTAACCCTTTTCTCCACCTGCCTCTGGATCCTTTCTCCTTTACTACGTGAACATCCCTCTAGGGCAGAACCTTGCAAATGCCAGTTACCCTTGAGGGAGGAAGGTTTTAATGGAACAGGAAATGAACCATTTAACTACAAGGTCCTAGCACATTTCTTTCAAACATTAAGCCTTCTATTTTAATGACTTAGTTGGGGTTTTTTTCCAATATCTAATCTTCCTAATTATTTTATATTTGTTATTTTTCTCCTACAACTCACAGTACTCACTTTTAAACACTCACTTAAATTTAAAACCAAGCAGTAAGGTATTTTAGATATTTGTCTGATTTCAAAGACTGTTTTAACCTTTTTGTCACTGCTCTTGCTCTGCACCTGCTGATATACCCACACAGCACAACACTTGAACCAGTGAGAACTCAGGACAAATGGCTGATATGTTTAAAGCACCACAACAGAAAATAGCACCAGTTTTTAGTGGGATTTATCCAAATACTGCCTTGCAATAGTAAAATAAAATACTTCCAGTAAGATAGCCATGAGATGCATGCTTTGAAATCACAAGCAAAGGCATCACTCCAGGGCTACTGGCTGTGGGCACACGAATCTCTCAGAGCAGTCAGGGAGCAATAATGTACAGCTTCCATCAAAGTCTCTGTCACATCCTTTCTAAATGATCCTGGAAAATTCTGTTCATATTCAATTTTTTTTTCCAAAAAGATTCAAGTAGGAAATTAATAGGAAATAAGATCTTTGATGACTATTTAGATGTAACTTCTGTCTCAGCAATCCCCTGACCTGCCAGCTGGAAGATGCTACAAGGGATTATCAGAGAAGATTAAAACATTTTCCCAAAGAGTGTTTCCAGCATAACAGAGGGGAGGTTTCACTTCCTGCTGGAAATTTGTTTATTGTTTAGCCACACAGGACTTTGGAGGTAAAGAAACCTGAATTTCATTTGATATTAATCAGCACAACTGTGGCAACAGAAGGGCACAGTCAGACTGACACTGGTGGTGGTCTGACCCCGAGGGTACAGACCTAGAACTTTAAAACAGTGGTTGATCTGTCCTTGAGTCATTCAGACCTGATGGCCACATTCCTTTAAGATCTTCCTACACTGATCCTGTTGCTTAAAATTAATAACTGCAGCTTAAAGCAGCCAAGGCAGCCAGTAGAGAATTCTCAATTCTGACATGCTTATCTCCAAAAGTATCTTAATCCAAAACCAATCTCTGAAATAGAGAAATGTGCCTTCCCTAGAAGCAGCAAGCATTTCCCAAAGTTTGTTCAAGAGTTTAACCTAGTCTTACTGAAACCTCCAGGAATTTTCTCATGGATTTAACAGAACCACAGAGTTGTTAGTATTGGAAAGGACCTCTGGAGACCAAGACCAACTCCCCTGCCAACTCAGGGTCACCTAAAGCAGGTAACACAGGAATGTGCCCAGGTGGGTTTTGAATTGTCTCCATCTGAAAAGGGTCAAGCCAAATATTTGAGGGGTGGCAAAAGATAGAATGCAGTTTAGAAACCAGATGTCCAGGGAAGTGTGTGGAAGTGGCCTGAATGCTTCACAGAGCAAAACCTAGCCTAGAATTTCCCCCACTTTGCATTAGAGCTGACAGGAACCTTTTCTGTCACTGCAGCTGCCCACACAATAGACCTCTGACCATCAGAAATGGGTGCCAGGGATGAAGCTTGTGAGTGTCAGGGGCTTGCTTCAAAACATTTAAAAAAATACAATTGCAAATCAAGTACTGTTTCCCTAAGATGTATTAGTGAGAGAGGCTGGTGGATATTAACATTATACTGCTAGGGTATTGGCAGCTTGTAGAAAACAAAACTAGACAGATCTTGGGAAAAGTCCCCTTTCTTGAACAAAGTCCTCTTGGCAGACTGGTATACCCTGAGACTTAGCACAGAGACGGAAATTCCCTTTGGCATTGGCCAAGATTTTGAGGAAAAAAAAGTCCTGATACTCAAGGAGAGAAAGTGTACACTCAGATTAATACGGGTACAGTTGTGTGTAAGAGCTGTCCTCAGAGACAGAAATTATGTCATAGTCTTCCACCTTTGCAATTAACTTGAACCAAATTCCTGCTCCAAGATCGATTTTGCAGAAATTGCCACTTGAGATAATTTGTGCACTGGGTAAGTGCATGCAAGGATTACAAACAATGAGCAAAGCAGTTGTGAAGAGGCCCAAGTGCAGCCCTGGCAGGTTTGGCAGGTCCATCTCTGGGAATGTGTACTTGCACTGCTGGATAAAGGAGCAGGAGTTGGGCGAATTGCTACAGTGTGTGGTGAGGTGCAAATATATGTGAGGTTTTACCAGTCCTTTTTTAGGACTGGAATATCCTGGGTGATAGGTGTGGTGGGCATGTGTATGACTGCGGGAGTAGATGCACCTGAAGGGACAAGGACCAATGAGGCTGTAAAATACAAGTATTGAGGTGCTGAGTTAATGCTGGATGATTGGATTTCATTACCAGGAGCTGGAGTGCTTGGACACTGCTGCTATAAAGGGGTGTTTGTATAAGAGAGTAAGCCATGTTTCCCAATTTCTGCATTTTCAGCGCATTACATGCATTATTCTCTCCTGTTCCAACGGTATGAAGTTCAGAATAAAGTTCAGATTCACACTTATCCCAGTTGTATAGCAAATGCACACTCCACTTCTATTTTTATTCTTTGACACTTATGACTTGATTCTGTTGGTGTGAAATACAGTGCAGTGCTGAGGGGAGGGACAGGGGGGCAAACAAAGGACAGAACAGAGCCTGGATTTCCAAAGAAGAGAGAGGTTTTGGCGGCCACCTGACATAAGTACTTGCAGCTGACAGCAGCTCAGACATGAGGATCAGCACTGGCAGGGTGGCTCAGCAGCTTTGCATCACTTAGTAGGGCTGCAGTGCTCAAATGATCACCCAATTAGTGCCCCAGTGACAATGTATGCAAATCCCACAGCCCCTGGCCAGAAGCCTCAGGCAGAGGACAATTAATGTGCCTGCTCAGCTCCAGCACAAAAGAAATATGAACTATTTCTGACCTCTTCTCTCCCCTACTTCTGAGCTGTGAACAGCCAGACAACTTCTGCTGATAACAGTTTATTTTTCACTAAGCAGAGACTCTGCTTCCTGGGCAGCTCGGCGCTATACACAGTGCTAGGTAGAAATAAAAATTACAGAACTTAGTCCCTGCTGCAGGATGCTGCTCCTGTGGCAATCTGGGAATGACTACTTGACGCTTTAAAACTCATCACCGTCATTCAGGGCATTTTTTTCCTCTGAAAGGTGGCTTCCTCTGGACAGCATGTGAAGAGCTGAGGGGTCAAAGCACTAGGCAAAGATTTAGCACTCTGTGTGGGATTTTTATCCATGGGTAACAGCAGTATCATGCATTTACAGTTGTGTAAACCTAACACAGAGCCTGGGTTCACACACACACCACCAGGGACCTGCAGAGCCTCGTGAGTTACCTGATTCATCTCTAACGGTGGAGCAGCAGAACAGGGGAGGTGCTGCTTTCCCTTTTTTCCTTACTTGCATTTAAATATTAGATGGGAAAGGATGACTAAATTCCTTTTTAAAGCAAGAACTAGTAACAGTGCTGAAATAATCATCTGGGCCAGAATTGAGACATTCAGAGACCTACAGAAACTCTTTGCCATCTTTACTGCACCCATGAAGCATAACTCCAGCTTGCCAAAACCCTTATTGAAATTCCTTTCTTTGCAATATTCCCAAAATATCAGCATATTCATACTTATTTTAAGCAAGCACAGAAATCCAATTCCAGCAGTAAAATTGTAGAGTTTGTGAGTGTAGGTCAGAGTTAAGTTTGTTCTCACACAGAAGCAGACCCTCACATGAAATTATGGAGCACAAATGTGGACAAAGAAGGCAGAAAACGCAGAACAGCTGAAGTCATTAAGAAGGGTCAAGCCAGTGCTCTGGACTTTGGGAGCTCTCTTCATCAGTGAGGGCTACACAGCCTGAACTATGCCATGGACGATTTTATGATTATTATGGTAAAATAGCTGAGACCTCAGCCAGTTTAAAGCTTCCCTCCTACAAGCTTTACGTTCATAAAATTTTAAGGTCTGGAATGCATCGTGGCTGCTTTACAAGCCTAACATCAAAAAGGCTTGGCAGAGTCAGGGTCCACTCTCTCCCACTGCCCTGTGGAGCTGCTAAGCTCCAGGGGGCTCCTGGACTCCTCAGCTGGACCACACAGCTCTTGCTGCTCACTGGGCCTGCCAGGCTCCAGAAGGCTCCCAGGTCTTGCAGGCATAACAAGAGCACCATTCCCTTCTGAAAGCCCAGGACAACAACTTCCAACGAGGAAATTCTCACCCAGATAGCTGTACTGAGGCCTGCATTCCCAGGTTACTATTTTGATAGAATTACGGCAGAGGTTATTTCACGTACATGAGATCTCACTCTTTCCACAGCAGCAGCAGCACTTGAAATTTGGTCCAAAGTGGTTAAAAGTGATAACATCTTTGTGGTTTGGGGTGGAAAGAAGTCAGTTACTGTGTGTTTATGCACATCTATTTCTATGTGAATGCTGAAGTTCCCACTGAATTTCCTGAATGAAAAGAATGCCAAAGACTCAGGAAATACTACCTTTTTTCTGTATAAGAAAACTCCTGTAATTCGATAAGTGTAGATGAGATTTTGGAGGCAAAAAACCCAGATTTTTTTTTCTCCAATAGTTAATCAGCTTCAGAAGGAATTCTTACTACTTTGAAAAAATGAGAAGGGAGAAAGGTGAGTTTGGATGGAAGAGTTTGTGGATGTAACTCTGGACACACGCCTCCATCCCAGATCTTCTGAGGTGTCTGTGGGAGATGGGTGTGCAGTGCTGACTGCCTGCTTCTTGTCTTAATTTGATTGAGCAGAGTGCTCACAAAGTGCTAACTGGAGCCTATTACTCAGTTAATCCAGCTCACACCTGATTTCCAGCGAGATGTTACCCTGCTTTAACAGAATGAACTATGGTTTTATTGCTCTCCCCTACCTCCTCCTCCCTCCAGCTTGAAAAGCTGCACTTCAATCAATGGCTGATGTCAGTGTGGGAGTAATAACCTTCATTTAGGGCAGCAAGGAAGGACATCTGGACAGGCCAGGGGAAGGGGCAAGGAGTAAATCCATCAGGATGTGCAGATTACATTGCTATCAGGAGAGTGCTTGGTTTCAGGACAGCTTTTTAGTGTGGAAACATCCAAAATGCTCCTGCCCTCATCTCAGAGTTTTCATCTGAAGCACACAGAAAGACCAAGAGAACTGGGACTGACAGCAAAGCAGGGGTAGGTGGTGTGTTTAAAAGTGCAGAAAAAAAAACTAATCCAAATTGTAGATGTTGTAGATGTTCAGGCCAATCCTTAAGAAGGTGTGGGCGAAAGGAGAAAATCCAGAAATCCAACCATGAGGAGCGTGACCTTAGGGTAAGGTGGCACCAAGTCCTCTGGTCAGTTCTGCCTTCAGGACAAATCAGTGAAATTTTGGTGCTCTACTTCCCCTCCCTCCAGCACACTGATAGCAGCAAACCTTTTTTTAAAAGAAATTTCCTTCCTGTTATTTGTCTACCTTGAATTGTGCCACGTTTTTAGGGGACAAGGACCATTTGTATGTTACTGTCTGGAGCTTTTAGGGCCAGCTGTAAAGGAATTAATAACTGGTAGAGGAAGGGTATTGAAGGGTACATCCCCCTAGTACTGATGTACCATGGAGAATCCCAGCACATTCTCCTCTCTATGTTTGTCAGCAATGAAGATAGAGACTATTTATTTGAAAAAACCTGCCTTTCTTTTGCAATTTCTAAAAAAACCATAAATCCCCAAAGAATTCATGACATTGATATGAATAGGCACTTAAACCTTCCTTGAACTGGGAAGTTGGTTTCATGTCAGGAACAAGTGTGAGTTTTACTTGGGGTTCTGTTCAGCTTTCTGTGGTGGAGGCTTAATGCCAAAAAGCTTTTCACATGGAAGGTGCTATAATTCCAGCCACTGGACAAACCCATCACTTTTATTTACTAAATTACTTCTGAAGGGAAATTCCATTTTCATGGAGAAACCTAAGCATTTCCACAGCAAAGATGACCTTTCCTGGCAAAAAGATATTTTTCCCTAACCATGCTTGCTGTTCATCTAAAGGCAGAAAATAAATTGATTTCTTTGCAAGAACTGGAAAAGAAATAAAGAGGATAGAAGCTTGCTCTTGTTTTTAGTTAATTGAAATAAAAATTAAAATTATTGTGCATGGTTCTAGATTAGAAAGCAACTTTTTATGATCCAGAAAATACTCAGCTTTTGGCTGCTACAAATCAAGCTTTTCACCCACAAAAACTTGAGTATTCCCTTGGTTAAATACCTATGCCTTTAGGCACTTGGATCCCTTCTCTGATGTGTCAGAAATCGATTATCTGGTTATCCTCTAATTTATTAAACCCCATGTCTCGGATTCTGAAAATATTTGGAAGCTGCTGTAATGTGTTTTACATTCAGCCCAGGCACCTTGGCACCCCAGCTCCATGTGCTGAATCCCGTTTAATTAATGTCCAGTGTACCGTGCCTGGGCGGAGCGGACGGCTGGCAGCTCATCTCGTGTGACCCTGGGTGACAGACACAGTCTGGGATCACACTAATGTGTGCCTTTTGTCACTTGATACCGGGGCAGCCAAAAAGTCAGGGCTGCAGCAACCGAATGATCAGCACATACCCACTGGGATAAAGACGGGAGGGAGATGTGTTTGCCACAAACATGCCTCAGTGCCTGGTGATCCACACTCAGGCTCATGCCAGATGCAAGGCAACAACTTTCCATTTTGCAGAGCACCTTGCACTGCTCTCAGCAGAAGAATCAGTCGTCACACAGAGGGGACGTCGGCTGGGTAAAAAGGTTGGGAATTGCAAAGAATTTTGAGGAGCTGAGGGGTCTGCTCACCAGTTTAGGGTGCCATGATACCTTTTATTAAAAAGGTGCCAGCAAGACAGGCGTGGCCTTGGGAGGAGCTCAGGTATCATACACAGCTAGTGCCTGGTTTTGGAGCTACTCTCTACCTCCCTCTGCCAATATTTCTGGTCAAAACTCACTGAGATGCAGAGTCAAACTGATGGAGAAAAGTCTCCGAAGACAGGAAAGACTCGTAAAGCCAAGAAGTAATGAGAGAAGCAAGAGAGGACCTGCGGGATCAGCTCCTGATTGCTCACGTTTGTACGCAGGGAATTGCAAGGAGTTCATAAAAACAGACTGACTTGTTGTTCAAAAATTCTAATAAAGAAAACCTAGAAGCATTTGAAAATCATTCCAGTTGGGTGGACATGGAGAAATTATGGAGGAATCATCTTCCCAAAGGATAGGAAGAATTTGCTAAAAGTAATTTTTCCTTGTCCAAATACAAAACCCAAGTTGGACACAAACACTAGCAGACCAGAAATGGAAAACTGAGGTCAATGGGTCACCAATCATCTTTGCACAGACGGAGATATAAAGTTTCATTGTACTTTAGCTGTGCCGGTATAACCCACTGAAGATGGAGAAGCCTTTCTGCAGCTTAAGCAATACTAACAGGCACTTCTAGTAATGACTATTAGAAATTGAGAAATAGTAGAAAATATTCCCTTAAATATGTTCACAGCTTATTCTTTTCACTTCTAAACATCTTGTAAAGCTATTGCAAATGTTTCTCTGGCAATTGGAAGAGAGGCCAATGGGGAAAATAGTGCAATATCTCACTTAACATAATTACCAGTGATTGCTGACACCTTAATTTCTCTGGATTGCAGAACTTTTCTCCCCTAACTTTTTAAGTGGGATCATGCTGGAAGCATTCTATGGCTGGTGTGGAGCAGCAATCACAAGAGGACCTTGCTGAAGGCTCTGATCCAGGTTCCTATCTGCTGCTAATATCCAAACAAATAACAATAAAACAAACAACCCATCACTCAAAAATAAATCTGGGATTGGTGTGCCAAAAATTGCCTTTGTGCAAATGATTTTCAAGTTTCTGTTCTTCTTCCATTTGCTTCACTTAGTCATCTTCTGGGTTAATATCTCATTGCTGCCAGTTGCTGCAAGCTTTATAACATGGGAAAATGTAGCATGATCATTTTTTAATGGATATAAGCTAGCAAAAGTGGGTTGGAAAACCTTAGAAGCATTTCCAGCAGGAGATAAAATTCACTCTATTTCAAAACATCCCGTGTTAATGAAATTTTGGTCCACAGTATGAATTTCAGGGGATTCTGATAATGTTAAAATATCCTAATTTTTATGCTGTGGCATGGAATATCTCAGGTTAATCTGAATGAAAACCTTAAACCTTATTTAACATACATATAAATACATATGTATGTGTGAAAAGACATAGTTACATTAAAGAACACAGGGTAGGCGACTCTTTGTGGTCCTTAAGTGTGCCCTTTAACTTTCAAAAACAGGAAGAAAACCAAACACTGAAAGTAATTTTTTTCATAATAGTGCTATGCCACTCATATAATTGACCCTTTATCACAAGAGAGAGCTTGAAATCTATAGCTGAAGCCAACCTCAAATTACTGCATATGCTCAAGTAAGTAGACAAACCTTCCAAAGTCTTCCTAGTGAACCTGACCAGGAATTGTCAAACCTGTAAACTTTGCACACAGCGTTCTGACAATGCCACCAAACCTGGCTCGGAGGAAGCACCAACCTCTCCTTACTGCTGAGCTCTCATACAAGCTGAAAACTGGCTTGAAAAGAGTCTTTACCATGTCCCCATCTCTCCTTTTCAGATAGGGCAAAGGAAAGTATTGGAAATTACACAGGGTTGTTGTTTTTCTTCAAACTTGATTTTCTACCTTCTCACCAGGGCTCCTCTGTCTGACCCAACTCTGAAATCACACTCAGGACAAGACGGGCTCAAGAGCCTTAATTCCACTATAGCTCAGTTTTGCAGGACAATCACAGTGCACAGTTGTTTTCCGTTTTCCCTGCTTAGCAGCTGAGCCCCAAACACTTGGTTAAGTGGGATATTAACTCTGTTCCCATCTGGCCACAGGTGTCTGCATCACCTCTCCAGACTTACACATCTCCTATCTTATCACTGCATCCTTTTCATCAAGCAGCATCTTTGAGCAGATCCATTTTCCCTTTCACATTCAGTATAACCCGATTAATTCCTGGTCTCCTACAGGAGCTGGGAGATGCAGTTGGGCAGATGATTTGGGAAAACTGCATGACAGGCTCAGAAATCCTTTTCTGCCTTTTTTTTCCCCCCATGTTTCTTCACAAACAACTGGTGTAAAGTAACAGCTGGGAAGGTAAACTTGACACCTCCTAATCTGCTCCTCCCAAGATATGTCAGAAAAAGTGAGATTTCACATCCAGCAACAGCTGTAGTGTAAGAAAGGCCACTGCTTGAGGAAGAAAATCTGTCAGCCCCCTTAGGTGTCACATTCAGGAAGGTACTTAAGTCACTCCTGTTCCTCAGTAACAGAAATAACTCCACTGACTTCAGTTGCACAACTCAAGTGCTCCAAGCAAGGCACACATCATTCCAAACTGGGGCCACATCCAGCTCTCTTATCTGTGTGCTCACATGGATAAGCATGGCTCCTGCTCTGCAGGACAGCTGGAACCGTTATCCATGGCCGGAGACTCAGGCCGAGCAAAAAAATGTTTCATTTTTAGTGCTAAAAAGAAGCACTTGGCCTTCAAGTTACTCATGGTGAAATGATAAACAAGCAAAGGTCAAATTTCAGACTGCCAAACTATTATCAGGCCCCCCTCCACAGCAACTCTTCAGGAAAATGCATAATTGCAGGACTAATGAGTCATCTGTACACAGCACAATTAGCACAACTGCCCATGTAATCATGTTAATTGCACAGAACAAAGCGTGGATGGGAGTACCCGCAGCACCGCAGCCCAGAAATCGGGGCCAATCAGTTACAGACGAGCACACACAGAAACACTCATACGGCTTTCAGATGGGTGGCTGGGGAAATGGGACTGCAAACCCAGCAGCCACATCCTACCTGCACTGGATGTGGCCAGCAAACACAGGGAGGGTGACATAAAACATGCAGGAGTGCAGAGTGGGACATGAAGATGTGATGGAGAGGAGTTAAGGAAGGAATGGAAAAGGCACAGTGAAAGAAAACTAAGGAATGCACATTTATGTGGGAAAAGACACAGCCACAGCAAAGATCTTTGTGAAGGTTGCAGGCTGGGCTGCCTCAGTTTGCCTATTTCTCCCCCCAAAAGAAGGGGAAAAAAGGAAACGTGAGAGAGAAAATAAAGAACAGACAACTACAAACAACAGAGCATAGAGGTAGAGTGAGTCAGAAGAGGGAGAAGAGAAGATAAAGCAGCGGGACTGGAGGAGAGGCCACTCTAAGCTTTGATGGCATATTATTTAATTTAATATATTTAAGCTCTTTTATTACTCTATGACTTTGGCAGACGTCCTAAATCTCTTCAAGTGTGAGAAAAAGACACATGGCAGCTATTTGGAACTCCTGGGGATTTCACTGTTGCTGGCTACTTAGTGAGTTTTGCAATTAAAGGCAATTTAGAAAAGGTAGAAAGAGAACTTACTGTTCACCCAAAGCCACAGCCCCTCCCAGAGTAAACCTCTAACTCCACAGGAAAACTGATCTTTAATTATTACTGGAGCCAGAGATCCAAAGACCAGGAGGGAACTCTCAAGATTTTTGTTTTCACAACCAAAGCCATGGAGCTCACCTGGATTCCCCCACGGCCTCCAGCACACTGCAGGCTAAAGGAGATGTTCTAAAGAGATGCTCCAACCCTGATTTAGGGAATTCACATGACAGTAACTTGGCAGCAAGTGAGAACTGAGGCAGGACATGCACAAAACTTCCAGCATCTTCCCTGGGACATGAGGCAGACTCCTTGGCAGGGAACCCCTTCTAGCCCGAGGTGCTCAGCGTGCGGATGAGAACATCATTTGCACACTGAAACTACGGGGTTTCAGGTCAGGGAGATGTTTCCAGGCACAGCTAAAAAAGCCTTCTCCAGCTGCAATCCCGGTGAGTTAAACCGACCTTCCTTTAACCTCAGGCACAATGTTGGTTCATTTACTGTATGGGAAAGAAATCAACCCAAGTTCCCTGGATTTGGCAGATTTGTTTCAGTATTTTCTATACTGTTCCACAGTATGTGCCATTGGGCTGCTAATGCGGCCCACACCAGGAGCCAATGTGAATAAAGGATTTAATTACAGTTGAGATGTCCCTGGTATGGCTTTCTGCTGCTCTGCAAACCCTCCTTCTTCACTTATCTCCAGCACAAAGAGGCATCTTTTCCCCGGGAGGGGAGGCAGGGTGGTGTGTGCAGTGCAAGGGTCCCTTTGTTGGCCAGGCTTTGTGTGGGAACGCGCCCTCGGTGAATGACAGCCAGGCCTCAAAACTAGCTTTAGCTTTTGAGAGCTCAGCTTTCCTTCTGAATTACTGCGCTCTGTAACCTCAGAAGCCAGGTATTTCCCTTGACAGGGAACAGGGCAATCCTGTGGGGCAGGACTGGGGCTCTGAGTGCCAGGCATGACTCACAGGTAACTCGCTGATATTTTACAGAGCTCTGACAGGACACCACGACTACCAGGCAACTTCAACTTTGCTCTCAACCACAGACACTATCAACACTTTTGCCTCTGTTGGCGCTGCAGTGTCAGGATTTATTATTTTCGTAAAATTTATTTCCCCACTAGATCCAGCTACTGTAAAGCTCTGGAGGTCTGTGTAAGACAGATGATAATGCTTTAATCAAATCTCAGCCAAAGAAAAGGCCTCCAGGGTGGAATCATGAATGCAATAAAGATGTTTTCATGACTTCAGTATTTACATAATGTTATATCCAGTGCTATGCCCCAAGTTCCCAGTCAGGAGTGAGGCCATCTGCACGAGGACACACAGATCACAGGCTGCACTGACAGGGCAGGAGGCTCAATACAGGATGTTTCATAATGCTGCTACAGAGGGGAAACCGAGGCACCCAAGCCATATGATGGAGCTGTGGTGCAGCTGATAACCAGATCATTGCAATTCATCTTTTTGCCTCAAATTCAGGCTCAGAGGGCCACACACACTCCAAAAATATGGAGTAGGTTTGTAATTTATTCTCACACATATTTCTGGTCATGTGATGATTCCAACTGGGGTAGAGATTGACACTGCTCTTCCATAGTTTGAAACCAATTTCTAAGGGAAAAAAATACATTAATGGTACAAAACACTGGACTGTAAAAGACATAATCTTTGCTTCTGATTTAATTAATGCTTCCAAAGACCTGCTTCCCATTGGAATGAATCCTATGCAAAGTGCCCCAAGATTGCTGTGATTGTAAAAACATAGGCATCAGATGAGCTTGGCAGGGAAGAAGTTTCCCAGCTCCTTGTGAGGAAGCCTGGCTGTGTTAAAATCCAGTCGATTAGACATAAGGAAGAAATTGATTACTGTGAGGGTGGTGAGACCCCTGATGTAGCCGCAGTGAAAGAAGGGGTAGGCAGAGGAAAAGAAGGAGTGCTCTGCTAAAGGAGGGCTGAGATGCAGTGAGAAAGTTCCTGGCTCAAGCAGGTCCTGGTCAGCATCCTGGACACCATGGGCAGCTTGGGGAGTTTCTAGCATTCATTTCCATCTCTCAAACACAAAGGTCAAACACAAACCCTGCTACCAGCTGTGCTTCCAGAAGGCCCTGCCTTGCTGCTAATGATTTCCCCATGCCTTTTAACTCCTGGGCAGCACTTGGCTTTTGAAGGGGAAAACAAATGAGCTCTTCCCACTTTCAAAATGAAAAGTGTATCTCACAACACAAGCACTTTATTTATTGATACCTTTTAAAATGCTGCAAGCAAAACTAAAAGAAAAGCAAAGACTTAATCAGGAGAGAACCTGTGTTCACTTTACAGCAATTTTTTGCTGTTTAATTGTAATGAGAAAACCTTCCTGTGCTTTGTAAAAAACCTCGAAATGTATTCCTGTTTTCCACTATTTTCAACTCAGGTGGTTTTCTGAGCTTGTTATTTTTCAGTGTGAAAGGCTCCAAAGGCTCTGCCTTGCAAATACTTATTCAATCTGCTCTTGAATTCAAGTAAACTTTTAGCATCCTTTGGCAAGGAGTTCCCCAGACTGCTCTCCCTCCAGCACGCCTGGTTTCCAAGCTGAGGAACACAAGTTTACTCAGCCCTTCCTTACGTGGAAACTGCTCCAAAACATCCATCAGGCTTGCTGCCTTCCTCCAGCCCTGTTTGCTGTGCTGGGCTCTTGCTGAGTGGAGTGTCCTGGACGTCAGCGCTGTTTCAGTGGAGCTGAACTGATGTTTTCTGGTTTGGTTTACTTTCCTGAGTGCAGCCAAGCACTGCTGTGCTGATGGAAACAGCTACTCTAGCCCCAAGGGCTTGTTCCAGAGCAGCACACTTCATGTGCAAAACAAAACTAGGGAGGCATCCCCCTGTGTGTACCATGGGATATTTATCTACACTGAATTTCATCTGCTGGTTTACTGCCCAGCCACAGGCTGCTGTAAGAACCTTCTCTCCTTCTACAGAGCCCTTCCTCGTCCTTACAAGGCCTATAAGATAACTATAACAGTGCAGAATTTGTCATCTCCAGCACAGACCCCCTGCAGAGCCTCACTACAGACCTCCTCAATGACTTTACACCCATTCACACTAATCTGCTGCTGCTTCTTTTTAATCCAGTTATGGACCCATGGCAGCAGCATCCCTTTACTTCTTTGTTTCTCATAAAAACTACATATGAGGAACATTAGAAAAATCAGTCTGGGAATTCATGTGGAGTATATTACTTGGACCACTCATACGTGCATTAACCTTTCCAAAAGGTGTCTTAAAAGAGCTCTAACTTCAAATGGAAACATTTTGTCAAATTAAAATACATTCAGATGCTTTTGAAAAGCCAGAGCTGAGTGTTTCTCTGAACAATTTAGTCAAACACTGCTGTCCTGCCTTATTGCAGCTATCCAAGAACAGATATTAACTAATTACTTTCTGTTTATAGGTGCATTACTTAACATTTAGCCTCATATTTTATAAGAACACCATTCCCTACAGCATCTTCTGCTAAAAACAAACTCTTCCTGCAAAAACACTAGAGGAACTTGGTGGATGTCAGTCATATCAGCCTTCCTTCCTCAGATATTTGGTAATCTGGCTTATTAGATAACTGTCACAAGATTACTTGATCTAGAACACTATTTCCCCTTGGTGATGCATTGCTGATAAATTTACAGGTTCAAGTTGCACCTAGGAAGGAGTTTGAACTGCCAGAACTATTAGGAATGGGATATAATGTATCTTCATGTGTCAGAGCTGCTGGAAGCTCTGTCAGGAGAGAAGAAACTTTACTGGGCCTTTCCTGTCTTCCTGTGAAACACATTTTATGAAATTCTCAAGTAACTGTGGCTTATTTCTCCTGCCATGCTAAAAAGCGACTACACCAAATGACTTAAGTAAGACACAGTGTCTGGGTTTGGCTTTCTGCCTGCAAGGTGCAGTCACCTCACAGTGAAGGGCAGGCAGTTACCTTCTGCTCCTGCTTGCAGACTGTTCCTAATTTGTTGGAGCTCTCAAGTCCACGTGCTGAACCTGCACTATTACCTGGTGTCCTGGCCATGACCCTGCCTCTGATGTTACTGCTGTGAAAAGTCCTCTCTGATGCAGCAGCTCCTTGTGCCAGGCAGGCCTGTAGGCTGGCAAAACCCACAGCTGAACCAGCCAGAAGCTGTTCTGGGTCTATGTGGACAACCTGTGTGTTTAAATACATTCACACATTCTTCACTGCGGCTCACAGGAGACTTTGAAACTGCACATCACTGCGAACACAAAAATTTTGTCCATAAGGCCAGACAGGGAATCAGTAACCTCCACACATTAAGGACAGGTAAGAGAGGGGGAACGCTGGAGACCAAATGAATTAAAACATAAAAAACCCTCACAGAAATACTAAAGATAGAAGTACATCTCTCTGTTTCTGAGTACATCTCTCACCTGCACTTGATTTGCCATTTGCCATATGCAAATCAAATATGTAGACAACAGGGAAACAATATCTTTCTTCCACACGAGCTGAAGTTCAGCCAGATGAGTGGAAAAACAACCCCATGGCTGCTGTTACAGCCACAACAGCACATTGTTCAAGACAGGTACATTATTCACTAAAGCTGCAGTGGGTCCAAGGATATAAATTCGTCACAGTGGAATTTGGCCTGTGCAACACCCAAAAGTGCCAGTGGAAATACCCTGGAAAGGCAGATCAGGAATAATTAACTGAGCTCCTCATCTTCAGTGTCCTGGTGGCTATTCGTGCCACAGCCAAAAATTCTTTTTTATAACTTGAAATTTGCTCTGCTCCTCTCCATTATAATTTGACTGACACCCACATAATTTTCCTTTTCCCTTAAAGCCTCTTTCTCCTGCCCTCTGCTATGACAGAGCCATCAGCAAAGGTGAGTTCAGTTGCCATCCCTATGTCAGAGCCCCTGATGCAGCCTGATTCCACACCCATCTCCTCCCAATTCACAAAATTTTATTCTCAGTACATTTCATCTTCCTACACCTTACATTTGAATGTGAAAAACTTATCAATAAGGTTCTGGAGCCTAAGTTAAATTCTGTTAGGGTACCTCTAATACTTGCATTGCTAGGGGCAGTGTGTGTGTGTGTGTGTGTGCAAGGACGTTCTTAACAGGATTTCTACATTTTCTTCGGCACATCAGTATTAATCAGGTGTCACATCTGTGGATCAGAGCAATCAGCTGACAACATTACAGGTCCTGGTAAGCAAGGCCACTACTCAGGTGGATAGATATAGTTCAGTTTTGTTCTTTTCAAATTAAAACCTCACTTTGAGTGCCATTAAAACAATATACATTACAAATTACCTATGCAGGAGTGTCTGAATTCTTGCAGTGCTATAACTGATCACTATTACTCACTGTATTTTACAGATGAGAAAACTTTTCTGTTTCAGAGCTTACACTTAGTCTTGCAATCAGACCTATATTATTAAAGGAGGTTTTTTTCATTTAAGGAGAAAATAAATTAGTTTTAAACTAACTGTCCAAAGCTATCCAGCACTTCTTGCTCTAGATGGCATCAGAATTCAGGAACTGAATTCAGCAACTGTTCAACTTGACACGAAGCCATCTCTTTCCATATCTGAACTAATATTAAGGTTATAGCAACAGTCCAAATCTTTTCATGTATGGAAATTAAATATAACAACAAACATCACAGGACAATGCTAACAAAACCTGTACAAGGAAGAAACTCAGGCTTGGCCACATACATTGGTCAAATCACAATCCCCATGCAAAGCTTCAGAAGACTTCAGTAAAGCCCCAAGTTTAAAGATTAACACTGTTAAAGCTTGAAATATGATCCTTATCAAATCTGATGGTATGTGGAGGTTGAGAAGAGGTGAGAGTTTGTAACATCAAATATGTGTTGATCGGTGTCACCAAAATTATGCCAAGTGCAAAGGTTTATCACCTGGAATCCAGACCACAAAAATCCTCAGCTTTGCCCAAGTCGTATTAGAGGTTGTCTCTCTTTAATTAGAAAAAGCCTTTTTATTTTCTGATATGCACCTTTGCCAATCCCCTGATAACATGTTGAAATGTGCAAAAAAGATGTCAGGGAAGCCAGGAAACAGCTTTTACAAGATCATTATATCCATTTGGTGATATAATGTCATCAGTGCCAGCTTTTGCCTGGTTGTTCTCTTTTTCATCCATTCCAGTTAATAGACTGAGAGGGGATGGATTGAAATATAGTTTATAAAGTAAAATTGAAAAGTATTTGGTTCAAACTTTTGAAGGAAGCAAAGCAAACTTATATACTTTTACTTTTTATACAGCTCACTAAGTTCTGCTGTTTCAAAATAAAAAATTAAAAGCAAAGTCAGTTATCTTTATTCTCACAACACTCCACTTCCACTGGTGCCTTCTCTTTCCCTCAATTATTTCCCTCCTTTAGTATCTTCATCAGTTTCCTGAAGAAGCAGAACAGCACAAATCTCTGAACAAGTGCAACTGTACTGACATGACAGCAAAAAACCCTGAAAGATTTTTACCTATTTTTTTTACTGCTTCCTCACTAACATGCTGCAGGGCTCAGATTGCTTTGTTGTCCTTTCTCAGATGCAATAAATATAATAATCCACAACTTGTGTCACTGAGAAATGTAGAGACAATGATAATTGAATAGGACCCTAAGTGGAATGATGTGAACTGATTTATTTCCAAAAAGCTTTTTCCTTCTAAACCTGTGCTGAAATGTTACTCTTTGAGTCAAATCTAGCACAGACTTTAGCTGGACCATGACCTGGCCCACAGTGTCTCGCTATAAACACACACCCATGCAGAGCAAATAAAGCTGAAATACTGCAAAATTATAGTGATAAGCTGAAAGAAATCACTAAATTAACAAAACACGTTTTAAGGGAAGAACGCCATAAAGTTAATTCCCAAATCTTCAAGGCAAAATGAAGGCCTAATTAAGACCTCTGGGCAAAGTTTAGCAGTTAGAGAAAGAAGGCACACATACATTCTCCTCCCTTTAGATAAATCAGCATGCAATTACTGCACGACCAGCAGACTGGGAAATTAAGAGGAAACCCCCCTGTGTTACAGGCCCCAGCTTGCCTGTTCCCTGTATTCCTGTGATTATCTGGAGTGTTGGCCTTTGCCAAAAATCAGGATGAAATTTTAATGTAATGCAATTTCCTTGTTTCCAAGAAGGAACTTGTGAAAGCAGAGCAACAACCCAGTCCCACTGCACCTTTTCCTTGTGCAGCAGCCTGACTGGAAAGGAAATCCAGTGGTCCTGTCAGCCACTGCTAAAATGAGATGCAATGGTGGCAAGGGCTCACCATTTTATAGCAAAACTCTAAATATAAAGCATGTATTTTTTAAGAACATTAAACATAAAATATATATTTTACACCAATACTGTAAAATCAAGTTCTGAACACTGAAACCATCTCACCATGCTTCAGCTAAATGGAGCTGTTATACTAGGAAATGAAGTGTTTTCAAGGCAGGGAATAGAAATGAACTAAAACTAGTTTGACATAAACCTGCTTAAAGTATCTTTATATCTGTGGGATTTGAGTCATGACATTTTGCTCAAGTGCACATCCTCTAACAAATAATCAGCAGACATAAGCAGAAACAGTGGGAGCTTTATTCCCCAAGATGAACAGTATTCATCCTGGGAAATGTGTCACGTTTCTCTGAGCTACTGGCTTACAAAATCCTATACGGGAAAGAGAACAACAACCTGAGCTCTAAGCCTTACATGCCATTATGTTATTTTGGGGTGCAGGAGAAATGTATTTCAAGTCCCCTGGGATGCTCCCCTTCTCGAGGAGGAATTCTGGAATACTTTCTGCTCTTCCTTTTGATTAGTGCACCTTCTGCTCCAAATAATTTAGCAAAAGCTCATCTGTGAATACAAACCTAGTTGCAGAGATTTTAATTTCTAGCTTGGGATGAATCCACAATCACTGTTGTTGTTGTCTCTCACCACCATGAGTCACCATCTGGCAGCGAGCTATAGCCCAGGAAACTTCTATAACTTCCCTTTAATTTGTTCTTTAGGTTTCTCATCCTTCTTTAGGATGATATTACCAGAAACTGGTCCAGATGTCACAGGGAGAGGCAGGAGATAAGTAGCTACGAACTGGCTTAGACAACTCTCTGCAAGGCTTGGATTCCCAACAGTTATTTCAGACACAACAGCAAGGAGCCACAGAAAACTTCAGAGTTCTTTCGGCTGGAGAATACTTAAATGGATAATTTATACAGGTCATGATTCAGCCAAGCATTTAACTACACAGTTAACTTACAATGTGTATTGAAATCTACTGCTAGTGGTTATTAGAACATATGTTAAATTAAGTCCCGTTTCAGAATTTTGTGAGATCAGTGTCTGTTGTGTGAAAGAGAAAACACATCTGTGACATAGATCGCTGCTGGACTGCAAGTCTAAGTCTATTTTGTCTCAAGTAGGTTTGGGCTGGGATAAAAATTAGATTTGAATAAACTGCACCAATGCTAAGCTGAAGTATCTTAGAGCTCACATACATAAAAACATTTCTATTAAATATGGTTATAGAAACTGATTTTCCACTAGAAAAAAAAAAAGGGGAAAAAAAAGAAATGAAAAAGTGGTAAAAGTAAAAAACAAAAAAAAACAAAAACCAAAAAAAACCAAAAAGGAGAAAAATTCAAAACAGATTTAAAACCAAACATCAACTTCCATGATTTTTCCAAGCACCTCCACTCTGGTGAGGGCAAGTCTCCAATTTGAGAGGCAAGTATGTTTGCAAAGGCCTGGAATTCTTTGAATTCTGGCAACTGAAGTTCAGAGGTGATCTCTTCAGCCAAACAGAAGACTCTCTCATGCTTTTTTTATCTTGGAAGGTACCTTGCACCTCTATAGGTTATAAGGATTTTGGTGATGGATTCTGGCCTTCTTTAGTGGATGGAGTGATCTTTTCCTTTCCTCAGAGTGCCGTGCCAGGGTCATGCTGCAGTAAGAAAATGATGGCAGCATTCACAAGCTCCTCCAGGCTCCCTGGGCTTGGGGCACCTCTCCTATAATCCATAGGGCTTTCCTGATGAGCGCCAGACCCCCAGAGATCCTTACACACCAACTCCTGAGTAGCTCACACACACCTAACACACTTCTGAGAAATGTGCCAGGGTGTTGTGTCCCACCAACCAGCACAATGTGGGATGGGACACAGGGCCCTATGCCTGCCAGGTCACTCACAGTCACTGCTCTCATTAGAAAAGGCTCAGGTATAGGAAAAGTACTGATTTAGAAAGCACGGACCTGCAACAGGAGGTCAGAGCCAGAGAAGAACCACATGCATTATTTAATCCTTAGCAATCCCAATCCTCTGCAGCTGCTCCGGCATCTCAGCCTGTGAGCTGGGCTAATTGCTCCCTCCCAGTGACTGAGGCTGGCTTTCCCAGGGTGTTCTCAGTGTGATGTGTCTCAGACCTATCTGCAGCGACACACTGGGAGCTCATCACGCTGGGATCATTAAAGATGGATTTCAAGCCTGCCCAGAGCTCCTGGCTGTAGCTGAAGTACAACCACCTCTTTTTGCCTGCTTCCCTGGCTCTCCTTTTTTCTGTGAATGGGCACAGGGATATCACATGATAACATGGGAATGCTCCCCTCCCTTCTCTCTCCTTAGAGTGTTTTAATTAACATTTCTATTATACACACTCATTACCACATTCCTGGCTTTGGCTTTAAACTGGCCATTCTTGTTACAAGCCCTCTAGGACATAGTGGTAAAACTTTACACATCTTATATTGCAGCAATTATTAATCACAGGTACAGTTTAGTGATTGAACTGCAGCAACTGCTACCAGTCTCAGCATAAGACTTAAACAGAAACAAATGACAACGCCGGGAATGGTGGGACCTGTGTAGGGCAACACCCTCTTGACCCCATTAGTTTTATAGGACCCTTTGGGGGCTTTATCACAACTGCAGCTATTCCAGAGCCCCACTGTGTCTGGCCAAGTGCTTCTGTGGCAGAGCAGGTGTGTGGGATGCGCTTATTAAGGAAAGCTGCCAAATCCATGATGACCAAAGCATACACTTTGGTTACTGGGTGTCAGGAAATGCCTCTCAAAAAAGCACAAAGCAGATCAGAAAATATTTCCTGGCAGAGGTGGAGGTGGGCAGCAGGATTGCCCTGTAAAGCCTACAAGGCTGGCACCTGACATAGAGTTGGGACTGTCAAAAGAAGAGCTGAATTTGGATAAATCCTTGCAGCGGGATGCTTTCAGCCAAGAAGGGAACAAGCAGCCACAAGAAGGAGAGATTGTATCTCCCAGCCGGACCTTGGCTCTCCCGCCCATCTCCTGCACCAACCTGGTACAGCCAGAAAAGCAATCAGGCTAAAAAGTGCCTTTGTTGGTGTTACTGGGCAGCTTTCCACTGGACCCATTCCCTCTCCAGATCTCCTGCGTGGGTGAAGAAAAGATTTCTCTGTGCTTGGATTAGTCCAAAGGGACTGCAGGAACGTATCACTGGCCTAACTATAGGCTCGTGGTGTTTCAATATTTTCTTCTGATAGCACTTCACCCTTTTTGTGTTTGCCTGGGCTTAGATGGTGATTAGTAGGCATCTTATAAGAATGTGGAACAACTGAAATAGGAAACTGAAAGGGAGGCTTTATATGCAGGCTTAGCCTAGTGGGAACAAGATCTTTCTTAGATCCCTCTAATTGCTTTAATAATTAAGAAACTATTTTGCTAAGCTGCATTTTACCTGATTTTAATAAAATCAATCATGTAGAGCCAAGAATTTAAGCATCTCTTCAAGTGCTTACAGAGAAAAACACATCCCTCTTAATTTGTGCCCTCAGGAAAAATTAATAAAACATGTGTGAATATCTAAACTGAGTTTTAAAAGCCTGCTCTGTGTTCATGAATTCCTTCAGTGCTGGCAAAATGAATGACACTGGTCAATAAGTGCCCTAACTATGCTGGTTCAGGGACTTGTGACTGATGCAGGAAGACCATGTGCTTCACTTGCACCTCGACCATGTACTTCTCTTTAAACTGCTAGATGATCCTGTTTAATTCAAAGGAACTACATTTAGACATAAATAAAAGCATGTTCTCAAGCAATTTTATTCTGGGGGCCTCTATTTCCATTGTTTATGTAAGCCAATGAATTTTGACTCTAAGTTAAAATTAGCCAGATTTTCACATTCCAGACAATAGGAGACCTCTGATTTGAACGGGTGGAGACTTGGGAGCTTTGTGCCCCAGAGTTAGCACTTGAGAAATAAGGTTTGAAAACCATCCCTATGTATCTCGAAAGGGAAAAGCTCTGGGCTCAGTCAGGCTGCCATGAAAAGCCAGGGTAGCTCCATAGAAAAGAGGAACACCCATTTGACTGATCCCACTGAATTTTCTATGCTTTGGGTTATTACTTTACATTGCCTATCCCCCACTCATTCCCAGATTCAGTGACAGCCACCAGTGCACTCCAGACCTGGCTCAGTTAGGAAGCCTTTATGGAATGTGAGGTGTTTGCCTGGTGAAAATAAGTAACCAAGTAAAAAGCATCTACTCAGGCCTAAATACAATGCCATTTATTTAACATGTCTGAAGCAGAAATCCCAAAATCCATCCCAAAATAAAGGGTTGTCCCAGCCACAATTAAGGATGTAAAGAATATATATGAGAAGCATGGGGTTGAGTTGGGTTTTTTTTCAAACTTTCATACTTAAAAAGCATCATTTTTTTTAAAGAACTGTTAAGAAAGTTTCCTCTTCAACCTACTTTTGGAGACACATCCTTTTAGCTGTGTAATATTCCAAAAAAACCCCTCACTCTCTGTGTCCATTTATCCACCTGCCAAAGGTAAAGTAACATTAGAAGTTTTTTGGGGGAAATGAAAAAAAGCTCGAGAAGTGCTGCCACAAATGGTACTGGGTATAAAAACTACATTTTGCCAAGACTGTGAGCTTAGTGTCTGTGTTGTAGCTGAGGGGTTAATCACTGACCTGGCGAGGCAGGAATTTGTATCCCTTTGGGAAGAGCAGCCCACAGGACTGTCAGGGAAGTGCCAGCATCCCGCGTGTCCGCGCTGCGGCTGTCCCTGCAGGGCACACTGCCGGCAGTGTCGGGGACACATCCATCCCGCGCTGTCACTAGATGTCACTGTGCACACGAGCTGCGGGCTGGCAGCCTGGCACCGAGCGGGGCTGATGGCACACGAGCAGGCCGCAGCGCTCCGGCCCTCCCTTCCCCGCCCGGGCTCGCCTCCAGCCCCCTTCACATCTCGGAGCAGAAGCGCGTTGTGCACTTCCATAGCCAATGTTTCCATTCTTGATTTGAGTCAAAAGGGTCTTCCCTTTTGACTGTGAAAACTCCTCCGGTGTGACACTTTGGGGTGTCCCAGCTCAATCTGGGCCAAGCAGAGGAGCTGGAGGCGCAGAACGGGAGCTCCTGCCACGGCCTGGGCCGAGTTGAAAGGACACCTTTAAACACCTGCCACGGTCTGAGTTTGAAGGACACCTCTAAACACCTGCCACGGCCTGGGCTGGGTTTGAAGGACCTTTCCCCGAGCTCCCAGCAATGCTCACAGATCGGGGGGCTCCGAAGGCCCCACATGGGCTCCCCCGGCTCTCAGCTGAGCCCGGCCTTGCAGTGGTTCACCCCGCTGAAACACCTCAGGCTGCAGCTCAGCCTGAAGGGAGAGCCAGCCTGGGACCTGCCTCTCCTTCACCCTTCCTGCTAGCCACCCAGAAATTATGCATTAATTATATCCTTATGGATTATCTGGCGATAGAAACCTCCACATCTACTCTCCATCCGTCCACAGAAGAGTAGCTGGCAATGTTTTGGCCATAGTTGTCTTTCAAATGTGACTTTTCCCTGAGTATCTTGTGAGATTTTTCACTAAGTCACATAATTTGTGCACCCTCTGATTGGAGGCTGAAGCAATAAGAAAAAAATGAAAATCAAAGTGATTTCAAGACAGCTGCACCAATTTCTCATTAAAAGATACTTGAAAATAGCTGTGTGGTTTTAACTTTTTGGCAAACTTCCTTTTGGACAAAATTCATTTACTTAAACATTCACAGATATTAAATTACACGAGTCACAGAAGGAATTAAAGTGAATGCACAGGGATAGATATTAGCTGTTGTAAAGCAACACTACTCCAGAGACTTCTGATTTGCATCAGTTAGGAATTTGGCGAGCAGGTTTTATTTGGTTCAATGTTCATAGAAGATTTCCCATTCAACCAGATTTACTAGACCTTGTTAAAATACTCTTTAACAATTTTAGATAGGAAGCTCTATGAAGCTCTATAAACCACTAACTCTTTTTTTTTTTTTTTTTTTTTTTGGGTGTAAGAGATGCTACACTTGCAAAGAGATTTTTTTATGATTTTAAGGTAGGCTCCAGCGTGAGAAAGACACTAAATAGCAAAGACAGATTAAAGTATCTTGATCATCAACATCCACTCAGTGTAAGAAGAATAAAGGAGCATTTTATGGATCCCCATCCTTTGCTCGAAGAGGTACTTACAGTATAATATTGGATTTGGTAAATAACAGAATTAAGGCACATGAGGGATAGAAAGACTGTAGCAAAAACAGCATAGAAAATTGCCAGTGATAAAATCTGAATTTGCATTTTGCTTTCACTAAGAAAAAACAAATCCCTCTGCTGTGACTGGAGGAGTGTCTGAGCATTTCCAGCTTCCTGCAAATGCATGTAAATTTATAATGTTGTCCACAAAAACCACCGCTGCCTGTGATTCTGACATTTGCTTTCAAGAAATATTTATACACAGTTAATTTGAAATACTGACTACTGAGAACACGGACAAGAAGCAGTCACTACAAAAGGCAGTGATGTAGAAATTCCAACACAATATTGATATTTGCACATTACTTGCCTGGCCAGGGAGCACCAGATTGCTGGCTGGGATGAACCAGTGTCATCCTGTTACTTATGTCAGAGAAGAAGTCCTAGTGCTCATCTCTTTTTTCTCTCTAGCTCTAAATCATACATAGTTTCTTGTTTTTAAAAGAAAAATAAATGTCTATAAACTTCTGCTGGAGAGAGAGAAGTCCACAGTGCCCATCAAAGCTGACCCAGACCCCTGCACACAAACCACTTCACATGCTTTGCAGGTGACTTTTTGCAATGCTCTTCCTGTTTTACATCTCAAAATTAAATAATCTTTGTTCTTCTTAGCAGTCATTTGAATAATCCATTTTATTCTATGGCAGACAAAATCAACATCTGACATATCCTGCTCTCTTCCTTCCATACTAGTGTCACCCTGCTGTGATTTAGCTCAGAACGCAATTCAGTTTTCTCTGTCAGCCCAGCACCTCAGTTCAGCAATAAATTAATTTAACTTTCAGCAGTATGTAAAATTGAATGAGAAGAGTGGAGCAGAATAAATTCTCTAGTAAATTAAATACTGTCTGAGTGTTACTAAAAATGTTTCGGAGGCTTTATCTAATATCCAATATATCACTGCAGGTTATCAGTTCAGTTTAGCCCCAAAACATTGTCATGTTAATTTCCTAGCTACAGAATTACCAACAGAAATATCAACACTGGAAAGAAACAAACCTAACAAGCCACTGCCAAAAACACCATCGCTCTCCTGGAATTACTGAAATCCTTAAAAATTTTCCTTCACACAAAAAGTGCATTGTAAAATTACAAATTCAGTGATTTCTAAAGAAAGGCTTTGAAAGTAATTTGTGAAGGAGTGAGGAAACATGACATGGGAAGAGGCTGCCCTGTGTGTTCTGCTGGCAGAATCCACATCTCAGACCTGTGTGGTGGCAGTACCCACCCAGAGGTGACAGCCAGTTCCACAGCACAACTCATCCCCAGCCTTGGGGAGCTGGCTCTGGCCAGGTGGGTAAAGGGTAGCTGTAGGAATCAACTGCATCCTGTCACCAAGGCACACGCAGTTCCATGGGATAATGGTCCCACTCAAGGCCTTGGGAGACTTTCAACAGTTCCAAAATGTCCACATATCCTCTCACATCCACCTGCAAAGTGCTGGACAGGTACAGCAAAGGACAAATCCTAACCTTGTTCCCTGAGGGCACTGCACAGCCCTCCCCAAAGGTGTTACCTTTGGAATTTCCCCATCATAGGATGGCAGGCCAGGAGGAGACAAGGAGAGAGGACCTCCCCCGGCACTGTGGAGTGACAGGGACTGAGATGTAACTAACACTGCCAAGAAGGGATTCAGCCGCATGGTGGGGACAGGAAGGATTCAGCTGACAGAACCAAGGAGAAGCCCACACAAACCCTCTGCTGAGGTGTGCACTAGTGGTGTGTAGAACTGGAGCCTCATAACTGAGGTTATTCTTACTGAGCCTCAGAACTGAAATATGGATTTGGGAGTGCCCTAAAGTGGTGCTCCACTCTGATAGTGTCACCCACCTAAGACCTATATTCTCCAGGGTCATTGGGAAGGCTCTTCTTGGAGCTTGCAGGAAAAGAGTCAAATCCCATTGCTCCTCAAAACCTCAACAGAGGAGGAGAGAGAAAGAGAGAGAGAGAGCAGGAGCACATGAAGTTTTTCCCTCTACTGCCTCAGAGGTTTATTTGTTCACCACTCCTCATGATCTCAGGGTGTAATGCTAATCCAAATGATGAACAGATATTGGCCTTTCCCTTGATACTGGAGGGAAAAAAAAAAAAAAAAAGTGAGCAAACTGAACCAGGACTTGTAAGGAGCCTTAAGAGATTGGAAAAATCTCTTCTATTAACCAACTTTTAAGAGAAGTTTGTTCTCTCCTGCATCAAGACACCTCCTTCAGCATGTTTGCAGATGAGTCATCAAGGCAGTGGTTTGTGTTTAGGCTCTTGGGAAGGAAATACAAGGCTGCTAGAATCCAGAAATCAAAGAGAGGAGTAAGACTTCTGATGTTGCTCTGAGTAGTAGTGACAGTCTCAATGAGGTCAAGATTTGGCCCTACAAATTTATTCTGAGTGGAAAACATCATGACACAGGGATCTCAGGTATTTGTGCATAGTTGGTTGAATTCACATAGCCATGCAGTGACTGATTACTTGTCCAGTAAATCTGTGGGAAGATTTCTCAGCTGGTTTGGGATAAGCCTTCGTCATACCCAAGGGCAGCTCTTTTAAGTCTGAATTTGCTTTGCTGGGACATCTTTGGATTTAGTCACCGATGTTACTGGGATCTTGCTGGAGTAGTTTGCCATGTTCCACTGACTAATACTTGTACAGCTGTTTTTTAAAAAGTTAGTTAAAGCAGGTGCCAGCACAGCCCATTTTTGAGGCCTTTTTCCCATCCAGGCCTGTTGTAGGCAAGGCCAGGGTTCACCTGCCATCAGCACATCAGGAACTCATTCAGCTGCTCCACCACTTTCTTTTATTGTTCTGTGGCTGCCCTGTGGCACATAAAACCTTCTGGAGCCTTGGCCTGAGGCAATTAGTGCAATCCCTGCCCCTCAGGTAGGGAATAAATAAAGACTCTGTCACCACCAAATAAGCTGTGAAACAAAGCTCCAAGGACATTTGCCAGGGCAGGTGACCAAGAAGGCAAAGTTGCTGAGCCATTAATGTACTGTGATGGAAATAAATGTATGATACAACTTGGCTGCCAGCATCCTTAATTACAGGACATGGCATCATTTGATTCACAATGGAATAAATGGCGATATTTATATATTTGGAGGTTTGAATGAGGATTTCCTGATTTCCTGATGAAGTCATTCCTTTATTACAGCATCACCTTTCGTGGCTCTCTACAGCTGAGGTCAAGTCAGCATTTCCATTAAAAATACCAAACCTATTTTCAGGGCTTTATTATTACCCATTTATAGAAGACCTCTGTGCTGGATGAGATTTGGCATACGGGGCCTCAGCCCAGCATAGAGAGAGGGAGAGCTGGGGATTTTTCTCATTTCTTTGCTGTAAGTGTGCAAATAAATACACAAACACTAAGCAGCAGCAAATGATGTCTTTTAAAGACTAATAAATCCTGCAAAAGCTTTTTGTTGTAAATCCTAACACAAACTTCTGCTCTGGAGTACATGGGGGGAGAATATTAACAACTATTAAGCACTTCTGTCTGTGAAAGCAACTGCTTCACATGTGCAGTGACTTCTTTTCCAAGAATAATTTTACAACTCATTTTACTAACTGAAGACTCTGCATAATTAATAGAACAGGCTTCAGACAGGGGCTCAGCACAGTAAACAAATGGAGAACTGTATTCCAGCACTGCTGTTGTGCTGAGGGAATGCAGGGAGTTCTCCCAGCAGCAAACCTGTGCCAGGGAGAGCAGGAGTCAGGCCCTGTGCTCCACCTGGGAGCCCTTGGACAGGAGGTTGTAATGACTTCAAAGGAGCTGTTGTGTTCTTTCATGAGAATAACCAATGTACAATACCACCTTGTTTATCCAAAGGGCTCAGGTGACACTTAGGACCTCCTGATAAAAGATGCTGGGTATGAGGGAGGGAAAGGTCCAGATGGGCGTGACAAGATCCCCCTCCAGAGAGCAGGAATCTCTTCTGCCTGCTGGAAACTGGGAAAATGTGTCCCCCAAACCCTTTGGCCAGCCCTCTCTCTGCAGCAGACGCTTTTTGGAACTCAACCTAGTCCTAAAAGAAAGCTCCTGCCCCAGCCCACCATGCAGAGACAACATAGCCATGGAGGGATTTATTCCTGACACACAGTGCCAGTGCACAGTGAGTCTTTGTCCAGGACTTCAGGATGATGGGACACTGATCCTGCCATGCCCCAGTGTGCTCAGTCACACACACACACACACACACGTTTGGTTTCTTTCATTTGGTGGAAGGAGGCTGCAGAAGGAGCCTGCTCTGCCCCACCCTCAGCCTTATCCAAAATGTCACCCTTTGAGTCAGGGTCCTGTGCCTGCAGAGGCCAGGAAGGGTGGAGGAGCTTGAGCTGTCAGGAGGTTTGGTGGTTCACTGTTTAATTTCTTTCTGCCTTCTTTGACCTGCCACTCTTGAGACCAGAACCCTGGGTCAGAGTGATTCTAATGGTGCCCTGCAAACCCATCCCAAGGGCTTTTTCCCAAAAAGCAGAGCACCTGAAAAAGAGACCTACTTGGCTGTATTTTCACACCCTCACACTGGAATTTTAGAGTTCCTAATGGCTTGCTCACTGCCTGATCATCCTGTGCACACCGCTGGTCCCTTCCTTGGCTGTGCCATATTCCCCTTGGGACACCAGTGTCATTCCTCTGGTGTTCCCATTGATTCAAACTGAAGGGAAACCCTGAGCAGCACACTGTTCCTAGCAGATGGCAGGTGGGGTGGATTGTGGAATGTGGTGTGGCTGTATTAAAGGGGAATGAAGGAGAAGGGATTACAAAGGGTTTATTTAGTGACAACCTGAGAGTAAGATTGCCACCTACATTTTAAATTTTGGCACAGTTTTGTTTTCATATTTTGCAGAGCTAATGAAAATGGAAGATGCTGCAGCAACTGGGTCTTCAGTGTTATGGTAATGTAGAAGGCATTGCAATTTAAAAATGTTGCTTGGGTTTGTAAAACAAGAAAAAAGTCCCAAGCAAAGCACACACACAAACATGTGCATCCCAGCAAAATATAAGATGTTTCTCCTTTCTTATTTAGGGACGTGAAGGTGGGTAGGATGCTGGGACCAACAAATCAGGTGAAGGAAGGATTGGATGAACTCTGACTTGCCTGCTGTATTGCTGTCACTCACAAAGACAAACTCACTGGCATTTTGCTCACAGAAGAAGTTTTCTAACATGAGTCTCCCTTTGGCACCAGGGCTGCATCCATCACTTCTACTCCCAGGGCGTGATGAGCTCAGACTTACTGAAAACTGGTCTAATGGAAATGGTGGTTTCAAGCCCTGCACATCAATGGGGACCATTTCAGAATGCCTCCAGGACACGCTGTACAGTTGTGCTAGGACAAACTGCATGATGATTAACCTCAAAAACATGTCTAATGCAGGCAGAGTCCTGGGTAAATCCTCTCCTTGAAGCACAGTCAGTGCTGCCTGGCTGGGGATGCTGTCTTTTTGTCCAGAACAGCCCCATATAGCACAATCAAATGTGAGTAACGGGTGGGTAAGAAGGCTCTTACATCCACCCAAATCCTACTCCGGTCGTAAGTATCCTACCTGCTGCTTATCCAGAGTCTCATTTTCAGCAGGAGAAGCCAAACCCAGCAGCTACTACAAAACTGCCTTGCATCAGTGTCTCAGGCTCGTGGGGGAGTGGAACTGCAGCCCTGATCTGCTCAGGTTTGACTCAATGTCCTGTGTTATCTGAATCACTTCCATGCCAACATCACACACCAGGGATCGCCATCCCTTAGGTAATCACCTGACCCCCAGGAGGATTCTGTGCTCTAAGGCACAGAAATTCTTGATGTTTTCTTTGTGCAAGTCTGCTTGTCTAAGTGGGATGGCAGGACTGTAAAACACTGAGTGTCTGTAACTCATGTCTCACGCCCACTAACGTGGACCAGAAGCCAACAATTGCAGCACCAGTAAAATCCTTGCACTGCACCAAGGTTTGTGAATACAAACCCACGGCTGCAGCCCCCTCTGCCATAAACAAACACACTGCTGAGGAGCACGCAGCCTCTCCAGAGAAGCCTTTGAATGCCCTTTGGATGGCACAGGGACAGCCACACTGGGGCAAGGTGGGACAGCCCCAGAACTGATCCTGTCTCCCAGCAGAACTAGTAGCCCAGACCTAGGGTCAGAGTTTAAGAAACAGGGCAACAACCTGAGCACGGTCTGCATGCAGGCAGAGAAGACCAAAGATGCTGTTTGCTGCTTGCACTTTGGAAACTGCATGTGCTCTTGGTGCAGCGACCTACAGAGTAAGTAATCCCCAAGAAATCACTAATAGATGGTGTCTCATACAGCTCCACTGAGACTGAAAATGAGAAATAAAACACAGATTCTTCAGGAGAATTGCCTGTGTATTTCACAGAAACATTTTAGATTTCCAAATGTTCCCTATTATTTATCATTTTATATATTTGCTCTTTGAATTCCAAGGTAATGGGCCAAGTCTAGGAAGACTAGAACAGGGTCCAACCAAACCAGAAAAGAAAATTAGATCGTCACTTTGCTCACAAAAACACAACTCAAGCCTACAAAAGCAAAAAAAAGCAGCCTTAGGGCTCAAATGCCATCCTTGCCTCAGTGTTCTGCCTTTCAGGGAGTCACCAAAGCAGGGGTGATTTCACAGGGCACACACAATGCCCAGGCACCACAGGATGGGATCAGGAGGGAGTCCCAGCCTTAACTCTGCATGTTGCTCCTCTTGTGGTTTCAGGTCAGACTCTCGAAGTCAGTACAACCTACTTTTTGTGGTTTAATAAATCACATACTTTAGCTTATGTAATGACTCAGAGTGAGTGATTGTATTCTCTTCTGGCCCAGAGGTGATGTGGTCATATCCCAGCTCTGTAAGGCAATGGAAATCAATGGTTGCTGCTGGATTCATTTCAGGCAGGCTGGGGTGTGTGGAGGTGGTGAGGGGCTGGCTCAGACTTTGAAAGTTTACTAGTTCCAGATGGAGTTGTTTACAAAAAATAAAACATTTTTGAATCAGCTTGTGGTTCAAATCTCCTTCCTGACCTTCCCTTACCAAAACAGAGTAAAAAACCATGGCCGAGTCCTTCTTCTGACTGACAGCCTGTTACACATGATCTACTTTTCTCCTTATTTTTAAACATTTTGTGAGTCCAACTACCTGCTGAAGTTTAAACATCCTTAAGAGCTTCATGGGGATGTGAAGTCACATGCTGCTCAGCGCCAAGGTTTGCTCTCCTGTACATCCAGCAGTGAAACCTGAAGCTGCACATATCCTCCTCATTAAAAGGCTTTCCCATTACACAGAACCCTCTCTCATGAAGTGCTTTGGCACCCTGATTGATTAAATCCCTTTGAAATCAGCTCCGTTACACACATCTCTGTTGCTGAGAGCAAGGGGGAGGAGTGGAGGGGGACTTTGCCTGTGCTATAAACTTTTGGGTTTCTTTGCAAAGGAGCAGAAGCAGCAGAGAATGAGCAAAGGGAACTCGTGGATGAGGCCTGGCTCTGCTGGTGCAAACGGCAGAGCCACAGTGCTGCTCAATCCCGCTGTGCTCCTGGCACCCCAGGGCTAGCTCTGCCCCTCGGCAGGGTGAGGCTGGAGACCACATGGACACAGGGAGCAGTGGAGTGAGATTCCTGCAGGCAGGAAGCCCAGCCATAGCTGTGGCACTGCTGTTTTTGTTATTCCAGCACCACCCTGCCATGGGCTCTGCTGCCTTTGGGCGCTGCGGGCAGCGCTGAGAAAGGGACCTGCTCTGACAGAGGCATGGCAGATTTCCCCCATGATTAATTGGTGTAAGGGACAACCCATTGCCACTGCAGCTTTGTCGAAAGCTCTTTCTCCCAGCAAACCTCGAGAACTTGGGACTCAGCCATCTGCATTTACAGAAGTCACTGGTTTCTCATAAATAAGACCAAAGAGAATTTGTTGCAGGAACAGTGTCTGAAAAAAAGTAACCTAGTTTACAGTTTGAAGGGGGTTTATTACCATGTGTTTTTTTTGTTTTTTTGTTTTTTTTTTAAGGAATGAAATCAATACATCATGTGTCTGGCATTGTCTGTGCTCTGTGGGCTGCTTATAAGAAGCCAGCAAGAATGGCTGGCTTTCCACACAGGGTTGCCCTGCTGTGATCCACAGAGCTACCCCCCCTGCCCTCTTCAGAAGGCATCCCTCCCCTTTCAAAATGTGGTGCATGCAATTTCCTCTCACACAACACAATCCAACAGGCGCCCACCACAGCCATTTTCAGGGGGTAGGATTCCCAACATTTGCAAAGATGCTGCAGAAAAAAATGACTCAGTGGTGTCAAGAGCAAAAGAGCAGGATAGCTGCCCATGGGCATTTTGGGGGGACTGAGGCTTGTATGGCAAATGTGATGTGCCATGTGGAATACACCAGTGCTTTCTGAGAAATAAAACAACCAACCAACAGCATTTGGAAAAGTCTTCTGAAGATGAAAGGGAATCAATGTGTTTGCCCCATGTAGTTTGTGTCAGTTTTCCCACTTGTAAACCTGTGACTTTCCTGCCTGAAGACAGAGAGAAATAGAGGGTGAAAGGCATTTCCATTTCCAAATACCATGTCTCACGAGTCCAAGAAACCGAGACTCCAAGAAATTAAGTTTTAAAGTGAAAATAGCTCTCTTCAACTTCACAACATACAAAAATACTGCTCAAAGTGCTCAGAGACTCTGCATGAAACAAAAATGAGAACTCATCCCTCTGGAGAATAATGGAAAGAGGGGGAAAAACCCCAAACTTCTAAGCTGCCTTTGCTCCAGCGTCCTCTAACCAGCACTTCACATATATCTTTTAGCTATAGCATTTCACACGACTGATTTTGAAGAGCATTTTCACATTTCCCTTTGAATTGTTATGTTTTTCTTGGTTCTCATTACAGCAACGAGGGGACCCAACAGCCGTCATAATGAAAGGCAGATCAAGTACAACAATAAGAATTGAAACTTCCCACCAAAGCCTGTGAAAAAAGCAATTATGGTTCTAGCAGAGGACGTGGGGGACCAGCAGCCACACCAGCTGACAGAGCCTGTGCCCACCCCACATGCTGCTTCCCAGGGCTGCCTCCTGGCTGGGACGTGCCAGCAGTCTGTGGGAGCAGTCCATAAACCATGCCACTGAACGGATCCAGGATGATAAATAAACCGGGAAAGGATGGACCCAGGTTGAGTCACTGGTTGGGTTTAAGGGAGGCCAGTTGGGACAATGCTGAGGGGCTCAGCAGGCCACGTGGGCCCCTGACAGAGAAGGTCCTTGCACCACTGCTCCGGCCCCGGTGGTGGCCTGTGGTGCCGGGGGCCACAGCGACATTTGGGTAAGGAATGAAGGATCTGCACTGCAAAAGCTCCAAAATTCCCCCAGTGGGAGCAGTAGGAGAATGGCTGAACTTCTCCCAGCTCTAACCATTGCTTTGCCTCTCCAGAGATTGGAGTGAAGCACTGTGTATGCAGGATGGACCCTCCACTATTCCCACTGCCCTGGGATGAGGCTCTGCTTCCCTACTTGCATCAATTATTCTCCAGCTTCCCTCCCTGCCACCCCCTGGACTCCTCTGTGTTTCAACATTCTCTCCCTTAATTTTCCTTTGGAGTTAAAATAAACCTTTTGAAGAGATATTTCCTTTCCAGTGTCATACTACAATGCAGACCAAGTCTGCATTTGATTAGTAAATTCATCCCATGCTGGTGTTTTTGTATCCTCAGTGTCATGCACATTTAATAAAATGCTATTCCACTCTCTGTCCTCACTTTTTTTAAAAGTGTTTTAAAGTGATAGGAATATTCTTGGTGTAGAAAGGGAAGGAAATTCTGAAGCAGTTAGTAACCAGAGCTTTCCAAAAGACCCAGCAGAAGGGACAGACAGCAAGCACATAGGTCACTGAGCACTTCTGTGTCTTCCAGCCATGTTTGAAGGACCTTTGAAAATGTCTGCCTCTGAAAACTGGAAGGAGATGTCACTGTCAGTGCCTCCACTCCACGAGCCTTTCTTCCAGCCCAGGGACAGCATTAACCTTGCAGGCTTCTGGCCAAAAGCAGGAAGGGAGCCAGGAGGCAACACTGATAGCAGAGAGGAGCCAGAGGGAAAGCAGAGGAGGGGAATGGAAAGAAAAGTGGTGTAGCCAGCAAGAAGTAGTTAGGACCATGCATCTGGACAATTTGGGCAGAAGACAACAAAAAGAAGTAAAGAAGGGAGGAAATAATTGCCCCAGGGCTGTGTCCATCCCTCTACACTCGTGTCCTTCTGGCACAGACACAACTTAGTGCAAAACATTGTAGGACCAGCACAAACTGAGACATGGCCAGATCCTATTTAGAGTAAAATACTTGACAGTTGTGTTCACAGGTGCATGATACTGGGGCAGACAGGAACACAAACTTCATGGCCCAAAGGATAAAAGCACTGGGGGAGGTCGTTAGTTAGTCAAATCAGACATTCTGTCAGGATCTGCCAGCATCCTTTCCCCACATTGCCCTCAGCTCCCAGGACCAGCCGTGAGCTCAAACCCGAACAATGAAATGTTAATCGGATTCATTGCAGACAGCAATTTTTCAAAAACCGTCCCAGAAGTCACCTCTTCTACAAACACACCCATCTAAAAGGGATATTAGTTGATGCTTTTGCAAAGAAATGCCAAGACAAGGCTGCTTTTGTTGTAAGAAAGATGTCCTGGTGACAGTCAGCTGCGGCTCCGTGCCATGCACGGGGCTGGGGCAGGAATTACCTCGCAGAGAAGCGGCTCAGGCATTGCTATTTTAAACGTTTATCAGCATTCTGGTGACATAAAAGGGGTCCAGGGTGTTTCAGAGAGGATAACCAGGAATAAATGCTGACCCAACATTGTAGCTGGCACTTGCTGGAAGGCAGCCCTGCTGGAAGGAAAAGCAAGGAGAGGAAAGCTCACAGAAGTGCTGTGGAGACAGCTTACGTGAAGGAACTGAAAATGAGCAGAAGGGTTGATAAAAGGCATGGAGGTTTTACACAATAGCATATTCTCCTATAAACCACCTAATTCTTCTGCTTGATATTCATCACTGTCAGGAGCCTTTATAGCAGTGAATGAAGGCTTTATGCTTAGCCTCATTATCAGCTCAATGATAGAGGGCAAGCCATGCACATGAAGTTCAGTACCAGAGATATGTTGTTAAAATGCTGCAATTTGTCAGCATTTAGATAAACAAATGAGGGGCAGAGCGAGTGTGTGAAGTGACCTCTGCCATTCACGGGATATTTTGCCACTTGTTCTGAAAAAACATATTCAAGCTGCTCTAGATTTGCTTGGGTGGAATGAGAAAACATTGATTTAAAAAAAGAAAACAACAATTTTGAGCAAGGCAGGGTTTACTCTCACTTTGTTTTAAGCTGTTTCTCTCTCTGTAACCCTGTTCTTTGTTTACTATTGTGCCTCCCATAGACCCTGACATTCCAGTAAGGCTTCTTGGGCTTGATCCTGAGCAACTGGACTCGCCTGCACATTCCTGATGCCTTATTTGCCAGGACAGGCTGTGTAGCCTGTCATTCCGAGGTGTAAAGAGTTCACAAAGAACTAATAAGCCATGTGAATTGATAACACGTCAGTGATGCAAACTGAAGGAATGTGCTTTTTCCGACTTCAACTAGTAAACAGGGAACTGCAGCAAAAACAAACAAAAAAATCTCTTTCAAGATTTTGCATCCTCATCCTTCCCCATTGAGCAAGCTGATTTCTGAGTGTTTATTTGCTGTAGTATTTCCTCTGAGGCTGACGTTTGCCTGAATCTGTCAGTTCTTTCTCCCAGAGCTTGAGTGAAACACGCGTGAGAAGCAGACAATGCTGCTCCGCAGAGGACTCCATCTCTCAGTCTCTTACAGAGCTTTTAATGATGCTGTGAAAGACGGACACCCGAGAAATCAAATCAAATGTATTGTAACACTTTCTGAAAAGCAAGATTAGGCTACAATGGGGTTTCAATCACCTCTGGGAGAATGTTTGTCTGAAATCAGGCCTTTCTCAGATTGTACACAGCTGTTGAACTGCCTAATGCTTTCACAGTTTTCCAGTGTTGAAGGAAAACCTTGGTGGCATGGGATCACCATCAATCTCAATACCTCATACAAAGTGGAGTCACTAAAGTCTCATTTGCAGCCCCTTTTCTTTTTTGGCCTATACACAAACTTTTCTGCTCATTTGAAGAGAATTATGTTGGCTTAATTAAGTGTAGTAACTTATTGGTAGCACAGTGCCCAATCAAAGAAATGTGCAGATGTGATGTGAAATGATGGGGCGATGCTGTTGTGAAGAATACAAATCAGGGTGACGGCTATTATTTGTACCCAAAAGAAGTTATTTGGGACTCAATTATCCTATTCATAGTAATTGTGGTGCACCAGATGGTTACAATGCAGAAGAGTTTTCCATGACCATAACATTTCTTCTGAGGATCTTTTCTTCTTCTCTAATTCACCATACGACGATTAGTTTCTTATTGGGTGTTTATTGAAATGAGGGGGGCTAAGGAACAGATTTAGTGCATCAAGGAACAAAAGGGAGGGGAGACCCATGAATCAAAATAAGAGACTGCAGCTTGCTCTGTTGTTTTTCAGAGGCCTTGAAATAGTCGCCTTGCAGCTTATCTGCAATGACCTTCCCTCCCCTCCTTTCTCTTGCCTCCTTCTCTCCCCACGTCCAGGAGATGTAAAGGTTTTCAAATCTGACCGGCTGCTGTGCCGTCTGTCAAAGCCTTTCCAGCCAAGTGAGCAGTTTTTCATTTAATTCACTGAGTTGCCCTCAATAAAATTAATTCCTTCTCATCGGCACCATTGAAGCAGCGAACAGGAACAAAACCAAACGAGGTTGTGAATATAGTGCTGGTCATTAACTAGGGGCACTGACTCCATCATCTGTTCATCCCTTCAGCTCACCGAGGTGTTTGCAATAGAAAAGGAAAAGCCAAGCGGGTGGGGAGAAAGTGAGAACAGAAGAGCCTGAGGAGCCTTGTTCTCAGCAAGACAAAATCAGCTTATTTCCACCTCAAGCAATGAAGCAGCAGCCGCTTGTGCCAGAGGGACCTGGCCTTTAGCTTGGCACTGTCCTGAAGCTCTTGCCCATCACCAGTGGAAATCAGCGGGCAGGAGGCTGGTCTGGGCAGGGATGCTCTGCATGTGCAGGAAAAGGGGAGAAACATGGCACCCTGCAGCCACATGCCAGCAATTTTTATGTTTTGACCTTCTGTTTGGGACAGGGAACTTTCTGCCTGGGATCTGGCAAAGTCCTCCAGACAGCAGCTGTCCTGGGCTTGTCCTCCAGGTCTGCTTATGGCAGAGTGGGAAGTCAGTTGAGAATCATGGAATCATAGGATCACTTAGGTTGGAAAAGATCTCTAAGATGATTGGGTCCAATCATTAACAGGATGGTTCCTTGTTCACCACTAAACTGTGTTTCCAAGTGCCACTTCCACACGGTTTTGAGGACTTCCAGGGGTGGTGACACTATCACAACCTGTTCCAATGCTTGACCACTCTTTGGGTAAAGAAATATTTCCTAATACCCAACCTAAAGATCCCATGGCAAAAAGTTGACACTATTCCCTCTTGTTCTGTCACTTACTGCTGGAGAAGAGACCAATACCTCATTGCAACCTCCTTCCAGGTCGTTGTACAGAGCAGTGAGGTCACCCCTTATGACCCGGCCTTTTCCCTTGGCAATCTTCCCTTTCTAACAGCTTTTTCCTGCTGGGCCCAGCAGTGTTGTGGCACTCCTGGACAGTCCCTGAGCAGGACGAGGAGCAGGAGGCAGACTTTAATTTAATTAAGGAGTGTACCTGTTGTTATGGTTACATTTATTTGAGAGACATAATGATGGCGTTGGAACTCACACGTCCAGGACCTTCCTAAGACAACGGCACAGTTCTGGTGGCGTCTGCTTGAAACCTGATCATGTGGCTCCAGAGGCTGCCAACCACATCCTACTTTGGGGCTAGCCAAATCAAACTATAGCTTGGTTTAGTGCTGCTGGCTTTGAGGAAATGATGGTTATGACATTTGGACCAGAGTTTATGTTTACTTAAACAACGGCTGCCACGAGACAGAGTCCATCTTTCCTAACAAACAAAGTCATCGGTGAAATGTGCCTTTCTTAATTTTTCAAAGGTGCTTTCCAGCTTAGACACAGCCCCTGCACTGCCAGCAGTGTTCTGAAACCCTATTGAAGTGACAGTAAGCTGCAGCCCACAAGCTTAAGCCACGCTTTGCAAAGTGTTTATTATTTGCAAATACATAAAGCTTGATGATATGTATCACACAGATCTAATTTCAACCATGTCTTTGCTTTAATAAGCGAAACATGCTGTACCAGCAGAGCTACAACCAAGTGATGATAATATCTGGTTTTCGGACCATGTACAGATCAGAAAGAGAACTTTTTTGCCTTCCAAAACAAGTAGAAAAAGATTTAAAAAAAACAAACCAAAAAAAAGAGAATAATCCCTAATCTGGCTTTCTGAGCACTACAGAACAAGCAGGGGCAGATTTTCAAAGACAAACAAGGGTTTCACCATTCCTATCCACTTCTTTCTCAACCAGTACGTTTAATGTGGATCTAGAAATCCGGTGCTTCCCTAAAATGGGTGAATTCAGACAGAATGTATACACACTGTGGAATTTCATGCCTCTATGACAAGAAAGAAGGCAGAGAAGCAGAGTTACAGGAAATAGATCTCACAAGTTTGATGCAGACCTGGTTTGCCACCATCAAAGCATAAAACCCATAAAAACCAGAAGCCCTGATTCAGGTCACCCTTCTGCATTGCTGCCTTTCACTAAGTAGATCAAACAGCCATGCACTTCCTATCAAGCTTTCTGAGCTGGCCCCTTCGAGGTGAGTGAAGAGGCAGCCAGAGAAAAGTAACACGCTCTTATCTCAAGAATGGAATGAAACTTTTCTCCAGAGGTGAGCGGATTAAAAATAATATAAATATTTGATGGAGAATAAAACATGGCCCTCACTCCAGGCAATGCAAGCCTTCCCCCAACCTCGGTGAGCACACAATTTCACATAGTCCTTTCCATCCTGTAGCTTAATATCATTGCAATCCAAGGGTGCAAAAATGGGAGTTCAGAGTCTTCTTCAAACCATACTGTAACCAAATGGAACTTTAGCACATCTTCCCTGACCATCATGTATTTTTAAAATTTGGAATCATGTTGGCCAAAGGGAATTACAGTCTATACCCTGTCCTGTAAACGCTAGGATATTCTCCAATTTGATTTACAGACTTGCAAAACACCTGTCAGATCTCATCTCACTGCACCTGGGGGACAGAATAGCTACCCAATATGGATAAAGTATGGCAATTTTCACATTAGGCTTCAGTCAGGATGCAGGCCTTGTTCCCAAAAATTGAGAAATGAAGCTAAGGTCTGTTCCAATTTCCTGCTCTAATTCTGTACCAATTAATCTGAGCACATTCAGGCCCCACTGCCAGCAGGTGTGCTGGCAACTTTGGGGCTGTGGGAAAGTTAGAGACAGAGGGATAGCTCCTACCCAAGACACTCTGCATGCTAAATACTCCAAGATTTGCCTTCCCCTACAGTTATTTTTATTGATCTCTGTTTACCTTCCTGTACCAGAGGCCCCAAGCCAGGGCACTGCTGGACTGCATCTCTTCATGGAGGGGATTCTCTCTCCTCAGAGCTTGAGGGCAGTGTAGACTGGCTCTTGTGAGAGGCACATAATTACTTCTGAGGAGCTCAGAAGGTGAGAGAAGGCAAACAGAGGATACCAAGAGGGCCAGAGGCCAGTGGACAGAGCCATGAAAGTCCCTGGACTTGTGAGACCTGGGCTCCAGAGGGTAGGGGCCCACACACTTCCCACAGCATTGGCTTTCCCAGGAAAGCCAGTGAGATCCCTGGGCTCAGGTGTGCACACAGTGCCAGATATCAGTGTCAGATATCACCACATGCTTGCCTTATGCTGCAGTTCTTCTGATGTCTTAACTTTTCCTTTTTGCAGAAATGATTTTGGTGACTGCAGTTTCAGCCTTCCACTCAGACTGGCCTTATAACATCAGATTACTATCCCCCAATATTTATGGTGTTGTTTTGTCTCCCAAGCACACACAGAAATTTCTTCCCATACATTTTATTTTGATCTTATCTAGGGCTATAGCCTCCTCACTTTACCAAGGTCTCTTCTTTTTGTTCTTTGGTAAGAATAAGGCCATGCAAAAATATGTGTGATGAAGCCTTAAAACCCCTGAGACCTACTCAGTGTTGAACTCTGCTATGAGTTCAAAGTACAGAGGAATGTCTCATTAATGGACATTTATATATCATCTGCATAATGACTCTTTTTCTATTCCCTCTCCCCTTTTTATGCCTTTTATGGTTTGACATTCACCATACATTGACTGTCAGAGGTTGGTTACAAGAACAAGATTTGGATGAGAATGTTGCAGGACACACTATGGAGAATTTAAATATATAGTGGCCACTGACTCTGTCGAAAGCCTTTTTCCATACTGAAGAACAGAGTTGAAATGAGGATTAGATTTAATGTTGATCAGGGTTAAGGTCAAAAGCAGTCATATCTCTTTATATCTATTGAATTAATTATAAATACTATGTGGTTAAGTGGAGTTATTTCAGTTCCAGGGGTTCCTATGCCTCTCTAAAGCTATTTTCAAAATAACTGGAAATAATTATTTGCATTAATTTTATGTGGTATTATATGTATCTGTTTGGGGTTTTTCAGGCAAAAATTTAAAGGTCATAAATACTCAGATAGTTGACTTCAAAAAAAGAAAATACATTTTGTTCCAAATTTCTTCAAAGTAACAAACTTTTCAAACTAACAAATTAGTAGGTATTCCTTTTACAATATGCCCTTTCCTCAAACAAATGGTTTTTCCAACACTGAAAGAAGTGTATTGTCCCTCAAAACACAAATATTTATGTAGGAAAGTAAAAAAAACCTAGCACTTAGGGACCAAGTGCATATTTTCACCACAGCCATAGAAATATTTGTGAGGCTAGATATTTGTTTAGGATAAGGGATTTTCCTGTAAGGCGTGAAACTGCTTTGCACCTCTGGTACCAAACATAACGGCCAAATTGATGAAATATTCACTTAAACATGCAGGACCCAAAAGACCTTCAAGGAGACTTGGAGAGAGGTTCCCACAGCAGAAGAGGGCAATAAGGTCTGAAGAACAGCTGGCTAGGAAAATGTCACTACATGTCTCCAACTGTCTCCCCACTGGAGTTGTACAAATATGTTTTTGAAAAAGTCTTGAAAAAATCCTATTGTGGCTTTGTTTGGAGCAGAAAACCTGATATTTCCTTTTTAAAATTAATTTTCTTTTCAAAATATACTTACGACTACATGCATAACAAACAGATCAACAGATGGAACCCCATCATGCCTGGGGGCACCCGGACTTGCAGTGCCTGCATCCCTGGGGTCAAGCTCTGTCCATCACTCCTGGAATTGTGTGCTTGGAGTCACACATCCCAAAAAGAACCCTAAACACTCCATGAAATGGGGATCTCCCAAGGCCGTAGCTGCCAGTCTAATAGGGAATAATGGAGCAATGGCATGGTTGGTGGGAACAGCCCTCCTGAGCTCAGTCCCACCACACAGTGCTCGAAAAAGGACTTTGTCCATCGTCCTCCTCTCCCCTCCAGGGATAAAGTCTGAATTTGTTCTCCCTGCTCTTCTAAATTAATAGATTTGGCTTGCTGCAGTCAGGGCCATTTGAATCAGGCACAGTTCGCTTGAAGACTGCTTGGACTCCAAAATTTTCCCAAAATTTCATATGGCATGAGAACTTCTTTTGGTGGCTGATAAAATTGTTTGTTGAGATTGGCAGCGCCTAACTTCTCCGCTCCTCAGAGCTTCCCTCCTTTCCCTTTCTTCTCCCTCCTCCACCCTCCAACTTTCCCTGCCCTTTTCCAGCATCCCCAGCTCCCAGACTCTGGCTGCTGCCCCCCTGGCACCCGATGTTTCCTAGCAGGGCTGGGGGGACCCCTCCTGATGCGCTGCAGATGTGGGCTATTTCACATGGAACTCAGATTGCTTGGGAAGGTTTAACCCTGTGACTAAATTCTCAAACCTGCAAACTGTAAGCAAAGCCCATGCTCCCATCCAGGCTGAAAAGGGCAAGTTAATGAAAGAAACCCCCCACCCCAGCAATTCACAGGATGCATGAAAAGAAACCTAAACCCCCCACATTCTCAATGCTAATTAAGCAATAATGATCAAGGCACAGAGTATTTCCTGGGGATTAATAACTAACTGGGAGGAGATGATGACCCCAGACAGTCATTAATCCTCAGGAAATGCCCTGCATCGAAGTTGTTATTGCTAGTTCAGGCTAAATATGTGAGAAAAGAGATTTTTTTTAAGTCCTTGCTGGAGGTTTTTCCAGTATGTTTTCCCTTTGGTTGGAATTAAGAGCCCCCCAGAGTAGGACCTCTCAGACCCATCAGTCAACCAGATAGCACAAAATATTCTTCCAGACCCCAGCATGATAAGAAATAAAAGTTAAATCATAGTTCCTTAAATAGAGCTTTCTGCAGATGTCTCTTGAGACGTTTGAAGGCTGATCCTGAGCAGCACAAAGCAGTGTCAGCTCCCTCTGAACTCAGTGAGGAGCTCAGGCTCTGGGACCCCAAATTTCTGTATCCTCTGAGAGTCTCCTTATCTGACAAACACCGAGTCCACAGAGCTTGGTGCTTCTGGATACAGGCCCTGACTTTTAGTTAAGCTTAACTTTAGACAGAAGTACACTTGGCTGACTTGAATGATTTAATGTGACCATGTGCATTAACTAGGAAAACTTTGCAAAATGTTCCTTGTAAGGAAGACCTCAAAACACACAAACACACACATGAAGACATATGCAAAGGAAAAGGACAAGAGAAGTTCCTACTACCACATCAAAGCCTGTCCCTTCTCCCCAGACATTCTCAGGTCTGTTTCAGAAAGAATTTAGCTTCTGCAATCAAAGAAATGGAAGTTAAACAAAAACTTCCTCATTCTCATCGGTAGTCCTTAAATTTTTCTGAAAGCAGAGTTTTTTGCATGCCATTAAATGGTCCTTCAGCTTTGAAAGAGAAATTTAAAAAGATAAGAAAGGAAAAAATTAAATTAGTTTCATGTACATTAATCTTCCCAGCTAAGTTTGAAAACACATGAACACAGCAGTGTAAGTAACAATAGATAAAATTTATTTTCTGAAATCTTTGCTGTCTAAAAACTATTAAAATTAATCATGTTGCAGGGAAAGAAATGCATGGTACACATTTACGTATGTCTACATATGATATGCATTAAGAACTGTTTCAGTCCTAAGCATCATTTTCTCAGCTCTTCTGTGCCATTCCTTGCAAAAAAAAAAAGCCCCTGGAGGATGGAAAAGAAAGGTCTGACAACAATAAGGCCTGCCTGAGTTCAGCTCCTACATGAACTTGAAACCATTGAAAGCATTCAGTACCTAACAGGATTAAACTAAGGAAAAGGCTTAAAGAAGAATACAGTTAAAATTCATCCCCAACAACTAGGAAAAAATTAATTATCTTTTTGTTATGTAGCATCTCTAACCATAAGAAGAAAGAACCAAGAAGTCAGTGAAATATACAAACTACAGAAAGCTCTTAAACTAATGAACACCCAGATGAATTAGCAAACCCCACTTTCTAAAGATCTCTGCTTTATCCTCCACATAAATCTCTTCACTTTGCAGCAACACCAGCTCCAAGTGTTAATAACACAGTGTCAGCAATTTTGGTAAGATTTATATAGGAAAACTGCACCGAAAATTGCCTGGTCATTATACATTCCTTTGGAATCAATGAAACACTATAAATCTTTAAATACATTTGTGCTCATATGATTCAGACATACTCCCCAAGTGTACCCTGACACTCATTAGAGGATACTTAAGCATGGTGTGGCAGAGAAAATAAAATATAATAAAGTCTCCATGTTTGGTTTGGTTTTTTTTAATGGAGTACATAGAGAGTGTATTGCAAGGGCAGGGTTGGGAGATCTGTTTTTCAGATGAAAATTAATAACAATTCCAAACCAGAACCAACCCTACATCCCTTCCATACCATGAGAGCAGTCACTTGGTCTAGAGTTTCACGTTGGCCTATTTCTTACTAGCTGGGCTAAGCTGGCATCAGGGGGCTATCATCTGTCAAAATATCAGCAGGAGAAACAATTGACAAAGCCACCACTTGAGAATGTTGAGTAAACTGGGTAAAAAGCAGTGAAAGAAGTTAATGTGCAACCTGGCACACAGTACCAGCCCAAGCCGTGAGAACCACTTATGTGATAATTGGTCCCTCACAATATCTTCTGCTCTGTAAAACATTGTCCTGGGCTTGTCTTTCAGCGCAGGAACGGATCCCTTTGAGGCACAATGAAACAAACACCCACCTGAAAGCCCCCTCCAGCTGACAGGGGAGGAATTCAGGTGGGAAAGCTTGCGATTTCTGAAGAGCTACAAACAGTTTCAGGTAACTCCAGACTCACCCAGGGTCAGCAGAAAAAAAGCAGACCCCTTTTTGAAAGAAGAAGAAACACATTTATATGCAGCCATTTATTCAGTTCAGACAGAAATTAGTAACCTCTGGGATTCAGAGTATCTCCCTCTCTCCATTTTTATCCTCCTTGTTGTCCAGCTTTAACAAAAAAAAGAAAAAAAATATCCTTATTGTACTGGCAGAGCATTACCAGGGGAAGAAATGTAAAACCAGGAATCAGAAGAGAAACAGGGAAAAGTAACAAAGCTGGTCTGTCTACAAAGCAGGAACCTGGGCAGCAAAAACAGAAGAACATTGGAACAGATTATGAAACATCTTGTAACACAGGTGTTTCACATGGCACCACAGCTCCTCTCAGCCTTGCTTTATGTGTACGTATACATGCATATATGTGCGTGTACATATATATTTGCACACATATATAGATACACGCATACATATACATCTACAAGCTTTTTAAAGTTGGAGGAGTGGGAGCTAGAGCAACTAAAACCAAAGGTACTTGATGGATCACCATGTTAACACTCACATTTGCTCTTCTACAGGGGCATTTTGCAAGACAGCAGAGGAGAGAGTGCAAGTCATCATCTGAAACCTACCCAGAAAGGAAAGGTGATGAAAAAGCTTTGAGCAGAGAGGTCAAATTCACCCTATAAGGAAATTATTTTACTTTCTAAAGTTGGTTCACTTTGAGCTTGTAAAGTGACCTAGGAGACTGTTCTAAACTGGGATCTTCTTGAGAGAATGGGTCTGATTTGTAGCTCCTGGAAAATATGAAATCCATGTATGCTTTGGCACATCTTTAGATTCTCAAGAGTCAAGAAATGGGCCTCTGTGTTTTTTAGTGATTCAGAGAGTGGCAGTCAGTCCTTACAAAGTGGGAGAACTCAGTGTTTGTAGAGCAAATATAATTTTCTTTATGACAGAAAATTTCCCATAGTGGAATCTGTTCTTTCTTGTGGTGTTTCAAAAAATAGTGATCCACATTCAGGCTTGTTGCTAGAGCAACAAACATGTGGGCAAATGCTGCTCTCCAGAGATAGGTTCACTAGCAGGCCAGGTGTTCCTTTGTATGCATCTGGGCTTTGTCACACTAACAACTGTGAATGAATCATGGCAATTTTCCTTCAGATTTCACTAAAGCTTATGACACCCATAGTTTCCTACACAGCTCATGCTAAATCAATCCCTATTCCCTGAAAAACACCATCCTTTTCCTTGGTAGTCACGTAGTGATCAGTTTCAACGTGTCAAAGGAAAAGATAAAGGACAAAGCCGGTGCCTGGCATCCAAGATTAACAACAGCCATTATAGGATTTTCTCCAATGAGATCACCCAGTCTCACAAAAATGGCAGCACAGCAGCCAGAACAACCATGGAGAAACAAGAGAGATGAAAAGACAGCACAGAGATGAGGCTAAAGTGAGCTCCCATGTGAATAAGTCTTTATATCCTGCTCTCATGCTTCATGACAAAATGTGCAAAACAAATGGTAAACACAGTTATACTTGGGCTCCATTCAGACACCGGGAAGGTACAAAAAGGTTCTCATCTGAGAAACCGTGTCCACGTGAGGAAAAGGGCTCCCTGGGAAAGGCATGCTGCCATGCTGCAGATTCCAGGTCAAGGAGGCAGCTCTGGAGCAAAATGCCCCCTTCTGCACCACCCTAGGTATGTCTTTGCTCAGATAAACAAAAGAGGTTCTAGAGGTGAGTTCAAACACTGGAACCATGAGGATCCATAGCACATAATTGTCATTTTATTCCATGGCCATATCCAGGCTCCTCCAAGGAGCTCTTTCCAGTGCCATGCCCAGGCCCAGGCTTTGGGGACTGCTCCCAAAGCAGCACATGCATGATGTTGTCTGACCACCCCAGCAGCTCTGCAGTGCCACCCCAACAGGATTTACAGCCTCAGGCACTGCCACAGCCCTGTGCACCCATCACCAGCTTCGTGCTGAGACAGCAACACGTGTGAGAGCTGGAATGCAGCACCACTGGGCTTCAGGGACTTGTACCAGGGAAAACACTCAGATACTCAATCTCTAGGATGCTCCAGGAACCTGCAGGGGCCAGATGAAAGCCAGTCCAAAATGCCACGAAACAGGAGCACAACTCTTCTCCAACAGGAGCTGAGCATGCTCAGCTCATGCACCAGTCTGTGCCACTTGGCTTTGGGCACAGGGACTGCTCCCTGCCTCTCTTGTATTTAGAGACCCAGACACAGCAAAGGAGACCTTGGCCCCCTGAAGTAAAGAGCTGTGATTTTAGTCTCCATAATCTGATTTTATTTCTCCTCAGTTGCCATGTTGGCAACTTGTTCTTCCGTTCATTTGTCTTCCCTTTAACTGAACTAGGGAAAACTGAATGGGACAAAAAGGCAACTTTCTGTCTAAAGGACATCAAATATTGCAAGCAGAACATTGTGATATCAGAACCACATTGGTCTTCAAAACACAGCCTGGCTAAACATACCCCACTGCTCCTGGATGGTGTAGCCCCATTGATTTATTCCTGATTTACCACTGCCTAGAGAAAGCCTGACCCTCATTTCCTTGTGAGGGGAATTCAGGACTGCTTTAGGTTTAGTCTGTAGGTTTAAAATGCTGAGATGTGTAATTATCAGTGAGAAAACCACAGCTTTCAGTATCCTTTCCTGAGCCAGTACCAGCATATAGAGTGCTCAGCAGATGGAGGGGCACAGAGCTACACATCTGGAATGCAGGTTCTCCACCAGATACTTGGTTGCATTCCAGCAGCTGGATTTCTCTGTAGGCACCTTGCACTGCTTACTGCCAAGAAAGAGGTTTGTCCTAATTGGCATCAACAATGACAACAATACCTTCTGCCCCCTAACAAGCTTAAGGCTGGAGCCAGTCACAGATGTCACTCTGCTCCCCTCCTCTTCATCTGCCTGGCACACTACTGCACCAGACTGGGTACCAGGGCCACCACCAGCTGCAAGGCCTTGCCTGCTTGTCAGCCCTTCAGCTGAGAAATGTATTCTTTATTCCTCAGCAGCTGGGAAAAAATCCAGCGGAGGAGAGCAATGGTGGCTTCTTGAAACTGGAGTTTTTTCAGGTTTGAAAGTCTGACCATTTGTTGGGTTGATGAAGGGTCACCCTCATCAGTGAGGAGGAGGACAGTTTACTAGAAGCCCTTTAAGACAAGATAGCTCTAAATATACCCTCACTAAATAAACACATTTTCAGGAGATAATTCCTGTAGTCCATGCACTCTGAGCAGTGCTAAGTAGCCCTACCAGTGAAGATGAATATGTACCTTCTAACCTCCTTCAGACTTGCACTGTAGCCCACTCCAGCCAGGGTTTAAATGCCTGTTCCCCTGAAAATATGCCACAGAAAGGCAAAGAAAGTACAAGGAAAAAGGGGATTGGGTTTTTTAACTGAAACTTCAGTTTATAGCTGATTGCTAATCCCTATGACAAAATATTCTTTTTTTCCAGCCCACTTAATTTTTCATTCTCAAAGGTATTAAGGACCATTGGGATTTAAAACACAGTTTTTTTTTATTTTAAAGCCTTAAACAAGCTACATAAACTCTGCTATGCATATCTGGAATGCTCCACCTGAAGGCCTCTCCCCAAAGAACAGAGACTTGCCTCGAGCAAGGAGTGGGGTACTTGATTTAAAAGGACTTGTGGCATCCTGCTACTGCTTTACTTCTGCAACACCTTTTAGAATCTAGCTGGGTACAAAGGCTAATCCAATACAAAGGCAGTAAAGTTTTAATATTAGCATTGACTAATCCTTTTAAATTGTTATTACAAAATATATATTAAGTAAAAATGTTTTTGATAATAAACCTATAGAAAGAAAATGTTAACAAATCTGTAGTGGTTCAAGAGCAGAGAGTCCCTTTGCACTCACTCTCAGCACATGGAAATTTGTGAAGTCCCTCTGTCAGGCATCTTCTGAAGATTTCTTGTTGATTCAACATGATTGAGAAGTCTTACTTTTGTTTTATTTAAAAAAAGTGGTAAATTACTGAGAAAGGTTTTATCCATATAAAATTGTGAAAGATTCAAGTATCAGTGATCCCAAACTGTCCTATTGATCAAATTAATGGAGATCTCAACATCAAAAATAAAATATGCTTAGAATAAATTGAAAACTTGTTAAAAATAAAACTAGAGATCAAACTGTTGTTTGTTTTTTGCTTGATTGTTTGGTTGGGTTCTTTCAGAGCCACAAAACTAAATTTAAGTTCTTGTGTCAATATTCAGTTTCTCCCATGTCCAAGCAATCTCAGTTTTTACCGCAGCTCTCATGCTGCAGCTGCCATACCGCAGGCACCCGTGAGAAGCCTGCACTTCCTCGGATCTCTCAGAGGGGAGAGGGGAAGCTGTGCTGATTTTTGTCACTTCAGCATGGTGCTTTGGGGAAATTCAGTCAGGCTGGCACGGCTGGGGCATGGCTGATCCCTCCTGCCAGCCAGGCCTCAGAAGGGACACTGGCATGGGAGCCAGCGTGGGGGGCAGAAAAGGGAGGAGAATCAGGGGATTTTCTCAGGGATCTGAACAAAAGGAGTGTTCATCTCCTGTGACTGACAGCTGGGATGCTGGAGGTCGAAGGCAGTTTGCTTCCCCACACAGCTTTAACGAGGGGATGCTTTGACAGTGCTGTCCCTTGACCCTTCTATTAGTGGAAAGCTCCTTAAGACTCTCACATTCTCCGAGGTCTCCCCTTCTCTTGACAGGGACTGAGACCACATACCACACCACAAACATGTGCTATTTCAGGCACTGAGATAGAGTTTTACAATTCTAGGCTGTGATCAATTACTGACTACTGGGATTTATAACAAATGCTTTTTCCACAAAATGGAAATCTGATGGTGACTTCAACCAGCAGCTCCAGTAAAGCTGAGCAACTGCTGTTTGAAGAAGAGGCCCCAAATGGATCCATATTTCATGATTTAGGCAACTCAGAATTGGCAACTTTTGTGCCAGATTTAATCCAACAAACTCTGTTAAAGACTGAATCAATTACAACAGACTGGTGTACAAAAAAAAAAAAAACACGTCGGTAAAAGTAGGATGTGAAATTTGTCACTCTGCAGATTCCCTTCTATAGCTGCACATATGTAAATATTTATTCTACCTCTTTTTCAGATTATTGTTGTCATTGGGGAAATAACCTAAACTAAGCCAGTGATATCCTAGAAGAGTACTCCTGGATCAGTTACTAACTAGTGCCTTTCAGTTAGAGAGCTGGCTGTGTCCATGGTCCAGAGAACACAGGATGCATGCACGCGCAGGAGGTCACTCCACCAGCCTACCCGTGTCATGAGGGTCCTAAATTTGGCACAACAGCGAGGGCCTGAAGGTGGTGGGATGGACCCAGACCTAGGATACCCATAAAGGGCACTAGAATGACATAGAACCTGCAGTCTCTTTACACAATACTCACAGGGATTTAATGTAAAAGTAATGTACTCAATGTAGTTTAATGCAAAGTTAAAATCTAATACTTACTATACAAAGCCAAACTCAGAAACTGGGATTGCAATCCACCTAGCAAAACCACAGGAAGAGGGAGGAGGTGTTATTCCTAATTTAGAACAAGTCCTGGGTTACTCCTTCTGTAGGAAAAAGCAAAATGCCCACAGCTTTTCCAGCCAGAAGAGGTAGGTCTGCACTCCAGAGTGGCTCAGCACCATTTTTATTTCAGAACAATGTTTCAGCCACAGTGTGGGTGAAACAGTCTGTGTTTCCCTTGTGTGGGTAAACCTGGGTCCAAATGAGAGGCCCATGATCATATGGGAAGTCTGTCCTGGAGCTGGAATTGAACTCAAATCTCTCAACTGCCTGCCCTGTGTTTTCCCTTCCCAGCCTAACTTCTCATCAGCCCTAGGATACCCTAACAATTAAAGGTAAAAACTTTGCGTGGCCTTGAGGATTGCAGTCACTCTCAGGAATATATATATACACACACATACATACACATACATTTCCTTCTCACCCCCTCCATCTTTTCAAAGCTTTGCAAAGAATTTTTAAGAGAATACTCTGTAAAAGTTGAAGCAAATTGCCTTGTTTCTCTGATGTACATCTGTAACCCATCTCGCTGATTCTGAACACAAACAATTTTGTGCACAAAGACATAGAAATTTCCTTTTTCCGTGACTGCCCTGGTTTTATATACCTCCACTGCTCTGTCTCAGTAGTTCTAGGCCCAAAGCAGTCACATTGCAAGTAGAGCAATACAGACGTCTTGATGAGCCATGCAGATGTATTCCAAGTGTTTGGGATAGGACTCAAAGTGATGCACAGCTGGTTTTCTTGGCTAACTTTCACCCTTTTGGAGTTTTCTCTGCTTGCAATGCTCTTCAGAATGTGTAAGTAATGGACCACGTAAATACAAAGCGTTTCTGTAAGAACAGATCTGGATGTCCTCAATTACAATGCTTTCATCCATGCATTTCCTTGAAACCAATATATTGCTTTTCACAGGTATTTCCAAATCTGGACCATAACTGGGAACGAGGAGTAGAGCCAGTAAAAATTTTTCAGCTGGACAAAGTTCCCATAAAGAGGCAAGGCTTCCTTGAAAATGAAATTTTTCATAGGACTCTAGAGTTACATTTATCAGAGTTGAAGGCCCAGAATTTTCTATTAACTTCACAAACACTCACTCCAGTGTGATTCTATCCAGCTTTTTTTTTTTAAGTATTGCAAACACAGTATGGACATTCACAGGAAGAATTAAATCTGTAAGGAAAGACTATACTTTCAATCATATTAAGAATGCAAGAATTTTATTTTATTCCCTACCTTATTACTTTAAATTTTTCTTACCCAGCATGTTTAAAGACAGTGTTGAGAATGTTTGAATGAGGTTCATTATTATCAAAGTCTTTTCACTAATGGGAGTTCTGAAGGGGCTGATACCTTTGCATCTGAAGGAATAATTTTCCAGTCCATCTGATCCCACAGCACACCCCAGTGCTGTGGAAAGGCCTACCTGCAGCACAGGATGGGATGTGGAACATCTGCCTCACCTCTCTGACCTCAGAGCTCCCAAAGAAGTCAGAGCTGGAATATTTGCTAGCAGCTTACTGAGCTTTTCTGTCCAGCACAGTATGCCATTATTCTGTAATTACATGCTCTCTCCTGCTCAGAGAAAGTGAATTTTTCAGTCTTCTTTTCCCCCATATCAACTGGAGTCAAGGACATCCAGGTGCTCCAACACTGTTCCCTAGGATTGCCTCAGCTCCTCTTTCCCAGTTTCCTAGGGCTGAGCAGTTGGTTTGCAGGTGGATAGCTTGTGCAGCTTTCATCCTGTGCAGTTTGTAACAGCCCCAGTCAGGTTTTTCTTGCCTTTTTTTCCCCTCTCTGAGTTTTCATGGATGGAATTTGCCAAGGTTGATTCATTGAATGGAGTCCTGGTGTGTCCACCCGTCGGCCAAAGCAGCCAAGCCTTCCCTGGGTGCATTCCCATCCCTCATCAGGCTCCACACAAATGTGCACCATTTTACTGCTTGGCTTATTAGTTCTAAAATCTCCAGATTCTTTACCTCATTCTGGCAGTGAAAAGCTGGGAGGAGGGCTTTTAACTGAACATATATTACAGAAACACTAGATTTAAGTCTCCTTTATAAAGGAATGTAGAACTGACCCCAAATTTTTCAGAGCTGTAATGAATAAAAGGTTCATTGCATGACTCAATGTGCTCTTGGTCTTTGCGGGGGGGGGGGGGGGGGGGGGGGGTGTGCTTTATCTTTATTACACAACTTATAATATTTTTAAGTTTAGAACATATAGTCTACACCAGGATCTAATCTGCCTTGCTTTCTTTCCTTACCCATTTTATACTGAGATAAATAGTATGTGTGCAGAATTCTCTTATTTTTTAATTAATATTTTCCTTGCTACTAGAACAGCTGGGCAAACTGATCATTCTCATTCTTCTAAAAACCGTTCTTTTAATAATATTTCTGTTTAATAGTATGATCTCAGACTAGAGTTTATTGCTGCTCTTTTTTTTCTTTCCTTTACAAGATTCCTTTTAAACCTGCCATTTTAAGTAGATTAAATAGTTGTTCTTCATATCAATTCAATATTTGCTAATCCTGAGCGAGTAAGAAGCATACACTTGGTTCAGACTGGTCAGTGCACAGAAGTATTAACAAATACACCTTCTCACATTCAGCATCCTGTACTGGTTTCCAATTTACCCCAAAAGGTTCAACACCAGGTAACAGAAAGCTTCTAAGGCCAAAAAGGCCAGCCATAATTATTAACAGGTACTCAGGAGACTGCTAGGCATTAGGAGTTAATGTCTTTCATGTGTCTGGAATTCTGGAGGGGATTCCCTGCGTAAAGATGAAGCTGGGCCCTTATTAAAGAAGCCTCACAAATTGATGAGGTGTCTTAGGTTTCACAGTTGCATTCAAACCACGTGCTCCCTAAGCTGCATGGTACTGACCTCTTGCCTCCTCCATACTGTCTGCCACCCTTCAATTTGTAGCAGGGTCCCACACGGTGTGTATTCCCCACCCAACCTCCCGCTGTCCGCTCGGCTGGAATCCACACGGCCTCCTGGATCTGGGCTCCTTTCCACGTGCCAGGTTTTAAGACACAAAACGAACAAGGTGAAAGCTCGATGCCTGTTCTGAGCTGGGCACATCATTGCTGTCACAGGCTCTGCAGATTTACTGTTTTGACATCTCTGTAGATTTTGATGCAGCCACTGAAGGATCAGACCTGCTTGCAAGCTGCGCCCACAGGAAGAACCAACCTAGGAGTGGTCAAATGTCTGATGCAAGCTTCTGCACAAGGCCACTCACCATTTCCTTCATACGACTGGAAACTGGGAAGCAGCTGTTTTGGGTGCATCAGAGGCCCTCATCAGATTAAAGATTTCATTGCACACGGTACCACACAGAACCAGACAAAAACATGGTCCTTATTCAGTCCAAATTGCTTTTGGGGGTGAGGATAATTTCAATTTGAAAAAGATCAATATTTCACAAGGTATTGGGGAGTATGGTCATGGATCTGCAATCTTTTTCACGTGATTTTTTTTGGCAAAACTGAGTTTGGAAGTAGAATCCAGCTGATCAGTCTGTGCTGAGTAAACTGCTACCCTTCCTAGTCAGTAGGAAAAGTTATGCAGCTGTTTCAAGGGCAGCTGCATAAATTCAGCTAAATCACAGAAAAAGCTTTTTATTCATTATAATATGGCCTGGGGCAAAATAAAGCTGAAGTTATTAAACTGCAACTAAAAGCTGGCCACAGTAAAATATATTGAAGTCAAGATTAAAAGCACATACAGAGTGTGAACTCCTAGTCTGGAGGGTGGAGGTTAAGAGAGGAAAAAGCCTAATTCCTTGGTGAAAAACTGAATTTCCTGAAATCTCTTTTCCTGTACCCAAAGTGGATTCTGGGAATTGAAAACTGCTATTGAATGTCTGCATCATTCAAAAGGAAAAAAAAAAAAAATCAATCCAGTAGTTTTCACTTATAAAAACAATAACAAGAGCATGTTCTTTCCATGGTGACCCGGATAACTTTTTTAAGAGTTTCAGACAGTGTCCTATGTCAAACAGTAGTTTTTTCATGGCAGGGTTGAACTGTTTTGAAAATGCAACAGTTGGCCAGGATAAACCTTTATCTTCATTTACCCATTGTTACTCGTATTTTTGTAGCCCTCTGGTAGCAAGAGGTCACATTTCCATGAAGATAAATTCCTTATTAGACCCAACTGTGGTCTGAGGTCATTGCGTATCTGTGCCAGGACAGACTTAGAAGTGATGGTGAATAGGAAGTTTTTGTGTTGTATTGTCCTGGCTTACGGCAGCTGGAGCCAGACAGTGTTAGCACCAATATCAGCATGGGCTCAAGCAGGCATATCTTTCTATTTGCTCATCATGCAACAATGAGTAAATAAACACTGTCCCTCCATGCAGACTGAGCTGTCAGCCCAATTAGGCAGGAGAATGTCCCAGCGCCCCGTGTTTCCTACACCTTCACCTCCAGTTCGCGCTGCCCGCACGCCCGGGCTGATTTCAGAGCGCCGCGGTTAAACTCGGCCTCGCTGCTGGCAGGGGTCAGCTCTGCTGTGTCAACGCTAATCCTTCCTGTCTGCTATCAGCTGGTTTGACGTTTGATGTGTGTCAAGTTCCTGTGGCCACTGGAAGCCAAATATCACAGCTCTGAGATAACACTTTGCCCTGCTTTCCTCCAATGGCTGAATAACTTTGTCTTTTCTCTCCTCAAACTCCAAGTCAGAGGGGTCACAAGTTACTAAGACAACCTTGCATTTGCCTGAGAAATTACACCAGAACACCATTTCCTATCGTTTAGATGCAGTCACAAAAGCACTGAACAGAATGCCCTCGAGTACAAGAATTGTAAGCCTGACATTTTGAGCTCTCATTGACACGAGCTCTTTCCTTTCCCAGTGGGGTAAATGGGGCAGGTCTAACATTGCACTGATTTTTACAAACTGCTTTGAATTTGACACAAAAAAGGCTGGCTGCTCAGAGTACAGAATGTCTCCATGCTCATGTCAGATTTGCTCTAAACGAATCCAAAGGCTTCTCTCACCCCTCCAACTCCACCAAACAGTTTGTTATTACTCTGTGATAAGGATCAGTATCTACTGAGAGATAAGGCAGGACCACCACCAAATTGGGCCTTCAAAGCACACTGAGCTGCATTATACCACGGTGTGAAAGGACATGGCTGTCATGAAGGTGCCAGCTCTTGTCAGAAGGGTGTTCCTCCTATTTTTGCACCAGAGGAGCCTTTCCCATGAGCCCCAGTAGCCATGGGCTGTTAACTGTGGGCTGAAGAGCACATGGAGCATACGGACCCCAGCTCTGGCCATCAGCTGTGTCACCCAAACAGCTCAGACAGGAGCTGGCACACCTGGAGGGCTCTGAACTGCAGCATCTCCACATACAGAGGGTTCCAATCAAGGCAACTTTTTATGGTCAGGAACACTGAGCACAGACAGAAGTAAATATGGGCAAAACTTGCTTAGCAAACAGCACCCAAACACATTTTCTGACTCAGCAGCATGTGGACTGTACAGATTTGAGTCTGTGCGAGAAAGAGGAGCAATAACACCTCTGAAAACTAATTTCTTCACAAAAAAAAAAAAGGAGGTAGAATATATACGCATTCAGATCTTATTAGTACCAGACTAACCAGTTGCCTAAACCAGGAGCACTCTTGCACTGTACAATAACCCTCTCCAAAATCAGAATCCACCCCTCAAGGAAATTACTTAACAAAATTCCATATTGGTATTAAAAAGTAAAAATTCTGTCACTTTTGTTATCAAGCTAATTGAATTTGAAAGTGTTTTTAGTCTCAGCCCCAGATATGAGCAAAAATAACACTACAAAATATTTGTGCACGCATATGTGACATAGTCATTATGGATGTAATTACATACTATATACGCAATTCAAATTTAAATATATTTCAGCAGGGATTCAGCATTTTCTTTGACATGCAGTCCATTAGTGCCAAGAGTAAATACTATTAAGGCTCTTTGTTGACTGGTCTGTCTTTGCAACAAACATCAATTACCATCTATTCTAAATGTTTTAGCTCTTTCTAATTTAAGGGAAAAATGATGAAATAAGAGTTCCTCCTTTATACCAGAGTTAGTAAATCCCTCCAGCCTTTCACACACACCAAACCACCTAAGACGTCATTGGCTGAGGCACACTAGGAAAGAAATGTGCCCTCTCCATCTTTAATGGCAAAACCTGACCTTGATCTCATTTGAGTCTCTGGGAAGGATTAAGCTTAGGATAGAGAAATCCAAAAGGCAAACATTTCTTTTAAATTCACAACTGGTAGCAAAACAGAAATAGGCACTCAGAAAAAAAAAAAAAGGACAAAAAAGGATAGAGTTAATTAAAAAAAAAAGAAGAAAATGCTGAACACTGGATAAAAAGTAGATATTTCAACCTACAACAGAAGTTCAAAACCATGCATCAACAACCCTTATCAATCTTATCAGTGAGAAATAATTTCATTGCTGTCTCACCAGCAGCAGAAGGTAAGATTACACTAATTCCCAAATATATTTCCCCTTACCTTTCCCCTCACTCTATTCTTACACTTATCATGCTTAGCCTTCTACAGCCACAGGGAGAGGGCTCAGATGAGCACTTAACTTTACTCATCACATCTTTTTTACAGGTGAGCCACATAAAAAGCAATATATTGGATTTTAAACCTGCTAAACTGATAGTTTATAGATTTTACTGTATAATATCCAGACCATAAACATATCTCCATCCCTGTCTAGAATACTGCAAGGTTTTATTTGAGAGCAGATGAGAAGCTTGATTGTACAGGAGTGGCTGTAAAGGGAAAGAACCAGAGGGAGCTTCAAGCCTGTCACAGATCCTTTGTGTGTCAGAGGAAATAATCTGTGTTGCATAAAGAACAGCAACACGCTTCTCTCACCTTGAGAGCAAGAAAAGAAAGGAGGAGCTTAAGCAGGAGTTCTCCTGTTTTCAATATTACCTACATGAAGCATGACAACTCCTTCCAAAGTACACAAGGGCTGGCATATTTCATACAAGCCACTGCTCTGCTAACACCAAACAAACTTTTGGGAGCCCTATGAACCCAACAATTTCAAGGCATAAGCTTTCATTGAAGATGTTTTGTCCATGTGATCTTTAGCTGATGTCCTTATTACAGCTGCGAGCACCGAACAGGGAGCACAACGTGACCAGAGTGGCCTTGTCCCTAGTGCTGAGGGCTTTACAAACAATTCTCCTTGGCTCTTTTACAAGCAGTTCAGGATTTCTTGGGGTTTTCCGGCTGCTTTCAGATCCCTGCTTGGCCTAAGTCACAACACAGCCTACCCAGCCTCTTTTCCCAGACAGGAACTGGAACACATGGCTTGTGGTTGCGGTAAATTAATAAGGGGGTGCAAAAAGAAATAAACAGAGGGGACTTTTCCCATGTGTTTTACAACAGTGCAAATCTGTCCCCCATCCAGTTCATCTGCAGCATACCATTCTCCTGCCAGCCATTCCTGTGCTCACTTGCTATATGATACAACTCCAGGCTCCCCCCACCACAAGTTTTATTTTTAATGGGTTCTCTGAATTTTGAAAGGCCAGATACTGATGATGTAAACTGGTGTCAATCCACTCTGGATTTTGAAACCAGATCCAGATTTGCTTCTAAAAGATGTATTTGAATGTATGAGGAATTCCCTGCTTGTAATATATATAGCCTTAAGCCGTAATTATTGTCTCTACTTGCATAAGAACATTTACACAGCTATGCAATAAGAATGCTCAGAAAGAAGTGTCTTTGCAGACTGAATTTCACTTTACATAAATATATTGCAAATTAGGCCCAGAGATAATAGAGCATTATAAATTCTTCAAATGCAGCATTCTTCAGAGGTGAGAGATTCCCAGTAAAATGCAGGATTTCCTGAAATGTTTTATAAGAAAAAAAGTCTGTGTTGTATTTTTAAACTACATCCTACTCACCACCATTCATGTGCCAGTGCAAGAACCATTAGAAGGTTTTTATGTGGTGTGGCTGTGAGTTTCTTCATAATTATGAACAGAATATCTCTGGAAACCCCTTTCCCTTCATTTCCACAGGTCTGAGGAGTGTGACAGAACTGACAAATTTCAGAAACATGCTGGGCAGAAGCACAGCCTCTCATCCACTCTTCACTCTTTGGCAAAGCTTGGGACAGCCTGTGGTTTGCATAGTCCGAGAAACCATTTAAGCATCATCCACAATTACAGTGATCAGGAGTTGCATTTCAGCAGAGGAGACCCAAAAGTAAAACTAATTTTCCCACAGTCCACAAACCCCAAAATTCAATCCTAGTGTAGTCTCACCCTCTGCTTTTATCCAGCTGATCAACATTTGTAACCAGCTGATCTCTTGTCTGTCAAAGATGGGGACTCGACTCTTGTCAGTGTGATGTTAAGTAGGTGAAACAAAACCACGAGCTGCCTAAAGCTCCCCAGAACACGTTGGGGAAGTCATTTAAGTTGTAAATAAAGGGCCTGGCTGTGGCCCTTTACAACCACTCTGGCACAGCTAGTCCCTGGGATGCCCAAGTCTGCATGTTCTCAGAAATCTCCAGGCAAAGGATGAGATCAGGCTCTGGGCCTCAGTCCAAAAGCTCACGGAAACCCACGGAAACAGCTCCCCTCGTTCCTGCAGTTAGCATGGGAAACCAGATTTCTCTGAATGCACCTGAAGTATATCCACAGTCAAGTACTCAATCTCCTCACGCAGAGCTGAAACCCTCAGGTGTCTGCTCACTCACATTCAGCGCATTTACCGTAACACCACAAGATCCACTCCTCATCCAAGACATGACTTAAAGCAGATGATAATTGTTGGCAGTAAAAACAAGTATTATGGTCGTGCCCAAAATTCATGTCTGTTATGCCAAGCATTACATATAATTAATTTGTGATGTGTAATTTGTCCCAAAGACTTTATCATGTCTCCTCCTCAGCTGCCCTTCAGTGCTGCACCACAGCTGAAAACAGGATCTGTTGACAGGTTTATAATGCACAAAGCCTGCCCCAAATCTAGACCAGCCATATACGACAGAGAATGCACTCAGACTTCACCAGTTATCAGAAAATGATGCTGAATAGGCCACAAAATGTAGTTTGACGGGAAAATAATGAAAAAAACTTGGGTTTGATAAGTTGTAACTTAAGCATTGTCACATGACTTCAAATGGGCTGCACCAGCTTCTCACATTCCACACCAAGGTACACTTACCGCAGCCACCACGCTGCAAAAAGGTACAAAAATAGCTAAAGCCAACAAAAACTAAATTCTGATTACATAAATGTGAAGACTTCTAAAAATTAGACCATGATATTTAATTTATTCCTCAGAACCAGTGGCTGGACAGTTGTGTATGCCTGCAGTTGTGACCATCTTAGCAGGGCTCCAGAAGGGTCAAATCTCTCATGGCTGGAAGTACCTGAATTTGCCACAATCCAGAGTGTTAACATGAGATTTGGAATGCTGACACGAGATTTGGAATGTTAACATGAGATTTTGGAATGTTGGACCTCATGTCTTGAATTTTAAGCCAGACAACAACTGAAACAGAACAAAAAATGTCTGAGCACATCTGAAGCCTAAAGTCTATAAGTAGAACAAAAAATTGGCCCTCCCTACCTGTAAAATGCTGCCTTATTTTCGTGAAATACATGATTAGCCTATACAACTGTATGTGTAAAAACAGAATTTAAAAAATGATATGACAGGCAAAAAACGGGGAAGTCTCCTTTAGGAAAAGATTTTTTTTCTCTCAGCATTAGATACTATTCTGCATTTGGCACATGCATTTATAACACCCTTTTTTAACTTCATCCTTTTCATTGTAGCAGGAAATACAAGCCAGATCAAGAAGACATCTATGCAGTGAGTTGAAAAGTGATCTAAGAAAATTATCCTAAATTTAATTTCAAATTGAAATATTTTAAAAACTTATTGAATGGCCGTTCCTGGCTTTTTTCTTTTGCCCTCCCAAATTTCAACCACAGGCTGCAAAAAAACTAGAAAATGTGCCAGGGAATTACGAATCTTTCATACAGGCACAAATTAAGGTACTTACAGGTACGTGGACACCATCAGATGCCTCATGAATGAGATGGTTAAATTGCTACTGGCTCCAAATTCAGTGATTTATGGTAATGGGAAGCTATACAATATGCCCTAGAAATGCAGTTTGAAATGATTGATAAAGCTTTAGTCTGACTGAACACATACAGTAGGTAGATTAAGTGCCTGGCTTATCTGTCTGGTCCTGGGTGTTCATCAGTCAACCTCACTAACAAGCTAAAAGTCAGGATTGTGGTCAGCAAGTTCATATTCATCTGAAAATATGGGGTCTGCAGAGAGCTCTTTCACACAAAGGCAGCACACTGACCCTGTTTAATGCCTGCTTACCCCTGCTAATGCTCCGGGAAAGGAAAGAACTGCAGGCTTGAGAAGCAGCTTCACCCCTCGCATTCACTTTCCCCCTTCATTACTTTTTAACATCACTTTAAGTAACAACTGCTGAAACCCATTAACAAACTCATTTTATGGTGCCAGAAATCTCAATAGCTCATAAAATTGTATTATGAACCACGTTAAATTTTGCTTGAGTCAAACGTGATTTAATAGCTTTTAATCCAAACACTGGATTTCTGTGTGAGGAGTTGCCTTCCAGCCTGGTACACAAAACAGCTTCAAAGTAAAGGCCCAGCTCATAAAGGTGAGGTGGGGTCAGAAATGTGTGGTGTAGAGGATGTAGGTCCAAGCTCCCAGGGATGTAAATCAGTATAATGCCACAGCCCTCATGAAATCTCAGCTGCCAGAGCCAAGATGTTGAGGGGAATATCTCGAGAATCAGTTGCTCCACCAATAAACTCTAATTTCACTGATTTAAAGGACATCACAATCAATATTTTCAAGGGCCAAACAAGGTATTTAAGCTGGATTTCAAACTAAAATGTAAAGAGTGTCCTATGGAACTCAGTAAAAATTTAGCACAAGATGAGCCTACTCTGAAAGATCAGCTTCCTCCCCTCCCACCATTCACCACTTCATGGGGGATTAAAAAAAAAAAAAAAAGGATCAATGAACTTCAAACCCCTTTGCTGTTAATCTGTGCTGAGCTTCAAACAAGCCTGTGGAAGGACAAGACCTGAAAAGGTATTTGCAATAAAAGAGGCAATGGACACAAAAGTATATGCTGCTAATTAAAAACGTAAAATTATATCACAATGACTTTAAATGAGAATGATCTCAGTCTAATCACATAATACTTTCTTTTGTGCTCTAGGTCACGCCGTCACTCAGATGCAGCATTCAGGAAGCACATTTCATTAGACTAAATAATGCTTCAATCATGTGTAAAATTTCCAACTTGAATAGGCAGCCATCATATCATTCATCAGTCTAGATGTATTTAATGGGTGTAATTTCTTCCTCATATTTCTGTGTTGATTGTTTCATTTCCATTATAGAAACCTTTCAAGGTTGCTCTTTTTGCTGTTCTTTGGGTCTGGATAAATAACGCTTTTTAAGTTGCACCCCAAAAATACAACCTGTATTTTGTTTGTCAGAAAAATTGGGCGATGGAGATAATTTTAAACCAAGACAGAGAGAAACAACGGACCCAAATCATAACACACACCTTCCCTGCCAGGACTGAGATGGCATTACCTGTACTGCATGTCTCACAATAAATAATTATGCTTAATCAAAAACAAATTGAGCAGTCTTGTTCAGACACAGCAGCCCCCTGTGGATGCTGACACAGTTTCTACAGATGAATTTGAGGGGATTATATTTAACACATGACCTTAAAGCAAGACACAAGAGCCCATCTCCATCCCTTGCCTCCTCCTTCCCCCTTTTTCACCCTGAGATGCACACATAGAACAAAATGGTAAAATAAAACCTTTCAAATTTTAAATGGAAAGGGTGAATTAACAACTGAGGGGAGATTTGCAAACCCATCAGGAAGAAACCATAACAGAGAAGTGTATCTTTCCAGCACCAAATGTTAGTCTTCTATCTTAATCTGGAAAAGATTTTCTCCTAGACACTTCATTTGGATACACAGATGCCTTGCTTATGAGAGGAAAAATTGCAACAGTTCTGGGCTCCATACATAGCCAAGGTTCCTGCACCAATAATATCACCTTGGAGGTTTCAATCTGAAAACCACCATCACCACACTTTCAATTGTTTTTGGGTTTTTTCACTGTTTATTCCTTTTTATGCCTCCACAGAAGACAGAAAGGCAAAACATCATATTTGCATTGGACTAGATAGCCAGGCTAAGCCTCCCCTGCTCTGCCCAACCTAAACCTTGCCCAGTTCTTCTCCTTTGATCTCCCCTCCTCTTTATGCACATTTCAAGCACCTGCTGTTTCCCCTGTGACCCAGCCCCAAACCTGTAATGGGATCTGCTATGCTGCGTGGGGCTCAGCACAAACAACAATTTCCATTTCAGAACCCCCAGTCTGACTGGGACCCAAAACCTTAAAGGCTCATTCTTATAAGCAGCACAACCAAGCTCTAGGATGAAACCACAAAACAGAAAAATGGAAAAAGCTTTGCCCTTACCTTCTCTGAAATGTGAAAATCTTTGAGAATCCCAGATTAAGCAGAGAGGATGGGACATAGATTTATCCATCAGCCTATTGCAGCTCCAACCACAGCAGCTTCCCAGGTAGAAATTTGAAGCCCATGGAGTGGAGTCCTGAAAAAAAAAAAATCAAGCAGTAAAAATACAGATTTAGTAATATTTCTTTTTGATCTCAACTTTTGATGAAGACAAGTTATTTTGGACATCATGATTCTTTTTCAGGGTAGGAACACCGTGGAAGGAGAGTAACTGGCAGAGGCATGGAGGACAGCCTTGAGAGGCCTCTGCTCTCTCCTCATGGTTGAGACAGAAAGCTGACAGGTTTGGTTTTGAAAAGGAAAACCAGGAAGCCAAGGCTGCTCCTTGCTTGCAAAATCCAGAAGAATGCTCACTACAGATGCTCATGGCCTGAATGAGAATAAAAAGTCCTATGGAAAACTGTAAGGACCAGCATTCCAGCCAGGGCAGTTGGGCACAGTTCGGATAATTTGTGATAACACATCTGCTCATCATTTTGATACATGACCTAATTTTCATTCAAGCCAGTGGTAACATTCTGCTGGCGGATGCTGGATTGGAGAACTTTGTCCAACACCCAGAAGGAAACAGAAAAGCCAGAATCCTTCTCCAAGGACCATGGGGAAACTGGAACCGCTTTTCAGCTCTGCCAGAGTTTTCCCATGTAACCTCCTGCCAATTTTTAATTTTGTCTGACCAAGAGGCTGAAACATATTTTTAAAACCTAATTAACTTTATTAACCAGTGCCTCTGTGGCATAGTTCCCATTAAAAAAAGAAAATAAAAAGCTCAGGAGTGGCTGGGAATGTTTTTAGTACAAGAATTTTTTAATGGTCTTTTCCCCTTTTTTGTGGTAAAAGTGAGACTTTCCTCATCCATAATATGCGGCATAAGATTGATCTTCAGTTAATCCACTTCATACTGTATTTCTCTGATGAGAGTTCTTAATGTGAAAAGAAACCTCTCTGTCTCATAGGTGACATCATAAAACACTGTTGTGGATAAAGAGGAAGAGGTGGAAACCTGCCCCGCACAGGGAAGCCTGCATCCCTAAAGCCATGACAGGGTCACTCTTCAGCTTTGTGTGTGTGACACAGCCCAGCTCAGCTGCAGCTGACAGGTACACAGGAATACATAGTATTACAGCATCTTTCATCTTGGAATGGTTAGAGTCTACATCATCACAGCTTTGAAGCATGGACTCTTTCCCTGTGTTTCCATTGTCTTTAGTGTCCACAAAGTCATCTGAAAATTCTCAGCCACTCTGTAACCAAGCCATGGCAGAATGTTTAGGAGTCAGGACTGAGACATGCTCTTGGCATTCTATGGACATTCCAGAAGGGAATGCACAGGGCTTGAGAATTCGCCTCTCAAGACTTGCGCAAAAAGAGCTGCCTTCCTCCTTAACTCAACATGTGTTCATATTTTTATTCCTATCAGCATTTTTTTATTTTAGCGTTTACAGGCTCCACTTGTATCTGAGGTCCTGCTGCCTTTGGACAACTACACAGAATTCAGAACTGAATTTAGAGCTACATTTCCAGCTTGGGCCTATCAGAGAGATCCTGAAGTCTTTTCAGGTCAATGCCTGCAGAGCACACAACCATTTCCCAAAGGCCAGCAAGAATGTTGTCATTTGCTTCAGCAGGCACAAGATCAAAATCCAGCCAAGACATGGATGTATTTCCCAAAAATGTTCTACCCGATAAAAATATTTGCACTCTCTAAGGGGAGTCAGGAATGAGAAAGTTACAGAAGAGTTCATAAACACAGTCCCAACAAAAAAGAGCTCTGCCTTAGACCCAGTTTCAAATTCCCAGCTCATCTTTTTCTCTCATTAGGCCTGGCAGATACAGAACAGCTTTGCTTGTCAGCAGCTGAAGGGGTTAATGCAAGGCTGGAAGTTATTTACAGTTAATAGCAGTGGAAAGATTGCAGAACAGCTTGGTCCAGCATCTAATCACAAACATAGTTTCTTGTAAAGAGACTTGAGGGCAGAGACTCTGCAAGTTCTTCACGTATTTTACGCTTTTTCTTCAAGAAATGCCAGTAAACCCAATATTCTGGGATAAAGTTTTCCATAGCTTTCTGGTGACCTTGACAAAAAGGAAGTCAATAACTGGCAATTATAAGGAGAGAAAAAAAAGGTTGGCCTAACCTGTCCTCATTTCATCAGCTGTGGTATTTCCAGTTTTTTACTAGCATATTTAGTCAGAAATAATTTTTTGTTATTTTAGGCATGCAAAGACACTGAAGAGAGAATAGTGCACAGTTAGATTAACTTTACTGTTCATCTTCAAAACCAAATGTCAAGAAATTATACGGAGGTACCCATAAGCTAAGTCTCTTGACTTTGACACACAAGAAAACCTCTCAAAATTCAAGTCAGCAGTTGCAGTAAACGTTTTGTTGAACCATTGACTCCACTTTTAAGTACGTGCCTTTGGTTAAAAAAAAAAAAAAAAAATACTTTCACCTTTACTGAAAGACAATCCTAAAAACCAGGTGACCTTAAGAACCCTGGTTTAGAATCACATTTCTGCATTGCCTAAAAGTTTGGCTGCAGCATTAGTTTAAAAGGATCTGAGAATGCTCAGCAGAATCAATTCAGAGCATGCTGTTATTTCAGTGCATAATGGATCCAGCATTAAATCAAATCTTTAAAGGTACTTGTGTATCTATTTCCCATTGAAGTCTCATCTTTGGAGGTATTTATGTATCTATTTCCCATTGAAATCAAGGGTTTAGGCTTTTATCTCTTACAGCAGACCAGAGTAAGACACAAGAGGGAAAGCCTAACTTAACGAAGTTTCTAGAAGTGCTTTTTTCTAGCAGCCAGAACCACTCTTGGAGATCCCTGATCTTTATTTCTGTCAGATTAAAATACTCAGAGCTTGAACCAGAGGGCAGCAAACTGAGCAAAGGGCCATTATCCCTCACCTGGGGTGACTGGGGTGCTGCTGCAGCAGGAGAAACAAAACCACTTTGACCTGATAGCAGCAGATGCAGCCCTACCAGTGAGACTATCAGACACAAGCAATAACTCAAAGCATTTCCTCTGTTGAAATCTCTGTCTCTCAGTGCACATGTGTACAGTGCCTTTGCTCTCTCTGAGACATTTGGCAGCAATGATCATCACGATGAGGTGGCAGGGCAGGGGGCAACGGCTTCAAACTGGCAGAGGCAGGGTTAAGTTAGGTACTAGGAAGAAATTCTCTGCTGCGAGGGTGGTGAGACACTGGAACAGCCCAGAGAAGCTGTGGATGGAAGTGAAACATCCCTGGGGGTGTTCCAGTCCCAACTGGATGAAGCTTTCAGCAGCCTGGTCTGATGGAAGGTGAAGGTGGAACCATGGGTGTTTAAGGTCCCTTCCAACCCAAAACATTCCACAGCAAGTCACTGGCAAAATACATTGACAAATTCAGGTCCAAAGAGCAGTGCAGCTTCCTGACATGGAGACAAGACAGCCACAACCACTTACAGCCAGTGGCTGACAGCAATGCTGTGGAGCTCCCACATTCTGACAGCTCCAGAACATCCATGTAATTAACAAACAGTAGGGGTTTCTGCCCCCCGCCCCTTCTTCTGATTGTTTTCATTTCCCTTGTTATCAAATAGTTTGGAGGAAGTTAGTTCATGAAAGAGAACTAGGGTAGGCCCTTCTCTGGAAAATTCCCACTGGTCTGACTTCAAGGCTAATAAAAATGCTTTATTGTTTCTTCTGCTGATCCTCCTCAGTGGTCAGCAACCCCCCAGGGCACAGTTAGTACAACAAATTCAGCTTGGAGTGCCTGGTGTCTCATGCACAGCTCGAGTTAGGAATGAGTTTCCTGTTACAAAAGAATGATCCTGTCAAAGTGCTGCTGGTGGTTTTTTTTTTTTTTTTTTTGGTTGGATTTTTTTGTTTGTTTGTTGTTGTTGTTGTTTTGTGTTTTTTTTTTTAAATTCTCACCTCTTCTTGTCCATGTTTAGAGAAGTCACAATGATGATGCTTACTTTTCCACTATACAATTTTTGCCAAGTGTCCAAAATAAGAATTCCATGGTATATAGAAAGAAATAGCTGCTTCCCCACCACCATTTCCTACCTCTGCCTGCACTCAAAGCATCACCTCTTAATTTTTTTCCTGCATGGTTCAGGGTGAGGTGTAAACACGACTATAATCTACCTCTTACAGATGGATTTACTTTTTAAGCAAAATACTTTAAAATGCAACAAAAGGAGACTGAAGCCCAAAAGAGTAAAAATAAATTTAATTTAATGTATTTGGGCTTTTATCACCTGTAGCTATTTTACAAGAATCAGAAGAACATGGATTTAATATCTGCCATTAGTGCAAAATGTAAGATTGTGAGGTGATGTAGGTACTGAAGCACAAGCAGAGCCCTGTTACATCCTTGCAAAGCAGCATCCCTGAAATGAGGAAAAGTGCACAGAATAAGGGCAGACTTCCCTCTCCCCTGAAACCCTCAGTCTCCTATGCCTCAGGCAGCCTTTCTAATTTCCCTTTGACTTCAGGTGGAGGGGAAACTCTGAGGTGAGTTCACTGAGCTCAGTGAAAGTGTTTTCCACTAACTTCAGAGGGGTTTGGAACACAGTATAAATAAAGATGGCAGAATGGCAGAAAAAACAAATGTACTATTTAAAGCTAAAAAAACCCACTGTGGTTCAGCACATTTGAAAAAAAATTTCAAAACCCATGCTTCTGAAACAGGCTAAAAGAAATTTTCCTCTTATCTGTACTCTTACCTAGAATGTTTTTCCTATTTCTCAAAATTTTATACAGTCTGCTAAAACTCTAGAAATGTGGGAACAAGAAGCAATAACAATCTTCTGTCAGGATTCTCGACATAATCCTGGTCTGACTAAAGCTTTATATTGATTTCTATGAAACCAGAATTTCAACCCCTGAGAAGAAACTGCAACCCCCACTTACAAGAAAAATCTGTCAAAAAAAACTGGCACAAAAACAAAGTACACAAGGGATTTCAAATGAGATTAGAAGCATTGTTTTGACCCTGTGGCTTTCAGAAGGGTGTGAGAAAAACACAGTAAAGAGCACAAGAGGCCTTTGCAAACTGGGCAGCCGAGCCAGACAGTTAAAGGAATTGGAAAAGAAAGTCTAAACGGAAATGGAGTGAAAGGAAAACGCAACTCCATCTAGGATGAAAGAAATGAAGACCAATAATCATTGGGATTGAATTTTGTTTCTGTGGTGGGTGCTCTAAAATCCATGTTGGAGGAGCAGACAGAAAGGTCACAGAAGTCAGAATTATTATATGAGAAAGGAAGTAGGGAACAATGGGCTGGCAGGAATCGTGACAAGCGAAGGATTGGTGGTCTTCTCTGGAAAGAACGGGTGGCCTTTATGGATGGGCTCTTTCTACAGAGAGGAATTGCTGTGTGCAAAATCTGCACAGACCAGGAGGGCACTGGTGACAGGCCTGCTGAGTTATTTGCTGTGGATAAACTATCTAAGTATTCTTTCCTGATTTTGAGCAAGTCTGAGTGCTGCTGTAATAACTCATGAATCCCAGCACACACATCTGGTTGTTACCATCAGAAGTGTCCTCAGCCCCAGATGGACTGTACATGTCCTTCAGCTGAGCAGAAGGCTGTGCTTTGCAAAGAACAAGCTCCACCATGCTAAACACGTGAGCAAAGTCACCTGAAAGGGACACAGAGCAGCAGAGTTTCACAAACAACACTTGGATGTTTTCTGTCATTGTTTCTGCAGCTCTGGCCACTGCTCCTTGGCTTTATTTCCCTTCACACACAGCCTTTTTCTACTCCCTTTACTAGGGTTTCCAGTTCTTTAGAGCAATGGGCCTGTATTTCACTAAAAAGGACCTTGGTGAATGTTAGTTGATGTTCCCAAATTGGTAAAGGTTTCATTAAAGATTTGTGGTTTGTGACTGATCACGAAATACATATATTTCTGAATATATTCAGAAATACTAAATCAGCAGAGGTGAGTAAAGAAGAGAGAGTAGGTGTGAAATTGTTGTTTGTACTAATTGAGTTATTCACGTGAAGATACTCCTCCAGGAGCAATGAGCAAAATCTGTGCCTGTTTTCACAAGAAAAACTGAGGCAGGCAGGCAAAAAGGCTAAAATGTTTTCCAGGAAATTTAGAGGCGCCATTGCCATGAATGCCCCACTGCAAATGAGGATCAAGGGGGTGGAATCACATAATACTTGCTCACTCCAAGTTTAGCACATGAGGGGCCAGGTCACAGTGAAAATTAGCTATTCTCTATCTTCTGTTCAAAACAAAGCTGTTCATTGCAGTGGTGAAAAAAAAAAAAAAGCACACAAGGACAGGGAGGTTTCTGATAGAGGGCACATTTTGCAGGCCCAAGCTCTAGGAATCTGTGGGTGTGCAGTATGCTGAGGTTTGAACTTGAGAACTGCAAATGCAGTCTGGACATCCAAGGGCAGCAGCGTGCAGAAGGAGCCAGTGGCACAGAGCACCTCATCTCCGAAACACCCACAGCAACCCAGTCCATCTGCACACCGTGAGATCCCAGCCTGGCCTGGCTGCAGGCACACCAGCATCTGTCCATTGGCCACAGGGACCCTCTCAGAGCCTTTCTGCACCTCCTGCACCTCTGAATGGCGGTGTATCAGCACATGATTGGTGGTGTGACAAGTGCTTTCTTTCCCTCCCAGCACCCCCGTCCTTTTTTCTTTTTTTTTGGGTCAGGAAATGCCAGCCCATGTGAGTATCTCATAGAAAATGAATGGGAAATTTGCAAATTCCTACAAACACCCACAAACTTTCTCATGATCTCTTGTCACTCTTCAATGGATGGTGCTTTGCAACTCCAAGAAGCCTGGGCTGCTGAATACAGCAACCATATTGTGCCAGCCTCTGAAACGTGGGGTTGTTTCACAAGGCAAAGGCCCACACTACCTGGAGCTGGGCAAGCACACAATCACTGCAGTCTAACAGAGTCATTCTGCCATTTCTTTTTTTTTAATTTTTTTTCCTTTTTCTTTAAAGCAACCAACACCACACAAATAAGGGTCTGTTGAAATCTAGCTTTCTCAGAGTACAGCTTGTAAAAGCACAGGCGGATCCAGGCTCACCAGTCCTCGACAGGATCCTGCTGGAGGCTTTCTGGAGTGCTGAGCTTACACTTCTTAGCATCAAGTCTCCAGCAATTCCTAAAAATAGCACCTCCTAGCCTGCTCCTCCTTGGCACCAAAGGAGCCTAAACCATACCAGTGTGGAAGAGCTCTGGTATGGTTTCACTGGCTCAAACACCAAGCCCGCAGCTCCCAGCTCAGCCAAGCGACTCTTTGAGAAAGACACCACATCTTGACCGGAATTCAGAAGGACAGATGAAACCACAGTGGGAAAATCTAGCAGCAGATTTTGACTGCAAGTCTCCAGAAGTGTCTAGGAGTTACTGGGAAGTAGCACCTGGCAGGTTATCCTGTTCAAGTGAACCAGGTAAAACGCAGTGAAATCAGTCCCTTTTGGGATGCACACGCTCCCACAAAGCCTCAGCCAGATGACCCCGGGATGCCCTTACAGACTCATCAGCAGTTCAGCAGCAGCCAGAACAAGGAGGAAATCGGGGCCTTGTTAGAGACCAGCCAAACCAAAACAAACCAAAGACTTGGTTGCCACTGCCAAAAATCTGCTTTCACAAGTCAGGAATCCTGGTCATGCAGCTGCCTCACTTGCCCCTCGTTTGCCCACATCCGCTGAGTTTACAAATGAACCTATTAGAAGGCATGAATTTCTATTTTATTTGCCAGGGGGAAAGATGGTAACAAAAGGAGGCTGTGAGTGAATGAATATGCCAAAGCTCCTTTTGGTTTTACTGGCATGTCATTATATTGCAAAAATAGAACCTGATTTTTAAAATAAACAGAGCATAATATGAAGGTTGCTGTGTAAACAAAGGATTGTACATGTGGTGGTATGATACAAAATTTCGTGATCAAGAAATTTCTCATTCAGCTTGTCCAATCAGCCAGAACAAACTTGCAGTGAGTAGACTTTAATTATAATTGCATCTAATTGATTCTTTTTCCTTCTTTTTTTAAATCTGTGGTATTGTGGTGCTGCATCAACAGTAGCTCTTGACCCAAGAATGCACATTGTGGACTCCAGGGTAGGAAACGGGAAGAACTGTATGAGTAACCATCTCATACCCACTACATTGATTACTGGCTGTCTATTTTTCTTCAGAAATGTTCAGAGAGGCCAGCAAACCGAGCTCTGAGTTTGGAGAGCCAGGCGTCTCTTGCTTTTGAGGGGAGCCCCTTTCCACACAGGGAAGACGCAGGGAAGCCAGGCCCCAGAGTCCAGAAGGGGAGCTGAGTCATGAGTTCTTAAATTGCTGCTAACATCGAGGCCAAGCAGTGCTTGCCACAGCCAGATACCCAGAAAGTTCATCAGCAAATCATCAGTAGAAGCATAGGCACCTTCAAGCTTCTATGACAGGTGAATGGGGATTTTTAAAAATCTAATACAGAAAATGTGGACACCAGGCATAAATTCACATCCTTTTCTCTAGCAAACTCTGCATGACCTATTCAAGGCAGCACAAGGTCCCTGTGACAGTTCAAAATTGCACCCAGATTGCTTGACTCGGCCCTATTTTTCCCTTAGGCACACTGCCTAATGCGTCCAGCAACGGATAAACAAATTAGGATCCTAAACCACCTTCTCAAAGGATTTTGGCATAACATCGCATTGAAACAATGGAGTATAGATTCTTAATTCACGTAGTCATTTTTGAAAATGAGCAGAGGGTTACCAAGGATCATGCTAAAAATACACTTATGCTTTTTACAAATATTTAAGGCTGGCTATCTGCATATGCTGTGACAGCCTCCTGACCTCTGCATGTATGAAGACAGTCAGAATTCACAGACCCTGCTGGTGTTTCTGTCTGGCCTTGTTAACTGGCCCCTAACCAGTTTATGCTGCCTTTTTTTAGGGGAGCTCTCTAAAAGCCCATGAAAAACAATAGACATTGAAAAACAGATTTTAGCTTCATCAAATGGCACTATGTAAAAAAAAAAACCCCGTAAACCAAGACTCTCAACAAAGATGTCAGTGACTCAACAGCTCTCAGTAACCACTGCAAAATAAACATTGGGCAGTGATTGCTATGTAGGGGTTGAGCATCTGCTAAGAACTGTATTCTCATCAAACTATGATTCTAGCAGAATGATCTCTCCCCAGCAGGAGTATGGCTGAGGAGCAATACTCCAAACGTGGAGTGTGCTGGTACACAGCAGTCCGCCCTCGCACACCAAACACACTGCACTCCACCAGAGAAGTCACAGAAGGTTTTTGTTTTGAAAGAGGACGTTTGACAATAAAAGACAGCATTTAAAGTCAGTTAAATGATGATTATTTGTGCGGCATCGCGTCCCCCAAAGCAAATGTCTCTGAGGGTACCTTTAAACGTGGGGTTTGACCCACAGCAGCGAGAGGCTGCCCAGTGCCAAACCAACACTGGAAGTGCAAATGCCAAAGCCCTCTCTCAGCAGGAATTATTAGCCAGATGAATCCATAAAAGTACTCAGCCAGCTACTTCCCTGTGCAGGGAGCTGGTGTGGTCTGGTGAGGTGTGTCTGCCACAGGCTACACTGGGAGCCTTTGGAAGAGACCCAACCTAAACCATTCCACACTGATAGTGAGACCCTGCCTGTCAGCTTTGAACCAAACATTCCTGGGAAAACACACTCTGGGAACTCAAACTCCTAAAAGAAAGCTCCTTTTGATGGTAAAACTATGGTAAACTGGAGGAGTGTTTGCCCTCTGCCACGATCTTGGATAATAGAGCCAGTTTTCTAGACAGAGCTGAGCTTTGGGAATCAGCTATTCCTGTTGGAGCCGGATTCCTCGCAGCAAGAATGCTTGCAATCCATGCCACTCTGTCCCAGGACAGCATGGCTGTGTAAACAGAGGCTACAGGGGGATTATACTGAAATTTCACATCACACTCTCACAGCAAGGCCAGTCTCCAAAGCCCTGGCTCTATTTTTACCTGTTGTGGGACAGGACAGTGGTATGTGGGAAACAGAGCTGGAACAGAGGGAAATAATTTTACTGCTCCCTGCACCACAGGAGCGTGTGTGCAAGTCTGAACCGGGTTTATTAAACTGTACATTTTCTTGTTCCTATAAAGTGTTGTGTACAAGAACATGGCACACTGGATATAGCCAGGTGCTAAGCCAAACCTGGAAAGCAACCCAAGTTTTCCATAGCTGTGCTGACACCTACAGTAGTGCAGGCCGACTTTCAGAAATGCTGAGAACTCTCATGTCACAGCACATGTCACCACTGAGATGGCCACGACACACAGAATATCACCATACAATTTCAGAAGGCTTCAGCCCAAACCCAGTAACAACTCACCTCACCAGAAGGCTTCAGGAGCTTGCCCACACAGAGGAACACCACATCCCCTCAGAAGGTGCAGCATGTGCCCTGCTGTCCCCCAGCCCAGCCTTTCATGCCCTGCTGCTGATGCCCTGCACCTGTGTGCCCTCTGTGGTTGGTCAGTGCCCCTGGGCACTCCAGGGCTCGTTCCCTGCAACGCTGCTCACCTGTGCTGCACAGCTGGGGCCACTTAGGGATGAGGCACAGCCCCACTCCCAATTCCACAAACTCTGTGCCTACACTCTCACATCCCACTGGAGCTAAAAGGCAGAGCCAATAACAGCCAGCCTGAACAAACAACTGCTGAAACCCATGTCTCTGCACAATTAGACTCCTAAATGTCTTAGAATAATCTGCTTCATGCTGCCAATATTTGAGTGCTTGTTTTTGCAAACTTAAAAAAAGGATTGTGTACAACTGTGTAAATACTACAGAATTGTAGCATTTACACAATTGTATAAACAACATCAGCACACAGTTTCAAAATCAGTATCTTACAGGCTTCCAGTTTTCCCTTTACTTTTTTCAATCCATATACAATTTAAAAGATTAATATTTTTTGTGCTTGCTAGCATGAACATCAATATTACATTTGAGCTCTTCTCTCCATTCACACCTTTGACTAAAAAATACTTGTATACCTCACTTCCAGTTAGGAGTTCCAAATTATTTTCTCAAATTTCAATCTAGAATAAAGTCAGTTTTTAATAAGAAAGATTTTTTTTTTTTTTTTTAGCCTGGCCATAAAATATCATTTGCAGGATACTCTAGAAAGAAAAAAATATTTGAACTTGACAAGTACAGCTGATAGAGAAGATAGGAGTTGATAGATGACAACTGCTGCAGCTTTTAATATCACTTTATCAGTCATGACACAAGTGATTTCTGATGTGGAGTGATCCTTATAATTCCTCTCAGATGCTGATAAATCCCAGTGGCTGGGGAACTAAAAGTCCTGATCAAAAGTCCCTTAAAGAAACAGGCTTTAGAGAGTTACTCAATAAAAATTCCCAATCCAGCCTGCCTGTCAGTGGAAAAAAAAGAAGAGAGATTCTGAAGGGCAGTTAAGCAGCCAATTTCACCAAAATGTCAAGGATTTTGCACCCCCTTTATAACACTGAAAACCTCCTTGTACCTATTAAAATGTCATGAAGGAAAAGAAGACTTTGGGATGAAATCTATGAACACACAGGAAGGAGACAGCCCCTTCCCTGCAGAAGCTACAGCAGGGCTGGAATGTGGAGCTGGACACAGCACAAGGAAGCAGTGAGGTAAGATTGGCCACCGCAAAGAACATCAGCTGCCTCCCCTCTCCTCTGCAAAGTCCCAGAGCATGAAACCTCCCCATTTCACCTGAGAGGAGCAAACCTCAGCTTGCCAAAAAACAAACCAGCCTTTAACCTTTCCAGTCTTTTAACCTTTCCATAAACTGTGCTTGTTTCCCCATGTGAACAATGGCCTTATTGTTTGACTTAAAATACAGTACGTGACCTGTGATGTTAGGAAATGAATGAATTGTTGTGTTGTCAACAGTTGCTTTTTTTCCATGCCTCCCTATATCTAGGAATTTCTTTCCATGCACTTGAGTTTTAAGGAAAACACAACACTTGTGAGAAGGCTGCCAGTACCTCAAGGTGACAAGTTATAGTAGGGAAATTACATGACATAGGTTTTGAGTAATTCAGAAAATCCCAATCTCAGCCTGCTTTTCAAAAAAACCTCCCTCTAATTTAGGCACATATCATTAATATTCAAGAGTTTATGTTGCCCAGAAACTCTGATTTCAGACACACAGCAGGGACTTTACAAAATCTGGCTACTTAAAATGCCAGAATAGAAGCAGAGCTCCTCTGAACATCTGGCCAGACTGTGGGTATGTGACTCAAGATGACTGCATGAGAAAATACAGGGTAGGTAAGAGAGCAACAAAAGATTAGGAGGAAAAATTCAGACACTCATTCAATATTAGACATGAAGTGCTTTTTCAAACACTCATTGCTTACTACAAGCTCATTTAAAATTGGAAAATGTCCAACACTGTTATGGTAAAGATGAAGATAAAGCAGAATTTTTACACAGAACAGACAAGGTATCCAAAGCATCTATCTTCTCAAGGATAAGGGACAACAACATAACCATTAAGGAAGAAAAGCTTTTGGAAAGTGATCCTGAGAGTTCAAAGTTTTAAAAAAGAAATTCAAAACCAATATGAAAGGTCCCTTAAGCAATTACACACCAGTTACTAGATCAGAACACTTCAGTCAGTTCAGGAAAGGAAAGACTGTCACTTTTGTGAGGCACACTGGACACTGAATGGACATGAGAACACGTGTTTGTGTAGAGCAAATATTTACACAGGTTGAACTTATTCTTACATGGAAGGACAGGTGTGGAAGCTACACACACAAATGTACATTTCCTGGGCCAAAGCACTGTGTGACAAAGCTGATTACAGACATCATTGCCCATTTCAGCCAACAGCATCACAGCCTGAGCCAGTTTTCATTTTATTATATATTGCCTTGAGAAAGTTTAAATTTAGGAGAAGGATCTTTTTTGGCTTTGGTCAGCAGTCTCCCTTCAGTCACTGCTTCCATGAGCTCCTGGGAAATGACCAAAAATATTCATCTGATTGCTCTTCTGTGGGACATGCTTATGTGTCACAGTAATGTGAAAGGGATACCACTTCAGTGATATAATGCATATTTTAATCAAAGGCTAAGGAATTATTACTCTACAGCTCTGAGATTTCAACTTCCAAAATTCTATGTGAGCCCCTCAGGGGTAGGTCCAGAAATATAAGGCACTCCCAACATACTACCTTCAGAAAACTAGTGCAAATATATCTTCAATTTTGTAGAAGTAGAAATAATCTAAAGAGTAAAGAAAGAATATCAAAGGAGAAGAGGAAGGGAGAAGAGGAAGGTCTCCCACATAAGGGGTCCTGTGAGCTACCAAGAATGTGACATTTCTATGTTTTTCATTAAAAAAACAAAACAAAAAACACCCCACGAAGGCACGGGGTAAGAAATGGTTCCACATAATGCAACAGCTCCTCAGTTAATGTAGACTGGCGCCAGTTTGTTGAAGTCAATGGAGCTACAGTGACACGTACCAGCTGAGGATGGGGTGCTCAATTTGTAGGCATCTGGCATAGTGCCAGCCTCTGTCTGCATACAGACTAGTATTGTGTGTGTAAACACTGTCTGCCTCCCTAAAAATCATCATTTTTAAAAAAAGCTTTCCAGTGCTGGCGAATCTGTCACGCCGGACACGGCGCGGGCTCCCTGCTCGCGGTGCCTCCTCTGGGCAGCAGGTCCTGGCAGCCCCGCGCGGGCTCTGGTTTTGCTCACCAAACTCCACCAAGCTGAAGGACGGCTCACTCAAAGCACAGATCAGAACAGAGCCCAAAAGAGCAGCTGCTTCCTCTGCCCCGAGTAATAAAGTGTTGACGTTCCATGCTGAGACTGTAGTGTGAGGCTTAAATGGTGTGTTAGGAAGTAAAGGGAGGTGGTTAAGCTGCACCCCACTGGGAGCCACCAGGAATCCCAGATTCCCCTCTCCACCTCCAGTCATTACGATATCCTCACACCACAGACTAATTCTCTATTGCTGTCGAGCCCAAAGTCCCTCCTTCCCCACATAGCAAATAAGAAAATCTTTGGCCATATCTTGCCAGCTTCTTTCACCTGTTTTGGGAAGAGGCACAGTCCAAATCTACTTAATCCCTTAAACAGAGGGACATTGTGGGTTTCCACACGTTTTCCTCCGGTGTGTCACGTTACCTATCTTACCTACCCATATCTGCAGTTCAAGGTAGATTTTTGTTCCTCACCAATGCACTACTAATGCTTAAAAAAATGTGTTCAAATAGAGCACCTTGTAGGCACTCCAGAGATGTCAGTCCAAGGGGCTGACTACCTCTGGAGCATCGATTTCACTGTTTCCAAGGGGAGCACCACTATAAAAGAAACATAAATTTTTAGTTGCAAATAATTCTATTTATTTGCATGACAAGTTAAAACATAGGAAAAAGCACACATGCTTTTTTTTAAAGAAGTTAATGGCAGGTGCTCATTTGAGACAGATAGAAATGTCTTATTGCTGCCAAGCACCTTTGAAAACAAAGGTGCTTGGCAGCAATGAGATCAGAGACAGAATCCAAGTTGGACTTGGCTTTTAATTCCTATAATTAATATGCTGTAAAAGCATCTGTGATTTCCATTAGGGTATACAAACCTGAACAAAATCAATAAATTTATTTCTCTATTGACTGTCCAATTCTCTTACTCATTTAAATGAAGTCATTAAGATTTATACTCAAAACGGAGCCTTAAGTCAGATGTGTGTTAATTGTCCCAAGATTTGCTTTTTAAGGCATAGTACTTGGAGGGAAGAACAAGTTTTTAATCCTTATCTCTGTGCCAGATTTAATAAACACATCTGCAACAGACTGCTAACACAACCACTTATAACACTTGGGTAGAATTTATACCCACTTAAATATACTCTTCCATTTATCCAATAAAATTTGATTATAAAAGCAACACATTCACCTGATTTCTGAAATATTTACATCTCATTTTAGGACCAAAACCAAATATAATTAATAACTATAAAAACAAGGCTAGGAAACCACCACTGTTTTGTCATACTTTCATTTGTTGACAGTGGTTTTGGTTAATTGAAACATGTGTTCTGTGAAGAGGAGGGGGGGATTGTTTTTGGGTTAGATGTTTTTGTTTATTTGTTTGTTTGAGGTTATTTTGAGATCACAGACAGTGATGGGAGAAAAAGTCAACAGTAACCAACAAGAGATTTCACCAAGAATTCAAACCAACCAAAACTGAAACCTGTTTTGATTGGAAATGAAGAAAAGGAAGTGGGTGCTCAGATCCAGATCTAAATTAGGTTCAGCTGGTGGTTTGGGGTTTGGTTTCATGACCAAATCAGGGCTGGGGTTCTCGTACAGACCTGATAGTGATGAAACCTTCTGAACTTGAATCATGTAGCGTGAAATCTCATACCCTGCTGTCTTGAGACTTTGGTCGCCAAGACTGGAAATCTTTTCATAGTTAGGACTGGTTGACTGACACTACAGCTTTAGACGTGTCTTCTGGAATTGATTCTTCAAATTTCCCTTCCTCAGTCGCTGTTTTCCATGATCTTAGAATCATCAGGGTTGGAAGAGACCTTTAAGATCAAGTCCTACCATTAACCCAGCACTACCAGTGTAATGTGATGCACGGGAAGAACTTTGTACAAAAATCTGACGTTTGCAACTGATATTCAAAGTATTTTAATTGAACTTTAATTGTTTTGGCCCACATGCAAAAGAATCACCTTTGGCCTTCACTAATATCCAGCAGAACAAGATCCTGCAGAACATGAGGAAGGCAAGTAGCAGAGCACAGACCCTGAATTTCAGGAAAGCAGATGATGCCTGCTGTAGGGAACTGGCAGATGGCATCCTGTGGGTTCTGAAAAAATGAGGTTGTGTCCAGGGTCGTGTTCTTCTCAGCACAAGAAAGCTCCACCCCTGTGCTCTGCACATTAGCAGAGCAGCCTGGCTAAACTGGGAGATCCTGACAGAGCTCCAGTGCAAAAAGCCATACACAGCTGACTGAGTCAAGGACAGGCTACCAAGAACAAACACAGACATTTCTCAGGCACAAAAGGATGCTTTTAGCAAAGTCAAAGAGTCCAACTGGTGTGTTAAAAATGACAAGAACTTCTAGAATCACTTCAGTAGCAGAAGGAAGAAAAGGAAGTGGTTTGGCCATCAGAAGGGCTGGGTGAACTTCAGAACAGCACACCCAGGTAAGGCTGAGGCACACCATGTTTTCTGTGCCTCAGGTTCACCAGCAAAGTCTACCCAACCTTTTCAATCCCAAATATGGCTCAAGGGTGGAAGAATTTCCAAGCAGTGAAAGCAAATCAGGGATCTCTTAAGAAATGAGGTCCCCATGCTACCAGAAGGGACAGAGACAAGACTGCAGAGACCACTGGTGGCATGGCAGGGACACACTCTTATCATTGATGGAAAGTTATGGAGACAAAGGGAGGTCCCCAATGACTGGAGAAAGGCAAATATTTGACCTATTTTCAGAAAGAGCAAGTAATGGAGATGATCCAAATCCTGGATGCAGTAGGCCCCTTACTGGAACACTTTAGAGGACTCCCCAGGGAGCTCTGCTTCCCAGTTCCTTACTGTCCATGCTGCACAAGTCTCTTAGCTGCACTGATCCATAACAGTGGCAACATCAATTCAAAAAGGGGACAAAACGTGCCACCAGGACCAGGAGTGTGAGTGAAGACAGTCTGTTCCCAGATCAGATGATCCAAGTCTGTCCCGCTTCCACTGGCTGTTAATTCAGTGTTCAGAGGCCACAGCATCTGTGCAGTCCCACAATCCACAATCTACAGTATGGAATTATTTCTATAAATGGAAGCAGTTATGCTGGCAGTTGTTGTCTTTGGGTCAAACTAAGATGTGAAAAGATGTGCTTAAAGCAAAATTCACTCCTTTACTAAAAAATAAACACTGCCTTTGCCATAGATCCAGGTCTTTTTTCTCTCCTGTATACATACATACATAAATACATTTATGTATACATGTATTTCTTTTATATATGTGTACACACACACACACTCCCCTCTCCATATAAGGTCTTGGTAAATACGGACTGGATTTGACTCGGAAGGGAAAGAGACAGTTTAATTTTAATAGGCCAAGCACACATATCAGACAATATGAAGGACAAAAAAAAATCCCAAGCTAAGTCCATGTAAGGTATGTATCAACCAGTTCTGAAAAAGGTTCCCACTGGAATTATTCCAGACTAAAACAATGAGTCATCCCCTAAGGAATCCTGTCCTCACATGAAATATATAAATCATTGTCCATTTTGGAAGGATTACGCCAATAGCACATATCATTAAAATGTTATTTCTTTTAATAGTGCTAAGACTAAATCCAGCATTTTGTTCCATAGAGCCTCATTTGCAGTGTTACCCGGAGTCTCACCACGGTTCCCCAGGGACAGAGTCATAAGGACATTCAGTTCTTGCACAGTCAATGTATGTTCCCATATGCCTCAGCAAATCTGGTCAAATGCAAACAGGATCCTAGATTTCAGAGGTTCCCTCACTTTTTTTTTCTTCAATTCTGTGAGACAGAAAGGCTCCATGAGGTGGTTGTGGTAGAACAGAACATCCTAATGCCATGCCCAAACATCTCAATGCTTGATATGCAACATGAGCAGCTTCATGACTTCTCAAATTAAGACACTGTGTCTGTTTTATAGTCCTGGTATTAAAATTACTGAATTTCTGCTATTTGCTGAGGTAGACAAAAAGGGGCTGTGCTACCTAAGGGAAAAATAAGGCTGAAAATACTAATGGAAGGCATAAGATTAATGGCATAAAAGCTGGGGGTAGAAAGAATGAGTTCAATATATGACATTCCAAAGGAACAGGGTTTACTTTCTATCAAGTGTTTCCTATTAGAAATGTAGAATGACAAACACAATTTCTAGCGCCTGATTTTGAAGAAAGGCTTATCATGTGACACTGAAATGTCACACAGATAAATCATGATTCCTGCACATAATTTGTTCTCCATAACCCCCAAATGCTTCACTCCAATTGTCACTGAACTGGGTATTATATAAATATATGCCCCCACTAAAACTGTCTCATAACTCCAGCTGGAACAACTGGTCCCTAACTTCCATGGCAAGAGAAATCAAGCAGGGATTCTCCATTTTCAAAAGGAAACTCACTCATCTGCATAGTTAATGAAGACATCTTTAGCATTTCCTTTCTCTGGAATCATTTCCGTCACGGTCTCAGCCAAGGGCTCACAATGCAGCTTCACAAAGCAGCACCGTTTTATTTTGCACCCTGTGGGGACAGTCACCATTTGTCACAGCCAGAGCCACGGTTATACCACTCCTCAGGCATCTGGGGCACGAAAGAAGGAACCTGGTGGACACTGAAGCACTGCTTGGTCACTGCTGCTTCATTGTGGCCCATTTTGGAGCAGGTACCCCACTGGAAATGCCTGGCTTAGTGCTGAGGTCAGCATTTGAAGGGGGCTCTACCACAGCTCCTCTGAAGCTGAAGAATCACAATCTCTCTCTTTTCTGTAAAACTAAGCACACATGGTACACAGTCTCAATGTCACAGAGGAGTTTGTTCTTTCTTGTGAATTAATACACATGAACAATTGAAATAACCATGAAAAAGTTTATATGGGATTTTTTTTAAGTTACCTAAACGAACATTATAAACATGGAATGATGGAACAGATAAATAATTTTTTTTCCCAGGCCTATCAGTTTTGGTTTATTGTCCCAAACCAAGCTATAATTCTGTAGGAATATAAAATGAATCATGGGACTCTGAGGAGGAAAAACCTTAATAATGAGCTTTGCAGTCCAATCAACCAGTCCCCATCAGCCCAAAAATAGTTCCATCTTTACAATCTGTTTTTTTGTGATTTAACTTCCACAGACTGCTACTACTGCTTCCCTTGGGAGAGCATACCATGACAGCTTTCACCACCAGGAATGTTTTCCTGACATCCAGCCTGGATATGCTTCTTTCTCAGTTTTACCCCATTAGTCCTAATTAAAACTCCTCTGTATCAGGTGAAATCCTTCCAGTCTGGAGACTTTATTACTCATGGCAGCTCGTATTACTCTCTTCAAGCTCACAGAAGAGCTGACAACATCTAAACACAGCAAAGCTCAAAGACCAGGAAAAGATCAGGGTTGCTCCTGCTTTCATCAAGGAACCACATTTTAGATTTCTGTTAAAGACTGAATGCAAGCTGTACTGGTAGCACAGTATTTTGTAAAGCAACTAATTTGAATTTCCAGTGCTGGGGACAACAAATATTTATCTTCTTGCATAATTTTAACAGAAATTCCTTTATCAAGTATTTATAGTAAACCTAATAACGGTTTTGAAAAAGTATCCAGACTCATGATATGCAGAAAAAGAGAAAAACAGAGCACAGTGGCTTTTTTCTTAACTGCTATCCTTACACATCCAGGCTTTGAGGCCAGCCAGGACTAGCAATTTTTGAAATATTTCAATATTTTTAGGCACTGCCAAAGTTTGAAAGATAATGACCTGAGCTATTGTTCTGCTCTAATCCTATTGAGAGGAAATGCACTAAGAGCAAAGCTATGAGTTTAAAACATAGTTTATAGATACTGTAGAAAATACATTCTCAGATTTTGTTGCTAGACAAAAAAATATTCAAAAAACCATCAAATACTCAACGAGCAGTTTAACTGAGTCATCACAGCCATTCCCTCAGGCAAGTTACTAAGGACATGATCCACGACTACTGAAATCAAGGAAAAGACTCCCACAAAAATGCCTACTGGCTGTGCATGAGGCCTCTAAAAATCTCAGCCTCTCTGGGTTTGCATCCATGAAGTGGAGGTAACATTTCACCACCCAAGTGCTGCAAGGACAGCCCTGTTAATCTGTGCTTGGTCAATGGAGTGATGGGAACCACATATGTATCTACACATGGAAATTCCTCAAGACATGAAATGCAAAGATCCCCATAGCCCTAAGCTAGAAGAGATTTATCATTAAACACTTCCATTAATGTGCAAAGCTGGATGCAGTTTGTCACAAGGTTGGGAATACATGACTCCTCTGGCTACCAAGGGCTCCTACTTATGTTCCACTTTGCATCAAATCATAGTTTGTGCAAACAGTATTCAACTTTCCTTCTCTTCTTCTTTAAATTACTTTATTTTTGAGCCCTGCCTTCCTCCTCCCATTCCCCCAGCAAGAAGCTGGCAAGGGATGTGGAGCATCTGGGTTGGAGATGACAGCTGGTGGGTGAGACAGCGTCAAACTCTTTGCTGGCTTTTACTTTGGTCTTCTGGGAATGAACCAAAATGAGATTTCTTCACAATAATCACACCATCTTTTGCCCTTGAATAAACTTCAGAAGAGATCATGAGCCAACTGCTCTTTGGGCAAATCAGAAGCAGTTTTCATAGTCCATATACCAGAGTTGGTTCGAAAACAGGATTTCTGCTCCGTGGGAAATTCCAGTGTTCCAAAACATGTTTTGTGCTCTGACTTGGGAAAAGTAAAACTTTTTGTCAGTATGAAGGTTTCCTCAAAAGAGTTGTCTTTAAAACATTAAATTCTAAATCTAATGTTACTTACAGCATGATATAGACACGGCATACTAAATGCAGCATGAGTATTAAATTTTATCAATACCATTTAGAATTAAATATTACAACAAAAAAGTTAAAAAAAGAGCCTCTTAAAAAAGCCCAGGCAATAGACTGTGTGAATACAAGTGCTGTTTGCAATGACAAGGACACCTTGGAACCTCTCTGTGGCATTTTTTGTGAGTGCATAAAATACCATCAGTGTCATCAAACCATTTTTGGGTGGGGTTTTTTTGTGTGGGTTTTTTCAAAAAATTTTTTTAATTCTTACACAACATTTAATGAATACTTGGGCATGTATTCACCTCGGATCCCTTACAGGAAATCCCTGTATCTGTAATGATCTGCACTGTTTGAGAGGTGGTCCTCCAGCTCTAAATTGCAAAACCTGCAGCCCCAAACACTGGGTAGAGCAGTTTTTCTCCTTTCAGTAAAAGCTCTCTTACAAGGTCATTAGATACTGCAGCTAAAAGGCAGCAAATATCTCTTGATTTATTCTTTGGATGGGAAGCACATCCACGCCTGTGCTTAAGCCCCACACCTTAGTGCTTTGCTGGGAGAAGGACACAGACAATGAGCTCTCTGTGAGCCAGGCCTGCGTAATGCCAGCATGGTCAAACTCCTTGTGCAAGCCCAGGAATATCAAAGGCGGGCAAGGAGCAACTGGAACCTTGGAGACAGGCTCCTTTTCACAGACATTTGACTAATCTGATGATGCATCCGCAGCACTATGCGCACTGGGGCGAGGAACCTGCCTCTACAAGCAGCAGCCTTTTGCCTGTCAGCAGGGTTTACCCGAAGGGAAGCAGCCCCAGCCCCATGGGTTTGTGCAGCAGGGCTCCCAGCAGCCTCAATTACCTTATGAATACCTTGGGTATGAGGCTGTAAGAGAATTGAGGTATGAGGTTGCAAGAGAATAATGCTGGTGTGGGTGCGTGAGACCGACTTCATCTGCACATAGGCCCTGACTGCCTCAAATGGGGCTGCAGAGGGAAAAGAGGAGAAAACCAGCCCAAGGTGACGCATGGCTGCAGCACTACCAGTGTGCTCATGATACCCAGTAGACAAGATAGCCACAGAAAATGAGGTGAAAGCTGCAGCAAACAAATAATTGGGGTGCTCATCAAAAGGAATCTCTGTCTGAGAACGGCTGGGAGGAAACACTGTGTGTTTACATGGACTCATGTTTGCAGGCTGGGAGGTAAACAGGCAGCTGAGCAGGCCAGACCCCAGTGTCTCAGCAGTTACTGAGGGATTTAGATCTGCATTAAATCCTCAGTGGACACAAACATTTCTCTTCCTGGCTACACGAGCCCCCTCAGCTGGTTTTGCTGCTGGTCCCTGCGAGGAACAAAGGGCTGCATTTGCAGGTGCTCCAGAGGAATGAGCTGCCTCTTGGTGCCTCTTCTCCCTCCGTGGCTGACTCCTATCACTGAATGCTACAACCTGATCCCTTTTTCCTCCCTTTTCTTATGACCATATTCATTATTTATGCCAACACACAAGCATCCAGATTTAACAGAGTATTGTCCATCATTCCATCACACAATTACTTTTTAGATTCTCCATATCTCAAACTGCTTCTCTAAAGGAATTGCTTCAGAGCCAGGGATTATTTACTGGCAACCATGAGTATGTCAAGCCCTCCAGATGTTTATTATTACTACTACTTTCCAGGGGTGTCAGCCAATAGCTCTGTTTGTGGCTCGCCCTTCACCAGGACATCAGATAACTGCAGCTTATAGTCCTGGATTTAGCACTGGTCACCCTTTGATCCAGAATTCACTCTGCTTTCTGCTAGACTGTGAAATGGTTCACCATCAGTCTGTGAAACTAGTCTCACCCCTTTGCTGGTATTGAAACACTTTATTTATCAGCCAAACGGATATTACAGATGGCTAAATTGACTGATTCTGAATTTGGCCTTGTAAATGGCTGACAAATTTGTGGCAGGGTGTATTATTGGCAGATAATACAAGGAATATATTAAATGGCACAAGTTTTGTCTGTCATTCAATGTTCAAGATAACCTCTGTGTTGGGAAAGGTGAACTTTCCAACAGGACAGAGGTAGACAGTGTTCTGTGGAAATTTCATTCTGCTTCTCCCAGCACATTTTCTCTCCCTCCTCAGTGAATAGTTTTCTGCTCTTCTTGGACCTCAACTTTTAAACCAGAATTAGTTCCAGAAACATACCCTTCATATAACTAGAATAAATCAGCTGGGCCCCCCTGGGCTTCCAGATAAAACTCCATGCACACAAGTCCTATTAAAAATCAAACTTGTCCCGAAATTCAAAGAACAGAACTGAGTCTGTTCTTCTTCCAAGCAACATCTCAAAGAGAGAAGGAGCTGAAGGAGGGAGGATGGAACTGGGAAAAGCAATTCCTTCAGCAGCAGCAGCAGGGGCCGCCCGCTGCAGAGGATGTGAGCCAGGTACTGGGTGGAGATAAAGCAGGGGATGAATGGAGAATCTCCTGGGAATTTCTGCCAGCTGCCTGAGACTCAGAACTGAGCTAACCTGTGCCACGGGTGGGGCAGGGCATCAGGAAACCATCATCGCCTCCCAGCTGTTCCTTCCTTCCTCCACCCATGCTCAGTGCTGCGGAAGCCAAGCACGGAGGAGGGTTTTGGCAGCGCAGCAGCAATGTGCCAGTGGCAGAACATGTGTTTAGCTCATAGAATTCCTCTGTGGCTGCAAGGATCAACACGCCCGTGCTCTGTGCCTAAGCCCTCATAAAGGAGAACGCCGGCTTACATGAAACAGGCGAGCAGAGGTGAGGGGCAAACGAGTGGTGCACTTGCCATGTTGTTATGGATGAAAGTCAGTTCTGCTTTGTTCCTGCTGTGGGAAAATTCCTGCTGCAATAACAACAACTTTCATTTTTATGGATCCCTCATGCTAACAAATTGACAGACTATTTGTCTCAGCACCCCTTCTCCCACCACGGAAGTGGAGCAGTCTCCTGGCTAAAACACAGTGTCCATTTTGGGGCACTTTGGAGCAGCGAACGGATGGATTAACAAAGGTGTCTGAAGCACACCAAAGTACCAGCTCAGGCTCTAACAGGCATCCAAAGCCAGGCAGAGTTCCTATTGATTTCCAGTAGAGCTCAGAGAGGATTAGAATTCCTGCTGAAGTCCAAGTAGCTAGCTGCCTTGGAAGCTTAGCCTGAGAAAAAATTCCCTGCAGACAGGCAGTGATCATCACTGTGCTGGAACCTGACTTGGCACACAACTATCTGCAATCAGAATCTTGAAAACTGTGCCAGAAAATCTATTTTTGCCCCCAAGAGAATGAATTCTTTCAATTCTCCAAATGGATACAATTTATTCTACCCAAGTAGTCCCAAAGTTATACTGAATCATGAAAATGGATTAAAAGGACACAGAATGACTTTATCAGTATTCTTGCAAAAACTTCCTGTTCTCTGAAACCTCCACAACAACATTCTTTGATGCACCACTTCTAAGCTCTTAGACTTTTTAAATACTACCCAAAATGGTATGGCTGTAAAATTAATAGTTGCAACCCTCAATTTGCAAAACATGTTCATCTTTGCAGTGTTCTGACAAAGTTTGCACCAAGTTTAAATATCAGAAGTTGAATCTGAGCTGAAAACTGTGTTAGAGACCATGGCTCATTTGGGACTGAAGTTCAGATCTGTATTCAAACCAATAAAAGGTGATTATTGGCAAAATGCTTTATCTATGGACCACCAGCCACTAAATTTCTCCCTCCTCTTGCCCAAAACAGTCCAAGTCTGTAACTTCCTGGCTTGATTTCAATGCTATTTTACCTGTAAACCTCTGAAAATGGTTGCTGATTGGGGATATAAGGTTAAAAACTGTCAGAGATGTAAGCAGTATTAAATCTCTGCTTCATGGACCTTACTGAAATGAGTTCTGTTAAGCTGTGCTAGTGTTCCTGGCCTTGAAAGCTGCAAAAACTCAAGCCTCAAAATTCCTCAGTGTATACATGTTTAACACTTTCTTATTCCTCTTCTGTATTTTACCTCTTTAGATATAAAGCTTTTCCCTAAAACTGAGATTCTTTGGTTAAAATAGTGCTTGCTAGGTTAAGGAAATTGAGGTATAAGAACTACAACATCCTCAATAAAACTAGAGAAGATTTTTTTTCTGCTTTTACTTTTTTTTTTTCTTTTTTTACGAGACATAATAAAACTGCTAGTTACAAAGAAACTGGAATACATTTTTCCTAATGCACATCTTGCCGGGAAGAATCACAAAGTAGAGAGCAGAGAAGCCCAACATTCCAGCAGGAATTCTCTACGGACTCTCACAGGCTGGCCCAAGCGGTTCTCATTGCCAAAGTGATGTCAAGCACGGGTAAGAAACCCAAAAAGCTCTAATCTATCCAAGTTTGAATGTGAAACACTGAAACAGCTCTAAAATATTCACCATAAGACACTTTCCCCAAGGAAAAGCAGAGATGAACTCTCCAGTTTCCAAAAGAGAAAGAGGGAACAAATCACACCCTTTAAGTCTGTAATGGAAAGAGAATTGCAGTGCACAGCTTTCCCCTCTCCTACCCCAGTGACTAACAACAGACCTAAGACACCTCTCCCCTCCTGAGATGGAAGGGAAACATCTCAGGAAAAATCTCGTGTTCATTAATTGGAGTAGGGGAAGGTTTCAGCCAAACCAAAATGAAACTAAGTCAAGTTTTCCAGCAGCCAAAATCAAGTCCGTGTGTTCCGTCAGTAAAGAAGAGCCACAGTGTTGGAGAAGAACAGGCTGGGTTTTCCAGAGCCCTCTCCATAGGGAAGGGACCTGGGTCACCTGGAAGGCTGTAGAAAGCTGGCTTTCTGGCAAAAGAGTGGCTGAGCAGGAGGAAAAAGTACGGAAACCCTGAGGTGGACTGCTCTGCTGGGCTTCCCAGGCTGCGTTAATGCCAAATTTGTGATTCTGTGATCCCAAACTGCACGGTGCTTTGCACAGCCCTGATTACACAGCCTGATGGGGAAAGGGAATCCTTGGCAACCTGGAGTCCAAGGGCAGCTGGCTTCACAAGAAAAGTAATTTGGTGGGGCTTTTTAAGCTCTTAGGATGCAGACACACACAAGTAACTCTAAAAACAAAATCACGGAATTAAAAGGTTAAGTTCGGAAATACTAACTTCATAAGCTGAATTCAGCCCCATCTCTAACAAAGAGAATATGCAATATGAGAATAATCAGCACATAAATATCTCTAGCAAAGAAACCTTAAAATAAATTGAATTCATGCAGCAATAACCATACTCATCCAGTAATAATGTCTGCATAATGAAGGAAAAGGGAAAAAGGGGAAAAAAGGGAGAAGGCACTGAGGTACCACAGATGCAAGGCATGGACAAAACATGTACCATTCACAGTCAGGTATGGCATTTTCTAGGTTTCTTGCTAAATGAAAACCTATTCTATGAATCCAGCTCTGCCACTTGGGAGTAATGTCATCATTCTTACTGAACAACAATAAAACTTGATGGCTTCCCCCACCCCTTTGTATCCTGTAGCCATCACTTCCTGCTAGTCCTTCAAATTCTCCAGCTCAGTGTAAAAAACAGCTCCTTCCACCTCAGAGTTAACAGATACAGGCTAAGCCTCTCCACGAGCATTGCATCTCATCTGTAACACTCTGACATTCTCAAATATCATTTAAAATAACCTTTAACTGTTATACTTTATCTGTTTACTTAGCAGTAAGGTGGGCACATGAGATCATCTGCAACACCTTGTATTTGGCAAGCAAAGTCCAGCTCAGCTGTAGGATTATTAAGCAGCAGGATGTCTCTCACCATGCCTAGCACCAGGGACTGAGCCAGGAGCCTTAAACCATGAATCACTGCAGCCTGAGTTAAATCCAAGTCCTGTACTTGGGATTTTTATTAGACATTGCCTGCTTCACTGGCCTCTCCAAGAACTAGATGTGTCCTCTCTACAGTGAATTCAGCTTCAGGTTTTCAAGCTGCCTAAGGTAACACTTTTCTCCTGGATAGCATTTGAAAGGTCTCTGAGCATTTTATGAAGTTCGTTTATGTTCAACACCTCCACACAAGCAAAATGAGTCACACTGATGAAGTGACTTATCTGAGAAAATCCCAGGCCAAATGGTTGATAAAATTCAGGTGTTCTGAAAAAGATATGGGCAGCTCAGAGACATCTGAATGACAGCTGCCTTCTAAATGCTGCATCTAATTGATGCAACTCTTCAGGTTTATCCTAAATTGATTTGTTAAAAATATGACGCCATTCACTGACCTGAGTAAAATGAACCCGTGATTTCAATACGGCACATAAGAAAAAAATATACATATTTCAAAGGCATGATTCACTCCATTGCCCATTACTCCTAAGAAAAGTCAAAGCACTAAATGCAGGCTCCAGTGTGACTGTCATTATTGTCACAGGAATTACTGCTGCTCACATCAGTGCCTCAGATCAGCTCTGAAGCACAAGTGTCGGGCAGCTGGGGACACGTCCCCTCTGGGTGTGCTGCACCCACTCCTGGGTCATTGACAGAGCTTCAGCTTCATGCATTTGGCTTGATGCTAATTCTGACAACTGCCAATTTTAATGTGTTTTTTCTTTTGCTATGCACACCCTCTGATGAGCTGCACATATTCTTGCTGCAAATAAATATTGGATGCAGAGGAAATCTTTCACAAGAAATAAGAGCATAGCTCAGCATGCACAAATTTGATTTAAACAAGTTCCAGGGGTATCTATGCTTTGTACTGGGAGTCTATTTTAAAATTGCCTTAAATAAGAATTTTAGTGGAAAAAAGACAGAGAAAGGGAGGTGGGACTGATAACCCTTCCATCCCCACATTTTCTAACTTTGGCCACCATGGCTGGTTCTCCCCTCTTTGAGGCTGTGACAGTGGTGACAATGTTATTTGAGGCTGTCCTTTACTGGCAGGCTGTCCCAGCAAACCATGGCACCAAAGCCCAATTTCTCCCTGTAGCACATCCTGGTTATATTCTGTGAAGCCAACCATTTTCATGAATGGCACATTATCATGGCCAAAGATGGAAAGGAGAGCACCAGGTGGGAATGAACGCAGGTGACAAAAGTGAGCAAGACATCTTGGATTCTCTGGTTTTGGATATTTCTGTTGCACAATCCACATTTTACCACTCAGAATCCTAAATGTGAGCATGGCTCATGCTAACCCAACTGTGCAGTTAAGGCCAGAGTCCATGCAGACTGACACGTGTAAATGCTGTGAAAGTGTTTCAAGGCTTATTTAGCTACACTTTTTTCATTTGTGTATTTTCTATTGGAACAAGAACTGCTTCAGTTCAAAAAGAGAAAGTGTACCTCTTGTTCTGCCAAATGTTTGGCAGAAACCTCAATTGTGTGCTGTGTAGGAGCAGCAGGTAAGCTGATTGAGTTTCAGTGATTCCCTCCTTCCCTTGTTCACGGTGTACTCGGTAAAAAGTGCAATGTTAGTGCCTGTGGGAAGGCAAAGGACCTGTGCACTGCCTCAGCCCTGTAGCACCCATCTGAGGGGCTGGGGCTGCAGCAGAGGCACAGGCAGGCTCCACTGGCCAGGCACACGCTGCAGAAAAAGCCTCAGCACGCACAAACAGACAGTCTCTGCTCCCATTCTGAGTAATGTCTGCCTTCTATTCAGCACCACGGCCCACAATGAGAGCAACAAAGACATGCCAGATGAAAAACATCACACTGCGAGATCCCCGCTCGCCGGAGAAAATCCTCCAACTGCTTACTGAGACATTCCCCTCAAACTATGCAGGCAAAAGAGAAGGGATGCCTCATGTTAGAAAGGGGGAAGGGGAAAAATGAAAACTATTTGTGTTCAGATTGTTCCTTTTAAAGTCGTAGCCTGATCAAAATCTGATTTCCATGGATTTTGCTGCAGAGGTTGTGTGGGGTTTCCCCAGCTTGGGTCCTGTAAGACCCATTCACACTCACAGCACAACAAAAGTGCTTGGCACCAGTTCTGCTAAAGGCCTCGCTGGCAGGCTCCAGCCAGGAGGAAAGCTTGCCCACGTGAAGGGCTGGAAGCCAGGCTGCAGGGACGTGTGAGTCCAGCTCATGTGTAAAAGTGCCACAGACATGGACTAGGAGAGGTGACTCATGAGCATGCAAACATGTTGGATAGCAAGGACACTGAATTAACCACATTTTAATGGCATATTATTAATCATTATATATTTTTGTTAGAGAACTGATTCAGTTACCTGACTTGCCTTGATTTCCTCTGGGTTTACATTATCTTGTTTTAAAGGCATTCTCTTTTTTTGTGTTTATGTGCATCACAAATAATGTGTTATCCTAAACTGTTTACTCAGACCAATACTCATTTTTCTTTTCAGAGTGACTATTATTCATTTCTATATTTCATTTTCAAGCAGAGAATAACTATTTATAAAGTATTAATAAAATAGAAGATTTTAGCCTATTAAAATCATACATCAGAATCAAAATGCATGGGTTGCAAATAATTCATTTGTTGAAAATAAATCCTCTGAACTATTTGGCAAATACTCATGCATGAAATTCCCATTCATATTAATTCTGCTGATGAATGATCTCAAGAGTGGAAGAAGTTTAACACATTAATCAAAAAGTTTCATCAACACCATCAGCTAACAGCATCTGCTATAAAAACTTCACCTGATCCTGAGCAGGAGAAGATGAAAGGCAAAGTTAACATACAGTGTATCACTAGAGAGTCATAACCTGCCTAGAGATTACCTGCCTAGAGATTCTCCAGTCACCTCTTGACCAATAAGTTTCATGCATTTCTGACATTTTAGCTCAAGCTGAAGTTACAGCCCTGCCCTAAACCATCAGAAACAAAACCTCTGCCTTGTGCTCGAAATTCAGATGAGAGTAGTCCCAAATCTCCCCTATGCCATTCAAAATCATGAACCTTTGAACAATGTCACCTTTGAATGGAAGATACAGCCCATTGCTCTGGGCTAGAGGCTTCCATTAATCCACATCCTGAGCAGACACACTCTGCCAAGGAAAACCAACGAAATACCTGTGGAGCTCTGCTCTGCAAGGCTGCAAACCCAGTTTCCAGCATCACACATTCTCACACTCAGCCATCCCTATCAGCATTTGGGAAACTCCATTTGCAGATGGTTCTGGTGAGGAGAGGGGGGTGTTTCTCTGGGGCATTTGGGTATCAGTTTACCCTTACAGAACAGCACCTGTATAAGGTGCTAAAACTACTATATATATATTTAAGTTTTTATATATATAACTCTATAACTGCTAACCAAAAACCTGTCTGAAGAACTTCACATTAAGCCTCTATTTCCATTATATTATGATGATTCACTGCTAATCCAAAACAGCTTCATAACTAGGCCCAAGATGTGGTACAATTCATTCATCTTCTTTGATCCAGAAGAGAATAACAGACTGAAGCAAGCATATTTGGAGAAAGGCCTTTTTGATGTGACTTTCAGCCTGGCTTCTTACTGGAAGAGGATTAGATAATTGATTATGAGTTGATTACTGAACTTCATCCAACTTGGAAGCAAACTAAAAATATGTTTCAATTACACTTTCCCCAGTTCAGTGTTTTTGTGTAAAGTCAGATAACATGCCATGGCTTCTGCTTTGTGTATTTTGATTCTTTTAAAAGACAGGGAGGCAGAAATGTTGAAACCTCACAGAAATTCTGTTCAGCATGAATCCTTACCCAGCAGAACTGCTGCACTAACAACGATGTGTTCGAGCACATTTATACAGCCCTCAGGAAGAAATGTACTTCACCCAAAGCCTGACAGCAAGAAAATATCCTTTGACTTCAGGGGGCTTTGGATTAAAACTCAAATGATTAGTGACCTGGGGCAAAAATAGCAAACTATTTAATACCACTTCTCTGGGCACTCACATTATCATATTAAAATCCATTTTATCATTGGCGGAGTCAATCGCGTTATAAACGCAAACAGATGTTCTAACGTGTCTCTGGCATTGGCTTCGGGCAGGGTAAGTGAGCACTTTCAGTTCCATACAGCTTTGTTTCTGTGAGGGTGAAGTAAACCCAGTGGTTTCTCCCCAGCGTTGTCCCTGCACTGATGTTGCTCTGTCACCTGCCACGAAGGCCTGGCTGGCCTGAGGACACCGCTCCTGGGTGGCTGGAAAAAAGGGAAAGGAGGAGGAGATCCACTCCCAACCCACTGCCAGCGCAAAGTGGGCTCTTTAGGTTTGCCCAGCCCAAAGCCGGGACAGATGGCTGTGTCACCCCGCTGCCAGGAGCAGTCAGTGTGTGCTGGGCACCGGGCTGCACCCACGGAGCGACACCAGGGCTGCGCTCAGCCGCGTCCAAACGCACCCTCATACCCCACCCACATCAGCTAATGCTCACAGCCACTTGTGCACTGTGAGCTCTGGAATGGAAGTGTGGGAAAACAGCCTGAAGGGGGGGAAAAAGAAAAAAAAAAAAGGAGGAAAGCAAAAGGGACTCCACGATTCCCATAACTCAAGCAGCACATTGTTGAGCTGAGGCACAGGCCAGTGCCTCGCAGGCCCTATCACAGCTGACAGAATTAGACTCTGATTCATGCTCTGCAGCTCGTGTAATGCCAGCCAGGACCACAGCCTTCCATGGGAACGTTTCAGCCAGTCCCCTCCTTATCAGCTCCAGAACAGCTGCCAGACTCTAAGGTCGCTCGATAGATTATTTAATTCTTAAGATTGCACATTAATTTCTAAATTCTTTCTTATCCATGTGCTGTGATTTGAGACTGCATTCAATGCAGCCCAGCACAGGGCAAGCCTTTCCCATCCACACCCCTCCTTCCTGTCTGCAAACTTCCTTCCTACAGATTTACCCAGACATCTTTGAGCTAAATTAACACCCTGTGCACTCCTCTGACCAAGCACTAGCAGATAGGAAACCTGATTTTGACCTCTCACCAGCTACCAGGCAGAGAGATTTTAAAATACCCTTTATGTGTAATAGATTTTATTCATCTGCCTTACCAAGAAATGAAGGGATATTTATTTTCACCCAGCAGGTAACCACTGTAGTAGATCTTCAAAATAATAATTTCCCACCCTATCAATTCATTGTCAGGCAGAGTTCACTAATGGCTGTAAAACGGTTTCAAATCCCTCGACATATTATGCAATTTTGAACAAATATTACCCTGCTTTATAATCCTCTGCTCTTTTATGCTCATATTTTTTTAAATTACTCTTTACTACAGTCAAGAGCACTACAGAATAAAAGCATGAAAACAAGAAACCAGTGATTGAAACTTTTGGCAAGTCAGAGTGGAATTGAGTTACAGTGGAAAAATTCAGTATTAGAGTTCAATATGACCAGGTCTCCCGGTTTGCTTAGGACAGTTCCAGGTTCCACAATGGTTTCCTGGAAGGGTGTAGGCTGTGCATGCAGTGAAGTGAGCTCTGTGTGTGAGAGAGAATCAGAATTCTCTCCTTTCCTTGACAAATTGGCCTCCTTGGTGTGAAGTTACCAGTGGAAAAGGGGCTCCCTCTCCAGAAGGGAAGGGAACAGTGTGGGTACTGCAATTTCTCTGCTTTCCAGACTGCCTGGTTATGGGCAATCCAACAGATTAAGTCAAGCAGACAGATCATATTAATTTATTCAGAATCTTTAATTCTGAAAGCAAAGTAACAGCTCTGCTCCAAATCACTGCAACTGACACCAAGCCCTAAATAAATAGTTACAGGAACCCAGACTGGACCAGTGATGTGTCTGACACGATGATCACACCACAACCAACACAAACCCTTCAGAGGAAGGTGCAAGATATTGCAGAGGAGGGAGAAAAACTGTGAAAAAATGCTGAGAGGGAGCCACATTCCACCCTATGCTGCCCCAAAAACCAATTGGCTTCTACCCTGACTTTGTTCACAACTAAAAGACCAGGAATGAAAGAAAATCATGTTTATAATCTCATTTGCCTTAGAAATAGAATCCTAACAAATTTCAGGCCTCATAAGTATGAGGGAGACAAGAGCCACAAATGGATTACACAGTGTGCCAAAATAAAAGCAAAAGTCCTTTTGCTGCCTTCCAACAGCATTGCCTCCCTCCCACCTCCTCATCCTCTGCAACCTGACCCTTACTTCACATATCAATGCTAATAGCTGTTCCCTCTTCTTCTGTCATTTCAACAAGAATAATGGAAGACAACCAACAAGCAATCAAGGGTAACAGAGAGAAAAAAGATCAAGGTCAATGTTAAAAAAACCCTTCATTTTGCACAATTTTATCCTGCACTTATCGATAACAAATTCCAGACCATGGTTATAGTGAGTGTCCTGGAAATGAAACGTAAGCTTGGGAGGAAAGACTTGTGTGCCCACATTTCAGTCAAAAGATCTCGGGTAATTGCCTGGATGGAGACACCCATTCTGAGGGAGTGATGAGGTGGAAGTGGGCTGATGCTGACATGCACAGACTTCCCTCCTGTCTATCAGATACCTGTCAGTCCCCACGGCTTATGGCCATAATTCCAAAGAACAGCAAGTGGTCATACTGTTGTCCAATCTTCCCCCTGGGAGAGGAAAGGGTTCTGATGACCCAAAAATTTGCTGTGGAAACATGATCTACCTGTTGCTGTCCTGGCTGGCCTTCAGCTTTTCCCCACGATGTAGACTGTTCTTGTTACCTCCCAGCCCCAGATGGACTCACTTTCAGCAAGGAGTTTTTGCCTGGTTTTCATTTGGTTTCCGTCAGTGAAGCCTAAAGAATAGCTCAGGCTCTCAGTACCAAAGCCCACTCTCATTTTATTACAGAAGATTGATGAATTTTAAGTCCAAAATCTGTTTTAAACACGGACCATTGCACTTAGGAAGAATGACTTACATCTGTATCTTGCAATGCTTTCCATTCCCCTAAGAAAGTTGTGCATTTTAATTACTTGCCTTCTACTATTTCTGTAGCAACAACAGTTTATGCCCTTAAATCCATTTTAACGGTTTTGATGCTGTTAGCAGCAGCAGAGCTAAATGTGCTTAGGAAAGGTTATGTCACATCAGAAACTGGTTTTGAAGCTGGATCCCTCAGGCCACCACTCCTTGGGGCTTTTTTTCTTTTCAGTTAGCAAGACATGGAAACATTGTATTTTTATTATTATTAACTTTTCTTTTTGTTGTTGTTGTTTGACTCCACTTAGTTATTTGAACCTTAGAGGCAAGTAATTAAATGGAAGTTAAGCAGCTCTCAAAGACTTCCTTTTGCAGCAAGACAGATAAACAAGATCACAATTCAGAAAAATAACTTTTTTCCTAAATTTAAGGTGGTTACCACAGACCTGATTCCCATTTATATTTTACATCACTGCTAAATAAATGGAAAGTTAAATAAAGCTATTTAGAACTGCATTCACATTAAGGAGCCTGATTCCACTCTCCTGTGGATGGAATCATGTGGATGATCCCTCCAGTGAGAGCTGGGGCATTAGGGCTGTGCAGAGTTGCTCTGAGGTTTCACAGTACTGTAACTACCAGCTGCTGTGACAATACTCAAAAACTCAGAAAGCACCACAGGACAGTCACAGAAGGGGATGTAGGAATGGATGCTGATGAACTCGTAAACCTGAAGAGCTGAAGCAAAACTGGGAGAGAATTTATCCTAAAACACATGTGCATTTTCTGGAAGATGTATCATTTCACACAGTCTCTATTATTGCAGTAACATATTGGTCCAGGCCATCCACAAAGCTGAAGATGACTCAGTCAGAGTCATCCAGATGGACACCTGGAGCCAGGATCTGATCTCAGGGGACACTCTAGGGTCCCTTGGTTGCAGAATAACCAAACTTCACTTTCACATTAGTCTAGAACAAACAGTGACCTATCAAACCTGATTCACTGGGAAAATTGGCTTTGTTGGACTTGTTCTGTTTCCTTTTCCTCTACATCTACAGTGCCAGCATAACCTGCTGTTCCTGCAGCGTGCCAGTCAGGGGTTTCCTGGCCCAGAATGGTCAGTTTGGGAGGAATCACAGGGTGGGTGATCTGGTCCCAGCTCCCTGCTCAGGCTGGGTCATGCCAGAGCACATGGGTGTCCAGATGGCTCAGGAATGTCTCCAGGGAAGGAGAATCCCCTCCCCTCTGGGTGATCTGTCCCTGCCCTTGGTCTCTGCACAGTAAAGCAGTTTTTCCTCACTGTGCCTCAGTTTGGCCCTGCTGCCCTTGTCCTGCAGCTCAGCACACAGGGCAGAGCCTGGCTCCATCCCCGGCACTCCTGCAGGCACTGAGGAGATCCCCTCTCAGCTCTGTTTCCCTCGCATTATCCTCTTGATTCTTTCACTCCTACGACCACAGTCACCCTGACAAGGATCTTTTGGTGACTGTAGTACACAAAAGCCACAGATTTAGTGTTTGTGCCTGACAGAAGCTGCAGAAACATCCTGTGATGCACAGGGTCATGCTGGTACAGCTCTCTGAAACCCCTGCTCGTTCCCAGGACTTGATGCTGCAGGAATGCCGGGAGTTTTTCTTTCCACAAATAGATGTTTCAGGCATATTTGCTTAAACCCTTGAGGTTGACAATCAGCAAGACTTCTTCCCAGCCCAGCAGCTGCTTGGGAGCTGCCAAGTACTGCAGGCAGAGAGTCCACGAACCATCTCCCAAAGATTATACGTGCTGCTACAAGAAGTGGGGATTGAATGTCCCATAGCAAGCTGCCTGCTGCTGATCTTTCCCAATTAACAGTTGCGTAATGTGGGGGGAATTAGGGTCTAGATGTCTTGGCACAGCTCTGCTTGGGAAAACCCTGATGCTTGACTCTTACAGAGCTGTAAAAGGTTTCCTGGCAATTAGAGGAAGAGTATAAAGATGTAACAGGGTTAGTCCAGCTATAAAAAAGGCTTGTATCCCATGTATTTGCAATGATGGAGATAGTAGGGGACTGAAACTTGTTCTTCCCAAGAAAAGACAGTGAGTTCCATTTAAAAGGGTAGATCTGTGAAAGAATTCCTCTATTCTGGATTATTCTGAGGGGTTTAGCCTCAAATGAAGTTCTTACCAGAGGAAGCATGACAGAAAGGGGATTTCTATGATCTTGTCATGTCTTTCAAGCAGCTCTTCAGGCCAACAAACAGATATGGTAACCAGCCATGGTGGGTGAAGCCAAAGAGTACATGGCTGTTTTTCATATCTATATATATATATTTTTTTAATTATTTTTTTTTAATGTTGTCAGATGTCATGGCACAAAAATTCATGAGAAAATGCCTTGCAATTCCCAGGCAGCCTAAGAGGAGGAAGCCTCTTTTTTAATAAAAAGACATCTAGACTCCAAAACCTGCCCTAGGACATAAGGCAGCTCTTTAAGCAAAGAGGGGGAAAAAATACCCAACAACTTCTTAGGAAATCCAAAAAGGCATCACAACACTTCATGTTTAAGCATTTAAAATGGGGAGGGGAGAAAACAAGTCTTATTCCTTTCTGTCTTTCTTAACACAAGGTGTAATTACACAACATGTATTTAGGCAACTTATATTTAGCCTGTGGGCTCCACCAGAAATGATTACAGCAATGAGCCTAATAAGATTCATAGCTGTCCCCAGAGAAAGAGCCATGTCCTCCAGGGCAAGATGGGAAGTTCCTGCAGGACTCATTCAGAGTCACTCTGTGCAGTGACCAGTCCTATGAGGCTGAATGAGAACAGCCCAAAAAGCCTCTCCCAATTATTGCACACCAATATATCCACTGGCACCTCTTTCAGAAGTTCTGTTAGTCAGAAATATCCTAGGGAAAGGCCAGTCCCTGCTTTTGTCCAAGAGGGTGGGAAGCAAACAGAGCAGAATCCAGAGCCATGACCTGCTATGAGATCGCTCTGTCCGAGAGCAGCAGGAGCTATCCCACCTGGGTTTGCCGAGGCCTTCCTGGGAATGCCAAATTGTCCTGCTGTGTGGGCTCTGAAGAAAGCTGGAAGCTGGGTACATCTGGCCATAAAACTTCCAGGTAAAGTGCTTGAAGAGCAACTGTGGAGCCACTTCAGTGGAGACAACAGTATCTACCACACAGAAATCTAAACAGAAGTTTGAGTGCTCTTCCATCCAAAAGGCTCATTGCAACTTTTATGGATCAGGGGAGATTGTACAAAGTCTAACATTGCCCAGGTTTCTTCTGAAATGTGTACATCCTCCAAGGGAGAAAATCTGGCTGTTTTCAGGGGGTGTTATTAGGAAGCAATTTGTACTTTGTCACCTCTTCAGCTCAATTTTGTAGGAAACATGGAGTTCTATCATCGTTAGCATTTTGGATTGCAATATAAATCCTGGTCTGAGTTTCCACTAACACTAATTTCCAATCCACTCTTCATTCATTAAGTACATGGTAAATGCTAGATCTATTATTCAAGAAGGACTCAAACGTGTGTGAAAAAAATCTGGACATCTATGAGACACTGCAACTGCATTTGTGTCTATCAGTGTTCAATATCAACCATCTAGCCAGCGAATCACAGAAATCCCTCAAGGCAGTACAGAATTTAAGACTTCAAATACAGCTGTTTGTGATAAGAGCCTCACTTCAGGACAAAGGTGCTGGTGAATTTTAAGAGATTAGGAATTCTCCTGTACGTTTATGAGCCACAAAATCTGAAAGTCTTGAAAAATCATGCTTGAAAATCACTGATCACAGTTGAGAGTATTGCCACTGACAGGGGATAACATTTATGAAAACATATGCCCATCTGAATCCTGGTCATGTTGCTTAAAAAGGGGTTGAATCTCTTTCCATTTTAATCCTGTCAGCTCTCTCATTACCTCAGAGCCATTTCTGCCTTGACAAAGGAGGTGCTGATCACTCCCAGTCACCCTTCATTCTTATTTCAAGTAGGTTATGATTTGGATTTACATCAATATTTTCATGCTTGGAGCTTTCGGATTGTAATGCTTTTTTTTCCTGTTCTGCTTTTTGTCACCATCATATTACACAGCACAAAATACACCTAACAACTATTTATTAAATTTTATATTGTTAGATTCACATGAAAAGCTCCCAGTTTGTACTTTTTTTATAAAAACACACTCAAGAGATCCCTCTTAGAGGAACTGCATTGGTACATTTCAAGACTGGAGTGGATTTTCCTTTAAATAAGTATTTCCTAGTTCTTTGGCTCCATATGGAAATCACTAGGTGAAATGCTGTGGCCTGTAGGTCTGGCACCATAACCATAATGGTCCTTTCTGACCTCAGAATCTATCCAAATGTTTGACTTACAGTGCATCAGCATGAAAAGGAGCTATTTTTTTCCACATCATTTTTATAGCATTACTCAGGCATTTGTGAGCAGAATGTAAAGCAGGTCTCGCACATTATGGATTTTGAAACCACTGCATTCACATGTAAGAAACAGATGGAGAATTACATTGCCAAGGCCTCACCCCCTTTGTAGGGAACTAATGAGAACAACAGCATAAATATTCTCCAGATTTAATTGAAGAATTAAAGATTTTTGTGACGTATTTTCAATTAAGTGATGGAAAGCTGATTTTTTGGCCATGGCTGCAGCAATGAAATCTTGCCACAGAAGCCATCCTGAAGTGCTTTCTAGCCACAAAGGATGTAAAAACAGAGAAAATATCTACCAGATAAGGGAGATTATACTTTTTGGTGATATTGTATCAAGCAAACAGTATTGCAGGTATTTGGTTAATTCAGAACATGTTTAATTTGCCTGTTGCAGAAACCTTTCCTGTCTCATTACAGCCCAGAGGCTGTTTCCACAGCCTCCACCTGCCTCTCCTTTCTCAGACATCACCCTCCACCCATGGACCATCTCTAGTGGAGTGGTGTTGTGTCCCTGAGGCAAACCACATCCCAGTGGTGATGAGGAAGAAAGCCAGAAAAGTCAGCATTTTTTGCTAACAGTTAATACTCTCCAGTCATGGCTATGGCTCTTCACCTAAGGTGTGGTGACACTGTTTTCATCAGAAACACCACAAATTCTTGCATACAGGCCCTCAGCACAGACCAGCAGGTTTAGGAGCGTTTAAAGCTCTGTGTATTTGTACAAGACACCGTGCTGCCCTGGGAGCCATACACTACTCTAAAACACCCAAAAAGGATCCTGTAGTTTGCCTGAGACCCTGAAATGGACCTTCCTTTTCCTTTCATTGGAAAGCCCCCACAACTGGGATTTCCTTTGGATCCTTCACCTTTTACAATGCATGACCCATGCCAAGGCTTCTGCTCTGTCAATGATGTTTTTTCCTCTAGATTTCCAGAATGGAGATTGTGCCAGAGGTGAGTCCAAACAGAACACCAGGATTCACTTAAGTGCTGTTGCAAAATTCAGCTGAATTCTACCAGCTGAAACACTGAAAAGAGTTTGCTGGTGTTGCTTCTCCAACAGCAGGAAAATCTTGGGACCTCAACCCGTGCCTACCGAGGATGTTTTGTTACCACCACACAGGGAAGTTGGGCTGCACTAACAGGCCTGATTTAAGGCTCAGTCAAAAAAAAAAAAAAGCTTCCAAATCAGTTCCAAGTTATTCATCATCCTGACACCCCCATACAAACACCATGCAAGCCATTGAGGAAGTTGATGGAAATAAAATCTGGAAGTGGGTTGAACAGCTTGCAATATGGAGTGCAGAGCAATGCAGTAAAGGAAAACTAATACAGGGCTACAGGCAGCAAAGGCCTTGCTATTTTCTTTACATCAGATATAATCACCATCAACTTCTTCCTAGTAGCCTCCAAATGTGCTCAAAATGTCTCCTTCAGTATCCAGAAGGAACATGAGCTAGTTTGGATAGAAGGTCAGATCCATGAAAATAAAAAAAGGCATTAAGCACTCAGACTTGAAGAAAAGGATGCATCCTTTAGAATGTTCTAAGTAGAACAATCCAAACATTTCAATATTAGTGCCAAAAGAATCTGAACCAAAATCACACCCATATAAGTATTCAAGCTCACACATTTAGATCTCTGTCCAAAAAACAGAAACAAATATTCTCCATTATTTTTCTGTCTGGCTTTAGAAAGACTTTCTGGAAATGTCAAAGCAATCTATTTTACACTTGAGATAAGAAAAAAAACAATCAGAAAACATGCAGAACAATGTTTCAGGCCCTATTTGGACTCCTCAACTATAATCGAAACACTATCAAAGGTTTGACCCAAATTCACCACAAGGTAAGGCATGGCTGAGGCAGTCACTCAAAGAAACAAGTCAGCTTAATGTATTACTCTTGCAATAAAAGAAGTTGATGTGTCATGCAAGCACCACCTTGCAGGGGTGCAACAAACCAACCCTCCTCCACAGAGCTGAGATATATACCCTGTTTCTGTACCACACAGCCACAATTCATGAAGGTGCAGTATTTTTTGTGGCAGTGCTGGTCCAGGCATCCCATTCCCAAAGCTGGTGTAGGCATGGATAGAAAAGCACGAGCTGAGACTTGGCTGAAGCAGTGATCCATTCGGTACTGCCCATGTCCCACAGGATGCTGCTCAGGATATATTAACCCTGTATTGACCCTGAAGGCAGCAGCACTGCAGCTCCAAGGGGCAGAACATGGGGATAAATCTGAAGCTTTGTGCTGGGCTCTTGGTCACCTGCACCAGGAAGACAATGGGTTTGGACTTCAGGGACTGCTGCTGCAGGATGGGATTAAAAATGCAGAAGCCAACTCCTACACTGACTCTTCAATTCCACAGGTCCACCCTCTTGCTCAGAGCTGAAGTTGAACCTTCCTTTTAAGGCAGGAATGGTGCTGGGCTGCCACAAGGATGATGATGGCCACAGATGGCAACTGATTGCAGCAGCGATAACGAAAATATTTGCCATTAGCATGGAAGGATTTGACACAGAGGCTCAGCATTCAGAAAGCCACATCCTGCTATTTGCATCCTTGGGCTCTTTGGCTGAGATGCAGGATTTGATGGGTGGGACAGGATCAGTCAAATACCATATTTAGCAATATGGGGAAGTCTACAGAGAGAAATAGGGACCCAGAACACACAGCAGCAGTAGACAGAATAATTTGGAGACTGAGAAGGACTCGAAAAACTTCCCACAAATAATGGACACAGAAACCTTCTTCTGCGAAGAAGTTAAGCATAAAATAAATTAGGTGAAATTCCAAACTGAATATTTAAGTATTAAGCTGCCAGTTCTACCTACAAGTCTCCTGTGAGAGTTAAAGGAAAAATCCTCTGAAGGAAGATATATACAAAAATGTTTGAAAATGTTTAGCTACCCCCCAAACTTCCATAAAGTGAAGACAGGCAGCCTTAAGAGTCCAGCTTTCCTGATAGGAAAGAGAAAAGCTGCTAAGTATTTCAAGTGTATCTTGGACCTCATTTAACTTGCAAAGAAAAAAGGTTAATCCTCACAACTTCCTAGAAGGGAACATCATAAAGGAAATAAGTGGTGAGTGTAGCAAGCTGGAGTTTCTGTATCCTTCGCTCTAGACATCAAACAACTCGACCACGTTGCGTCAAGTAAGAGAAACAGGAAGGGAGAGATCACACAGCTTGAGTTCCTTGGCTCCAGTAAGGCCAAGGCACTGCTGCTGGGGAGGATGGCAATCCTATATTCTTCCTCTGGGGCAGGAAGTACCTGTAAACATCTCAGAAATATTCTGCTTTAGCGTACTGTAAACAAGAATACATCATATCCACTGCTCCAGACCATGTAGGGAAAAGAATTGGACAACCTTGGGTTCAACCTGGAAGAGGAGAAGGCAGGGGAACTGAGTCATAGCTTAAAAAAACAAGATTAAAAAGAACTTTTGGGACTGGACAGGAACTGAGGTTTTAAGTGGGGCAATTCCTAAGGAAGGAAGGACACCTACTACCTATTCCAATAATATTTTGCATTTATGTAACTGCAGTGGCTGCCGTCCAAGGACCTGAAAATACTAAGGGCTTCCAGTCAACCAGATTTCAAATTCCAGGGAGATTATAAAGCATTAGTCTTCATTTTTGCCACATGTCAAAACAGCTAGCTGAGAACCAGCTTTACACTTCCAGGCAACTGAAGACCCCCAGTTGGTATAAAACAAAAATCAGCTGCTGTGCAGCAAAGTACATCAAGGTGCTATTCCCAGACATGCCTTTCCAAATGGATATTAAGTGTATGGGCTGTTTGGACTTTCCATCACAACACTTCTTGTGTTTCACATAAAAAACATATGGCTGCCCTGAACCATGTTCAGAAATTTATGTCTGAACTCCATTTACTGAGACCCATTTGTTGCTTCTTTTCTGAAGCACGGTCCTGGAAAGCAGACAGCAATTCAAATCACAATTCTCTGTTTCTCAGTACAGCTACTGTTCTAAGAGTGGATGTCACTTATTACAGAATTAAAGCTGAATTTTATTTTAGGTAGAGTATTCAGCCAAAGGACCTGAGCTGCCTTGGTGTTGTCCACCATCTGAATGAGAGAGACTCAATGAATCTAAAGCCCAGCGCTGACTGGCAAAGTGGATAGCAGGACAAGTGGAATAATTCAGGACAGACTTCCAAAATCTGTTCCTCTGGCAGAACTCTGTGCCCTTAAAGCAGAACATTCAGTGTAATAATTGTGCCCAGAATGGTTCTGGGAAGCTCATTTAATCTTCTTCAATTCCCCCTCATGTGAGACAGGAATTGTTCCTGGTCTGAGGAGCAGGATGTGATTTAATGATTGATTGAACATCCCTCTTGTCAATGTCCAGTGGCATTTCAGTCTCTGTACCCCTATTTGTTCTAGAGCAGATACCCACACAGGCACATTACTGCTCTTTGGGCACTTGCTAGGAAAAACTGCTCCCACCATGACACATTTCTAACTGGTAAAGGCTGGAATTTAAACTGAGATTATGCCAGATCTACAGAGCAGTGTGCCAAGCTCAAAGACCTTGACAACACAGAATAAGGAGAGCTGAGGTGTAGGGACTGCAGGAAGGGGAGTTTGGTGGTGGTGGTGTTTTGGGGGTGACCCAGCTGAGACAAGAGCGATTGATGCATTCCCATGAGGATGCAGGGGCAGAGCAGTACAAAGCAGTGATCACAGCAGCCTGGAGCATGAAGGTTAGAGGCAACCTCCAGGTATCATTTGAATCAAGGCAATTCCTTTTGGCTAAATCTATTAATGTGCAATGGAGCTGACATTTAACATAAATATTCAAATAATGTCCATCTCTCTGGAAACCCCTCTGTTTGAAGAGATTTTCAGTAACAAGTTTTAGATCAGGCTTCAATAGAATAAGTCTTTTGTAAAAACAAAGATGTTCTGGAGTAAAAGAGAGAGGAAAGGACCAGTGCTGATGCCAGCAGACCAAGAGAGCCATTTCCTTTATTGAATGGCATTCTGTGCACGGAGGAAATGCAGTGCTATTATTATTCTAATAATTAAATACCTCTGTTCTTCTGTGGAAGAGCATGAATCTCTGTAATGCATCCGAAAAAAAAAAGTGCCTGAAAACCATGAATGGAAATCCTCAGGAAACCTAAAGCCAGAGCAATACACTTGAAATGTTATACAAAAAGGCCACATGAGCCTCCAAACATGTCACCTGCAGATTCAGTAGAGGTGTGAGAAACTTTGCTTTGTCATTCCAAGGGTTGTTCACAAGTGCTTGAGGAGGGCTCAGACAGGAAGTCTGGATTAATTAAAGATACCTTTTCTACACAACACTCCCAAGTCCCAGCACCTGAAGGCGTGTGGAAGTGCACACTCCCATGACTCGTGTGGTGAGTGGGCTGACCTGGTGTGAGCTTTTCTCCTCCCCAGTGACTGAGGGAAGTCTGGTCCTCATTTATTGCTGCAGTGGTGGGGCTGAGCAAAGCCAGGGAGCACCTCCAGCACCTGAGTGCTTCAGCTTGCACCAGTGCCACGGGGCACAGCAAAGGACAGCAGGACACAGCTGCTGTCCCCTGCCCCCAGCTGCACCAGTAGCTGGCACCAGCACTGGTTCTGGGTGTCCATGACAAGATGGGGAAAGCCCAAGCCAAATTCTGATCTAACTGCACTGGATTCTGGCAATCCAGCCTACTCCAACTCCTGCTCCCATTCCACAGCCCAATGACACCAAGTGTACCGAGGGGACAATGAACTGCAGTCCTTAGGAAAAAACCCAGGCCCACATTTAATCAGAGACACATGACATGTTAATGGATAACTGCAGATTAATTGGAACCATTGCTGCAACAAACTAGGAGCTTAGGAGGCAATATCAGAGAAATGGTTTAGAGCTACTTGTGCTGATTAAGCATCAAAGATCTTAAGCAATGTTGCATATATTGAATATTCTGGTCTTTGGATAAATTGTTTGATGGGCAATTTAGAAAAGTTAGATGAGCTCAGCAGACAGAAAATTGGCCTGGAGACCATGCCAGTATAGATCTGCCACTGTTTGGAATATAAAGGAATAAAACCTCTGTTTGTAATCAGCTGCATGAGAACAAAGCAAAAAAATCTCTAAATAAGAAAACAGTTTAAAAACACCAGGTTTTTTCATGTTGTTCTATGTCTCTGATGTAGCAAGTCTGCATCAAATGACCTATAAAATTTAATATGGGGGAGAATCCCTCCCCAAGAATTAGCTGCACAAGCAGATGAAGCCAAATACAAGGAGGAAAGGAAAACAAACAGCTTTCAAAGTTGAGTATTCTATTACATATTTAGCTGGCTATATATTAAAATAATCATATGAAAGAAGAATAATGTTCCTGTTTACATTCATGTGTTCCTTATAACTCAGATATGTCAGACAAATCCTCTACCACGTCCTTGTGTCAGACAAACCACCACGGATCTGTGCCTGCCCAGTGGATGTGCATCAGTGTGGGGTTCCCTGCCACATCTCTGGGTGCCCACACCCAGACCTGCAGGGAAAAACTGCAAGAGCTCTCTTCCCACATCCCCAGGCTGACTGGGTTGCCAGGGAAGCAGCAGTGGGGTCCACGTGTGTTTGATGAGCACTCACACACAGCTCAAGGGGAAAGCTGCCATCTGACCCTAAAATATTCTACATGAGATCTACCTACAAACCCATTTCACCAAAAGTACTGAGAAACAACCTTGAGAATCCCACCCCAAGTCCAGAAACTCCATTACGCTCTGCAGAGGAGAAGCAATCTTTCAGGAAACACTGGATTTGCCATTGAAATACTAAATGACAAATTCAGCAGAGTTTATCATCATTCTTATTCTGAATGTATTTTCAGCAAAACTGTCAGAAAGAAGCACAGGACCTTCCCGGATACCATTTTAGGGGTAAGCCACTCCTATCATGGTAAGTGCTAATAAAAGCCTGACTTAGTTGAAAAGGCCTCAAAGAGAAGATAGAGGAAGATGTTCAGGCCCTACCTCTCCATCATTGAGGAGAGAGAGATGAAAATCACAAAAAGGGTGGGAGAGGGGTTTGTCTCCCTGCCAATGCATTTGGGCAGCTCCACAAGGCTGGAATGCCCCTGCAGCTGCTCTTTAATTGCTCCCCTTGCCATCCAGCCCAAACTGCCTTTGGAGTTTCTGGGGGTTAGCAGCATTTGCCATTGTTACTAAGCTGCTTAGAAAAACTAAACTTCCATGTGTCAGAAAATTGGGCTTTCAAACTGATATTTTTATTCTTTCTTTTGCTGTGCATTGCAGAAAGAGACTGTTTGTCTCCCAAAGAAATAATTAATATTTTGTTTAGAAGTGTTTGCTATTGTTATGTTTCTCTTGTTTTCTTCAAGTGTTTTTCCTCCAAACTCTTACAGGTTTTGGCATTTCTCACTCAAAAATGCATTTACTTGCTGCAAACTGAAGAAACAGCCATGGGTTTTGACTTTCCAATTAAAATTGTCCTTTAAATTACTATTTTACCTTCTAATTCAGATATTGAAATATTTCCTGAGCAGCTCAGCAATAATGCAGTGGCCTTTTAATGCTGTACACTGCAACTGGAAACCACCCTTACAAAAACCAAATTACATCTCAAAGCCAAGCTACACTGAAGAAACTTGCCCTGCAGTCTGGAAGTGGCACTACACGCTTAGAAACTAGGTTTATACATGAAATTGTACACTCTGGATACAAATATTGGTGTTAAAGTCCAAAGAATGGCTTTTCAGGGACATGTGTTCCTGTGCCAGCCACAGGCAGCTCAGCTGCATTGCTCACCTGGTGCCTCTTGAAGAGCACCTAGAGATCCACACCCATGCAGCCAGGGAACATTTCCAGAGGGTGCAGAGCATTCCTCACCATCAGTAAAATCATGGAAGCTACTGGATTGGTCAGGTGAATAATGGCTGTAGGCACTGCAGTCCTGTGCACTGCCAGGAGGCAATTGCCAAAACTGAACAGAGGGCTCAGCCTTCTCTAGCAAAAAGCTGCACCTCCTGACCTGATGGCAAATCCTGAAGGATTTGTAAAATGAGTTAATCACTGCTAAGAGAACGCATCAAGAGGAAAATGAATATTGACTGACTCACCTCAGACTCAGGGAATGTTTTGGGCCAGAAGGGACCTTAAAGCTCATCTCATTCCATCCCACCTGCCACGGGCAGGGACACCTCCCACTAGAGCAGGTTGCTCAATGCCCCATCCAGCCTGGCCTTGAACACTTCCAGGCATAAACCCCATGTTAAAATCCTACATTAGTTCACACTAATTACATTGGATTTGTTGCAGAAATGTTAAGGATGGTGTCAGCTTTACACCATTACAGGCAAAGCATGTCTCCTGCATGCTTTTTATTCCAAAGCCCTTTACAGTGACCTAAGAGGTTGGATCTGCAGCTCATTTTTTTCCCCTGTGTTAAGTCCAAGAAGACATTGATATTCCTATGTATTCATTTGTTCCCATGGGACACTGATATGTGATCTCTTTGGGTATTCCACTTTGCAGTCCAAAACCGCAAAAATAGTTTGGCAGCTAAAATTAATGGCTGTTTCTGATTTGGCAAGGTACTTTAACACATGCTCATCTTCGAGTGCATGAGCCCCCCATTAATGCAGTCATTATTCATTTCATGAAATGAAGCAACTGCTAGCCTGGCACTTATGTGATTTTGTGTAATATTTTGAAACACACATTCAGTAAATAAGCAATTAGACTTTTTTTGTAAGTTGTGCAAAGCTGGTCTGAAGCTCTGCTGGCTCACTCTGTGAAAGGTTTGGGTAGTCATTTCCACTAATTCTTAAATTTACACCAGTGTGAAGTGACTGTTAAATCTAAAAATATATTGACTGTTTTCATACAACCTGCAAGACTATAACAGTTACAAATTCCTATAGAAAACTATTCCAACATAGTTTAACCTAAATATCAGTCTACTAGAGCATCTCCAGTCTTGGTACCCTCTTGAAGTGAAGGAGGTCACACAAATCTTTCTGTCGGTGCCTAGGGCACTCCCTCATTACCTCCATGAAATAGATATCACACTTCACAGTGGTGTAAGTCAAGCTGGCAAACAGGAGCTTGATGCCATGGAGCTGTAATGGACTGGCACACAAATCAAAGTGCTGTCCCTCCAGGCCATTTGTATTCTCACTGAGGAAAAAAAGCTGCTGGGGAAGCACTGATTGTAAGGATGTGCACAAAAATGCAACAAGGCATGATGGAGTGTTTAATTTAGAAGATTAATTTTGAGCAAAAGAGAACAGGTTATGTCAGTGTACACTCTGTATGTGTGGTACTCAAATCATGCCTTGCAAGAAGGGCTAACATCTCTGAAATCCTTCACTACTGTATCCATATGCATCTCTAGGAAATTCTGCAGTCAGTCCAAATCCCAAGTGTTAAGAAGGAAAAATTTCTAAGAAGTCAAAAGACCGGGGGGAAATCTCACATTTAATTTACACCCTACACACTGTTTGGTAAATAGCAGCTATTGTTTAGAGCAGAATGCAGTCACCATTCATTATATTTTGACTCTACATTCTTCATCGGGAATTCAGGAAGTGGTTCAGACTAAAATATTCCCTTATGTTATTTGACCTGTAAAAACTTGGAGACAGGCCAGATTCTGCAGTCCTTAGACAGACAACACTCCCATTGACTGTGGGACTGGACCTCAGAGCTGGCTGGGCTGCAGCCCTGTGCTCAGCCCAGCCACTTAGGGCACAGGCTGGTGGCCGTGACATGCTGAAACCACACCACTGGGTTTGGTGGGAGCTGCTACCCATCTGTCCACAGAAACAGTGGGAATTCCCTGCCACAGCCTGCACTGCACCTCAGAAACAGAACTGAGCTTCATACAGAGCTGAACACCTCATGGAACTATAATTACAGAGCTGAACACCTCATGGAATCATCATTTCAGTTATTGTTCATTCCAGCCACCTCTTCTGATAGAAAGACATTACTGAGCTGAAGGTAATCCATAGCTTTCCAATGGGTTCCCTGACAGAGCACATCCAGAACAAGAGTCTCAGAGTTAGGTTCACTCCTCTTTGTTTAAAGCAGAAATCCAAACATGCTGTGAGTCTGGGTTTCAGCACCTTGTGTTTTGAAGCACTAATGCATTTGAAAATCAAGGTAAAGCCCCAGAATTCAGGAGACAATTCTGCTGATAGTTTCATTTGGCTGTCAAGATTCCCTTTCAAATTCTTGTTAAATTTAGGATCATAGAATGGTTTGGCTGGAAGGGACCTAAAGGATCCTCTGGTTACAATCCCTCTGCTGTGGGCAGGGACACCTTCCACTACACCAAGCTATGGTTGCTCTCTGCCTGACCCTGGAGCCCTGCCAGGGATGGGGCAGCCCCAGATTGTCTGGGCACCCTGTGCCAGTGCTTCACTCCTCTCAGAGCCAAGCTTTTCTCCCCAGCATCTAGACTAAACCTACTCCCAGGCTGTGCCATGGCCCAGGGCTGGCCTCCTGTCCTGTCACTCCAGTTCCTCAATGAAGAGTCCTTCTCCAGCTTCCTTACAGGACCCCGTCAGGTACTGGAAGGCCACTATGTGCCCTCCACACAACCTTCTCTTGCCCAAAAGAAGTAGGGAGCTAAGTTTAAATCTCATCACAAGTCTGAGGGAGGCGGGCAGAAGCATTTCCCTGGGATCATATTCCAGCTGCCATTCCCTATAGCTCATCCCACTCTGAAAAGGCTTGGACACAAAGGTTTAACACCAAGGAGGATCATGCCATAACCTGCAAGGGAGCAATTCCTGTTGGCCACTCCTGCACACTCAGCCCTGCTACTCTTACTCATGCTCTTGGTCAGGAGTGATGTTGAACTTCTGAGAGATTACAAGACAGCCACGGAAGGATTCCTTCACCAGGCACCCTGATCCTGCAGGCTGTTCCCCCCGAGCACCCCTCTCACACCCAGCACACGGCTCATCACTGCTGCACTGAAACACCTCCAGAAGCACCTGCACAGCCGGCACTGTGTGCCCCGTGAACAGAACCAAAACTCATTTTGTGTGTGCAGGAGGGAAGATAGTTTGTCATTATGGATTTCACTGTTAGGGAAGGGACTGGTGTTCCTAGAACACTTTGGAAAACACCCATTTGAAAGTATGAACAAACAACTGAGGGTTTTGTTCAAATCAGTGCCTGATATTTTTAGGCTGCTGCACTTGATGTTTAGCAATTATCTCTAGAATTTAATCTATCAGATAGGAAATGCTTAGCTTGGCAGAGGCAGGAGGATTACTCAGTGTTAGCTCACTGGTTACATTTGCACAGGCTTTAAGACATTCTTCTTTTTTAGACTTCATATTTTTTTGATAGCAAGGTCATGCATAAAGATTGCTTCAACACTCTCCTACCCAATGGAACCAGGTGAGTCTTTGTGTAGCCTTTTTTCCTTGGCAACTGCTCTCACTTGTGTCAGGAGCACTCTTTGTTTCATGAGGATGTTTGCCCTGTGGCACCCTGTGACTCAGAGCACATTCCCTCCTGGAAATGAAAAGGAAAATGGAGCTCTCTTCCATGGTATCAGCAGCAGCTTTTGCAAGAGGAAGGTTTTTTTCCCCTCCCACACCCTTTTTTGTTTTCTTTCTATATTGAGATTTGAATGATCTCGTGGAATTCTGTAAATATTTTATTACATATTTTATAGGTGGAGTATTTTATGTCTCACAGTAATTTTGGAAGTGCAGCCATTGAGTTCAGTCTCTCCTGCCCCACGGTTGAGCTGTAACTGCTTCCATCTGTCCAAACCTATGTACAGTTCACTAATTGTTGACCCCTTAGGTAGGACTTGCTGTTTCTATGCTTTATTGTTAATCATTAGATTCAGGAAAAATAAACCTCTTTTGACATTAGCAATAAGGGGGTTCCAAGAATGAAGAGAAAAATTCCTCCGGCTTTAATTGCTCTTCGCATTTTTAAAATGCATTCCTTCATCAATTTAGGAGAAAATGCTTATGGATAGGACTGGTTCACAGAAATGTATAACTAAAGAATTCACAAGAAAACTGGATTAAACTATCACTACTGCAAACAATTCTAAGAAAGATTAATTTTTCCACAAAATAGTGCTGAAAAATTTGTCTGCAAACACTCTTTGCCAGCAAATTTCATTCACATGTATCAGCATAGATTTCTCCAGGTCCTATATTCAGAGAATTAGCCATATCCTTGCAGTAACAAACTGTAATTTCTATCATCCTCCAATGTCACCTTTCCAGGTCTCTTGAAAAATCATGTAGAACTCATCTCTCTCTGGTTAAAATCTCACAAGGCAAAGACAAAAAATTTGGTGTAAGTGGCTTATAGACTGTGTCACAACTATGAAAAGCTTCACAGAATTTATAAAACAAGGAATATTTTCTTTAAAAAAAGCGTAGAGTACATGTGACTCATTATTTTTTCAAGATATTTTTAAAATATACCATTATTGCTGCACTGCTAGATGTTGGGGTTTTTTCCTCCCAAGATAAATAGCACACAATTCTCTCTAGTTTTTTACATTCATCACACACTACATCAAAATACATCTGTGCTCTAGAAAAACCTATGGAAAACTAAGGATAAATATTTCCTTTTTAAAAATTAATTTTTCAAAATGCTTGTATTGACAACTACCACATTTCATCTCATTAGTTAAGCCAAGAATTATGATTAAAAGAATGTTTTTCAGTAACAAATTAAAAACACTGGTTCTTTTATTTTTTCGCCTGAGCAAAAATTCACATTTTGAAAACAAATTTGCAAAATAAACAGTCCAGGAAAACAAAACTTGTTATATGGAGAAATTTTGGGGTTTGTGAGTGAGGGGTTTGCTTTGTTTCTTTTTTAGATTTTAGTTTTTTAAAAACCAAAAAGGAATTTTTCAGCAAGTAAAAAGAAGTGATACTCATCATCAGAACTTTCAAGAGTCTAACCAAGGACCAAGATAATCATTGCTCAATGCCTGATTATCTTCCAGGAAAAGTCATAAACTCCAACTATGAAATAAGGCCGTTAAACAACAAAAAAACCCTCTGATTTATGTCTCTTTGCAGAAAGTTGAAGTGTCCATCCCCCTCAGTCAGCCTGGCCCATCCTGGGAATTCTCCAGGCCAGGCTCTCAGCAGCCTGCTCTGGTGGAAGGGGTCCCTGCCATGGCAGGGGAGCTGGAACTGCCTGAGCCTCAGGGCCCCTCCAACCCCAGCCATTTTGAGTTGTTATTATTATTGTTTCCACCAAGAGTAAGAAAGATAAGGTGTGGAAGGGACAAGCACGGTGCAGCTGTGTCCCACCAGCCTGTCCCTTGCCCTTGGGAACACTACAGACATCAAATGGTGGAAACAAGTCAAGGTGTAGAACAACTGACTTCAAAAGGGGAAAACCCCAAACCTCCAGAACACCAGCAAAGGATGAAGCTGAAGGAGAAGGAAGGAGGTGACAGCTTCCCCACTCCTTCCCCAGGGTGACAGATGGGCAGGGGCTGGACCCCGGGCTGGGCTCTGCCCTTTGCATGGGGGCTGTTGTGCCATGTGCAGCATGGGTTAAATCAACCCACAGCAGGATCTGCAGAGTATTGCCCAGCTTAAGAACCTGTCTAGGAATGCTGAATTTGAAGAAAACCTCTGCAGAGAAGATACAGTTGGTTTTGCCTCAACTGGCACTTTGCTCTCTCTCATCAGGTTTGTGCTTTACATAGCAGCTGCATAGAAACCTGAGCTGTGCAAACAATGTATTAATTTTGTCTTTAAGTAATGTATAGGTGTGGTCTGACACTCACAGAAGGAATTGATAGCAAAATTCACCTTGATCTATGTTTTCAGTTCCCAACTACCCCCCTGCATGTGATCAAATCAGAAGTATTCAACTACTGTATATGTGATCATGGTGTTTGACATGTAGGCACAACGTTCAAGTGTGCACTCAGACACAATGAGAGCTCAAAATCACAGAAAAACCTTGTTCCTTCTAAAAAAAAAATCCCTGCCACTCCTCTGGTTCCATAATTTCAGCTAGGATTTTCATTAAAACTGTTAATTGCTTATTTCTAAGAACCAGAGAAAGGTTCAGTGGAACTCCAACTAGGCTTTTGATGTCCAGCTCTTAGAGCTAATTTTAGATTTTCCATCTGAGAACCTTTTTTTCACTTCAAATATATCGCCAGACTCATTAGAGACCTGGGAATAGAATTAAAGGGCAGTGACAGGTACAGCTGAGTACGTAACTGCAAATTAATTTCTTCATGTGAATTACAATCACTATGTTTGCAAATGCATTCATTTTCAATGGGGAAAAAAAAAATCTGTTCTCATGAGAGAAAAATTCTGCTTCTATGAGATAATTACAGTTTTTGGCCTCTCTTTTATGGAATTCCCTTTAAAGGCTGCCGATTATACCATGAAGAGCAGCAGCTGGTGAGTATCTTATTTGATTAACAATTCAACAAAATTTACATAAAAACTTAGCACCGAGGATTACGACTTGCAGAAGATGGATGGAGCCCTGCCTGCTGTGTCTGCAGTGTGACTGATTTCAGCCAAAGTCCTGGCTCTGACGTGTCTGCAGATTGTATAGGGCCAACATCCCCAAACCTATTTAATGGGTATTACTGCTCAGTTCTGTCTGCAAACAAAGTAATTAGAGATTCATTTGCATATTTGCATTGCCTTAGTGTTTTTGTTTGGTGTTTTTTAGAGATGTGTGGGGTTATGCTCCCTATGCTTACTACGGAAATTTATTAGCGATGTTTGCAAGAGGAGAGGGAAGCAAAATGCAAAGCCCAGGTGACAATAAACATGGGGGTTTCATATTTTATGTGTGGCCTTCCAGCACAAAACAGCCAACTTGTAAGCATGACATTTTTTGTTGCAAGGTGCATGAAAATATTTCAGTGTTTTAATTACAGAAGTATGAAGATCTGATTTACAGTATAGGGAAGAGACTTTTGAAGCCACCTACACACAAATGCAAAGAAATGAAAAAGGAAAGTAAAGCCAAAGCCTTTACTTTTCAACTGCAAGTGAAACGAGTGATTGGTTCCAGCTTCAAACCTGAGTAAGGTGAATAAACCCCCTGAGTTCTGCTCTGTTTTCCCACTCAGCCCATCCTGCTGGGAAGTTGTGTGGTCCTGCTCCCTGCAGCAGTGTCTCACCCAGAGGAGGGTGGCAAATGCCATCCTGGCTGCTCCCACAGGCAGATCACAGGGATCCAACTCAAATCACTGGAGCTTTAGGATCAAGCCTTCCAGGTGCTGTGTCAGGGACACAATGTGCCCCTGAAGCATCATCTCCAACATATTTATATCCTTTTTACTGCACTTCAGAGATTTCTGCAAAGCTTGCTACGTTCTGTCCTTGGGTTTATCACAGACCCTGGCAGCTTCACCAGCTCTGCCTTCCCTCTGTGCTTACAGCTGGGACTCAAATTGCCAGGCCTGCTGAACACAAAGAGTCCCTTCAAAAGGTTTTGTGTGAGGGCTGTTGTCACTGCACCCCCAGCTCAAGGCTTGATCTTATCCCTCTGGGTTGCACTGACAGAGGATTGGGCCCCAGATGAGATAGTGTCTCTGACTCCAGTCAGACTGTACTGTTAAAATTCCCACTACTAAAATACAGCCTTTCTATTTCTTTGTACACAGTCCTCAGGACTTCTCAATACCAGCAGGCAAGAAAATTCCAGTGATGCCAGAGGGATCTTTACTCGTCTGAAGCAGCAGAGAAGCCATGGGAATTCTCAGAAGCTTTTCATCTCTTGCTCCCTGCAATTATTTTCTATGCTAGAAGCATAATTGAGGAGGAAAAAAGCAGATGACATCAGCTACTGAGCAGAAAAATATCAAGAAGAAATGACACACACTGTGGCACAGAAAGATACTTCACTGCAGCAGGCTCCAGCCTGGGAGCAGAGAACAACACTTCCAAGGCTGGACATAGATTGCCCATACGGCCCTAAAGAAATCACATCTCTCTTGCAATTTTTGTCATCTTGTAATTTTTCATTACTCCAGAGGAAGTCTGCAGGATGAAACTCAAGGCTCACTCAGAGGTGCTCACAGAGGACAGCAGTGAAGGCTCTGTAAACACCTACAGAGTGACAAAGCAAAAACCACCTAAGGGAAAGATGTAGGAAAACATAAGCAGTCAGGAATAATTACTCCTTTAGAAATAAAAGAAAGGACAGATTGCTTTGCCTGAAGATGTAGGGCCCACCTGCACTCCCCTTGAAAAGCCACTGCTGCAGGAGAGTGCACTTCAATTATCAGGCTGTCACAAACCCCCTCAGTTTCCCTTTATTCTGAAGGGATGCATTAAAAACAAACATAACCCTTTCAAGTGCATTAGGAAAAATGGGTCAAGTGGCAGCACGTGCACCTATAGTGGGGATTTCCCCAGTCTCAGTTAAAGCCACCTGACAGCCTTAATTTAAGCAGAAAACCAAAAAGTAAATTGTTCTCTTCCTTCCCTCCCTGCTGCCCTCCAAAATCCAGATAAAACAAACCACTTCCTACCAGCAGCAGCTGATTTGGAAACCTGGAATGGCAAACTGCAGCCAAGATGTTTGTGGCCAAGGTCCTGCTGGGGGAACCCATGGGCACCCCAGACCCTTCTCCAGGCACTGGGAATTCACCACACCATCCTCCTGGCCTTATTTCACAGAGCTTTGGTTGATTTCTGGCAGATGGGGTTGAATTCTGCCTTTGGGTTAGACAGGGCACTCCCTTAATGGGCAGGCACCACTCTGAGATGATCTGCTGCAGCTCATTATTGTAGGCAATGATGAAAAATTAGGAGTTTCGGTACACAAGCAACCCAAAAGAGAAGGGGAAATCCTGGTTTGTGACCCAGAGTTTTCTGCTCTTAGGTTATAGATGTTCTTTCTTTGTTTCTTACATGAGACTAAGAAAGCTGGGCCCCCAAGAGTGCATTTTACACTACTTCCTTCAGCTTATGGCAACTTCCCATAAAATATTTTTGATTTAATAAACCATCTTTCTCTATACATTAAAATTCCTCCACCTACAGTAAACAAGACTGTGACAATTAACCAAAACCACAGAGACCCTAATAAACCGTAATAGAAAGGATTTAGAATTCCTTATTTCCACAATTTAGAAAAGCCAACGATACCTTTTCTAGTGGGCACCCCAGGAGAGACTTTAAAAGGGCCACAAAATGCCCTTTAATTGGATATTAAATTTGATTATTCAAAAATTCCCAGCACGAAAAGAAAGAGGAACAGAGTACAGAATATGCACATAAACTCTTCTGGTGAGCAAATGCCAACAGGATGGAATTTCTGCGTGGATCCAAAATGAGCACCAAAGTAAGAGCAGCACCCAGTAGCTCTGATGGGGACCTCATCTGAAAGACTACGACAATGTTTTATGTTTAACTAGTAGAAAAGGCAATGACTGCTACCAGCACCTTGGACACAGGCTGCAGCCCATGCAGACACAGAGCTCTGGCTGACACAGGCATGAGCTAGAGAAGAGTTCCAACCACATTCCTGGTAAGACACTGGAAAAAATGAACACAGGGCTGTGCATTCACAGACCATTTACTTGACGTAGTCTTCACATTTATTTCTGAGACAACTGCTCTGCAAGGACAAGACTTAGTTCTTTGAATTCTATGCATTATTAGGAAGTCATAATTTTAAAATTCCAAAGATAAAAGGTAGGATTTTGCTGAGGAGGAGGGAAAGGTAGATATAAATGCCATGGCTCCAAAATTCCCAGGCATAAATCATGTAATTTAAATCTCCTGAATTTGTGAGTGAAGCCACACTATGCTTACAGCTGTTGTTCAGAGTGCAGAAACCATTTGGCCCAGGTTTGAACAGCATCTTATATCTTCAGTCTTGCCTGAAATTTATTATTCATGGACCACGGTTCTTTCCTTTAAGAGCACTTGGCTAGAAAGCTCTGCATTTCATGCATCAATCTCACCCGGATTAGCAAAGAAAACACTTAGCACTAAAACAATGCCAGTCTGTTTGCATGTAGAATGATGAAAAAGAAACTCTCCAAATGAATAAATGCACGTGTCAGTTAAGCTGCTCGGGTTAGGTGATATTCCTTCATCTTCCTTGCTTAAAAAATCAGGAGAAATCCTTATATGATTCATGAAGAAGACCTGGAGGGGAACTGCAACACATCCTACGACTTTGTGTTTTCTTCCCACCCTCTTTGGGCTGAGGAGAGCAGCTGCTCATTGTCTAAAATAGCAACTCCCTTTTCAGCCTTTTTCACGTCAAAAGGAAGGCATCTTATCCGTCCAGTTTCTGAGCCCAGGGAGGTGTCAACACTCATTTCCTAGGGGGAGCCTTCACACATTTCAGCTCTGTGAGCCCTGGCATCCAAAGGCCAGAGCAAAACCTTCATGTGAAGATTCACAGGCTCACCTTTCCCTCTCAGCTCTGCAGCCTCCACCCGCTGCCCTCTCTCAGGCCAGAGCCAGAGCTGCTGCTGCTGCTGCAGAGGGTGGGGATGGCTTTGGTTTGGTGATACTTTATCAGGGGGCTGATACCATGCCTCACAAAAACCCTTCTTAATGGCAAGATAACTCAGAGGCTTTCTCATGGCATTCTACAGCAGCTCTTGGTCCAGTGGGGCACAAGCACTTCCCAATCCTTTTCATTTTAAGGACACTGCTGAGCTCCTCCAGGACATTTTGTGATTTCCACCCCTGAAGCTGCAGAACACTGCTCCAGCTCCTCCACCTCAGCTGGAAGAAAAGTGCTATTGAAAATACAACTTCATCTTTTATTTATGGGTTTATGTATTTCAAAATGAGATTTATTTTTTTTTTAAACCTGTCAAAATTTAAATCCAAATGGCCCTCTTGGTTTGGAGCCAAGACCTTTTCCTGATAAAGTAGAGCAAGAAAACTTCTGTAAAAGTGGAAGTGTCTGAAAAGAATGTAGCAGTGAGTCTTGGTGATAGCAGAGGGTTGATGGGCAGCGACTGCACCAACCTCTTGAAGGAAAATAACTGAAGCTTGCATTTTCACCACTACAAAAAGTTGTCTTTTTTTTGAGAAGGAACTTCCTTGAAAAAGAAGAAGTGGAGGAGTATAGGTCAGATTTTTGGTTCAGTTTTAATTTAAACCCAAAATGCCCTTTATTGAAATAAGCAGGCATTTTGTATTTATAGCAGCGCTACCCAAAAGAAAATACTGAAATTTCCTGGGATTTGAATACATGGACACATGCTTCATATTCAAACTGTTGCCAAGAACATGCTAAAATATTCATTAACCTAATTACAGAAATGCTGGGGAAAGCTTCACTGGCCCAGGTGACTCCTCCCGGCGTGTGTGGGTGCCATTCCCACCGCCCCAGCTATCACAAGGCAGACCCCAGCCCTCCTTCCCACACTGCCCATGCCCACACAGGGGCAAGGTGTTGATTTCAAGAGGAGTCCCTGGAGACTCCTTGGAGCTGCTCCTTGCCCTGCACAGCCCTGCTGCCACAATGGTTCACTGGGGAAGGTGAGGACTCCCCAAATTCCCACCCTGTCCCTGCGGGGCCGGACTCTGACACCCTCAGCCCAGCTTTAAATCCTCATTGTGAGGCCAGCATTCCTCCACTGAGGGGCTGCTCATCACAGGACCCTGAATAACAACCTCAGGGCAATCTAAACTGCCATTCCAGGGCTTGGAAAAGCCATACAGACACCACCAAAAATCCAACTTTGTACACTTGGAACTGATGACAGCCTTTTATCTCTTGACCAAAGCGCCAGTATAGGCTAAATGCACCCAAACACTTTCTGGGTTTACACGGAATTACAGGCAGCTAGAGATATTTAATAATTAAAGTAGATTAAAACTGCAAGACTTCAATTATTCAGTGTGGCCATCCCTGTGGCAACTTTCACAATAGATAATAATGTACTTTTCACACAGCTCCCTTGAGTGGAATCCTGTATTTTGCAGATGCTGAGGTTTAAAATTTGTTTTCTTTTCATTTGGATTCTTTGCTTTTGCCATGTAATTCTGGGTTTCCTCTGTGTTATAGACATGTTCAATGTTCTGATAGGTCTGTGCTGGCTGCAGGTCACAGCAAAGAGTCACAAAGCAAATTTGCAGCAAATTTTAGAAAGCATGAGGCCAAAAATCCTTACAGATCACCCTTCACTGCAGTACACTCTGCAAGGATTTGGGTTTCCTTCTGCTGAGCTGCATCCTCTATATTGCATGCGAAAGTACATTTATGTAAATTTTCTAATCTAACTACTTCCCATTGTCAGGTGTTCTATCGAACAATCTTTCCCCTTTTATAAAAATTAAGGTTTTCCTTTCATTGCCTGAAATTGTTTAATGACTTTTTCTAATTCTAGATTTTGCTTCAGCCAAACTTCAAGACAAATTTACAAGAGTTTTAATTAATATGAAATTAACTTAAAAACTACTGAGGAGATAATTCCCCAATATTGCTTTTATTAGTACACATGTAACAATTCCTTCTTTCCTCTGGAATTATTTTGTCCTATAGACATTCAGTAGGATTTTTCAAGAGAGAACAAAGAAAAGCTCTGAACTATAAATTCATCCCTGTATTTTTAATTCTGGAAGTCTCACACGAAGCAGGTCCCAGGACAGCATTCCACCCCAGGCAGGTCTCATTTCCCAGTGAACCCCTTCCTCAGCAAATCCCTGTAGGTTTCAGTGACCTTGGTAACACTGTAAGGGTCATATTTTTCCCTGGATGGTTTGTTCTGGAAGAGTTTCTCCAGTGCGCCAGGCACACTGCCTGTTCTCTGGCACCAGGCAGGTGTGTCCTCTCAGCTTCTTTTTTCTCTTAAAGAAACATTGTGTCTACCATAGAGCAAATCTCCCTTCCCTGAAATTGAGCATTTTACCTTTTGTCCTTTTTTCCCCCTTCCTCATTCTAACTCAAAAGGTGTTACTAAACTACATCACTTCTCCATTTCCGTAGAAATCCCCTCTCATACTTCTAGTTGTGGCTGTAACAGAATGAGTAGAATGCCTTCCAAACAGCAGTCCAGGAGTGTGATGGGCATAGAAGCAAGTCATTGATAATCTCAATATTTACACTTTACTTAGAATGCAACAACCAAGCTCAAAACTGAGGGGACTTTTCCCTTTCTCAGCTCAAAAGTGTGTGGGAAACCTTTAACAGTGAATCCAGAAGGAATCCCAAATTCTGATGAGAAGTTCAAGCCCCAAACAAGTCTACAAGTCATCTAGGACATATAGAAACCCTGCTCCAAGAACCTGAAGGGGTTTCTAATGGGGCACAATTTCTCCCAGAATTAGGTTGTGTGTAGCTCATTATCAAGCAATGATAATGATAATAATCATTGTCATCATTTGCACTGTGGAATGGGTCCAAGTGTGCAGGGAAAAAAGCCATTTACTAGCAAAACCTTGCACAAATTAACTTGGGTAAAAGCAGGAACCCTGTGAGAACCCTGTGCTAAAATATCTACAGAAAGAGGGGTAAATGATAGTTCACATAAAAAAAAGAAGCTGTTACATGGCTTAATAAAGCTGTCAATCACATAAATAACTGTTCCTATCAAATGTGCATTCAAACATCTCATTGGGCAAAATAAGAATTTACATCAGCACATTGAAAATAAATCTGAAAAGCAGCAAATTTCTAACCCAACCTTTAGTCTCATTTGCCATTTTGCTTTACAGTCAGTGGGAAATGAAGAGCATCAAACCACATTTACAAAGGAATTCTAGTGAGCACATCCAGTGCCTACATTTCTTTGCAAGGTTTTTGTGAAAACACAGTATTTTCATTTTTAACATTGTCAGACATGTCAGCCATGATTTATCAAGTGTCAGAAAATTTAATTTGTGAAGGTAAGTGCAACTACCACCACATTTCCTGCAGTCAGTGCTTTCAGAGCACACATGAAGAACCCCTGAAGAAGGCTGTTCACTATCCACATTAATTATTTCAAAGCAGCAATGACCTCAGCAAAGAGCATTACAGAGGATTATTAACTCTCTTCAGGAAAATAATACACAGGGAGGTATCAAGGCCTGGAGCCCAGAAAGTGAGAGTGAAATAACTGCCTGCAGCAAAACTATTACTGCAGGGAAAAACAAAACACATACAAAGAAGCATTGACCCTTTTCCTTGGTTGACCTCTAAGTTCAAGGGATGGTGAAGTAAAAATGAAGAGAGCAATGGACTCAACACATGAGCACTTTCTTGGAGTTTGGACATTCTGATATATTCCTTAGGACCAGGCAATTCAGCTAGGAACAGATGAATGTAATATTGCAGTTTTAGGACTGGTCAAGGTATTTAGAGAATCCTGCCCAGCTGGGGTTGCTCACTAGGTGTGAGAAGGGAGAAAAGAGGAAATTCTCATTCTCTATAAAAAAGCATGTATGAAAACCAAATGAGTAAGAAATCTGCTGACTCACTACCAAAGGGCATTGTGGAATTAATCATCCCTACTCCTCCCCCAGAGGTCAGAAAGAATTAGTTTGCTGTAATATTTTTGGAGTATTTGAAATACCTAGAAACCAAATCAGCTGAAAAACACAGACCTTGACTGGGAAAGTTTGGAAAGGGTTTATAGCAGGGACCAAAATAGGCTCTTATGAACAGCTCTGAATTTCTTTATGTGTTTTTTCTATGAAGCTGTTATTTGAAAATATCTTCACTCTGCATCCATGGGGAAGCACAAGATTTGCACAATAACAGCAATAAATCCATCTCCAGCATCTCCAGTGAATCCTGCTGACCTCACCTATTCAGGGCTACGAGGCAGGTACCCTCCCACACTGACCTTCCTTTGTGCCAAGGAATTTGCTAAAAAAAAAAAAAAATCAGGAGAGCAGTAAGTATAAGGGCACCTTAAGAAAGAAGGGGTGGAAAAAAGGATGTTTTGCAACACTAGTCAGAAAAAAATTGCTTCAAACCCCAGATCTGCCTTCTTGCCTCAAACTGTGTTTCTAATTTACCAGAACACGTGTGCTCTCAAGTACCAGTCTGTGTGCAGCTTAATTGACTTCACATACTTGCAGTTCAATTCAGATATTTTGCTAGATCAATTCATACAATAAAAATTGCAGAACTAATACCACATGTTATTTAATGCCTATTAAAACATGCTCATGTATTTAAATGTGTATCATAATCTAAATCTGTGGAATTTCTCAAAGAACAAAGGTCATTAAGGTGGACAGTGAGTAGTGTGTACTTGCAACATGCTGAAGGATGGAAACCCTCATTTGTTTCTCTTCTCACCACTACCTGCCACTGGCCAGCCCAGTTTTCTCTCCTATGTAACATCACAAGTAAGACCTGGTCCCATTTGAAAGAGCATGGCAAAAGGGCAATTGGACTTTGACATCAAGGGCTGAACCCTCTCCAGCCACAAGGCAGAAACTTATTCTGGCAGTGGATGGGAATTCATTTATAACATGCAGTTTGGAACTGATTTTCATCACCACTGGATTTAGTGCTCCTAAAAGAAAACTGTGATAACAATAAAATCTTCCATACAGTGTGTGGGAATGGATTCTAGCATTTGTGTGTCAATTAATGCTAATGCTTAGTACATATGTTTTCCTATTTTTACAGTCTTTTTTATGTATCAGAGTGACATTTATGAGGCCAAATTAACACAAGTTGTGGCCTTCTGATGGGATTCAGTTCCTAAAAGGCACACACTCACTGGTGATGGTTCAGCCACACAGAGTCTCCAAAATACAAACAATACCCAGAGAAACAAAGGAAAAACACTGAGAGGTTTGAACAATAGATATTCAATTTCATAGCACATGAAGGTTCCTTGACACATGGATGTGAAATGATTCATGTTTACATCATGGTTCTCCCTCTGAAATAGTTTTTCTGTCTGACTCTGAGTTCTGGTCCAAGTCCCAGGGAGTCCCAGGGAAGGTTCCCAGTGCCTCAGGGAGCTGTGCAGCAGCTCTGCAGGACACCCCTGCTGCCTCACACACACACTCAGTTTGCACGAGTGTGGAACCACAACACATCTGGCAAGTCCAGCCAGAAATGATGCAAAAGTCTGGTTGCATTCTTCAAACCTGGGCTATGATGCCTCAATTTGAAAACTTGCTGAGTTGGAGAGAAGGGGATGAACTGAATCTAAGAAGTATTAAGAATAAGAAGGAAAACTAATTTTGGCTGAGCCAGTGATTCCCCACAGAACCCTGTGCTGGTCCTTATCTTCCTATGGCTCCATTTTTCCATCTGTAAAATGGTCACACACACACAAACACCACCACTAAAGCCAAATGCTGCCTCTGACCAGCAGTTCTCAAGCAAATACTGTGCCAAACAAAATAAAGTATGCTATCATAAAAAGGAAAACAAATGCTGGAAAGTCAGCCCTTAATTTTCCAGTGGTTCTTTCTACCTCTTCTCCTTTCAATTCCTTTTACTTGTACTTGAGTGCATGCACAGACACACATTGCAAAATAAGTTATTTAGGAAATAAAGAGATCAAATCTCCTTTTCCCAGACACTTATAAAATTATGTTGCTGCAGGATTTTCTGCATATGCTTCCTTAACCATGGTGCTTTCCTGAGACAATCCTAGTCAGGATCCAGATCCTTTTCCCAGACCCAACTGAGGCAGCTGGCAGAGACAAACACGTGACCAGTGGAGAACTTAAAAATAAGAAAGGTATGTTTTGAGAAAATGCAAAATGATTTAGTGACAGTTCATAGTATTTCCTTCAGGCTAAAACCTCCCTTTTTACTTCACAAAAGCTTCAAGTAGTCTTAAGCCTTACAAAAATAAATAAAACCAAACAATACATAAGATGCCTCTTTGCACCTCTCAGATTAAGTGACCTGAGCCTCCCTTCAGGCCGATTGCACATTACTGCTGGGGAATTGATTTATAAGGGACCCTCCACAGGTATCTGACAGCTGTATAAACTATGGAGATAAAGCAACAATGCATCAGCACAGACTGAAAATCATTTAAGCAGCAGAAGCCTTTAAAATAAATATCCGAAAGCTGAATTTACAATAGAATCATTCACTTAGTTACAAAGCAGGAGTGTTCTTATTTGCTTTAGAATACCTTTGCTGCAGGAAACTAAGCCCTGGTATTCCTTGTATCCCTATTTCTTCTCGGAGTTTCAGGTCCAAAAAATAGTGTTATCAGACAGTTGGAATTTTGCATAAATAAGTCTCTGAATGACATTAAATCCAGCAAATGAATGTTAGAACAGAGCATAATTTTTAACACAAATCTTTCTCTCGCTGCAGAAATTTGCATTATGTGATGCTGCAGTGATCCAAAGATCCCTGGTCTCTCACTCAGTCTCTCATTAGGCTCAGAGAGCACAGACCCACGAAAGGTTACACAAGCTTTGTCTGGCAGGCCGAGGAGGGGAATTGCTCCTAAGCTGATGGTGTTCTTCCTCCCACTGACAGCAACAGGGCCTTTACCTTCTGCACTTTTATCATCCTCACCAGCCAAACCCACTCTGGAGAACTGAAAACACTCAGAAAACACAGACATGTTATTTTTCTATGCTGACATTTGTCCAGCTCATATTGCTGCTTTCACACACAGTGATCTCTAGAAATTGTAACACAGTACTTTGATTTTTAGAAAGTGTTCTCAGTCACTTCCAGAAAACTGGGATGCTCTTCAAAGCAGTAGATGTATATTAAAAATGTGCATGGTTTTATGATGTACCTCCATGTATCATGAAAGAGATTATGTATGGCTACACAATGTTTTCCAACTAATCTCCCCCATCCCCTCGTGGAGTTCAGGGTTTCACCCCAGCTTGGCAGCAATAGCTGCACCCTGCCCACGTGTTTTATGCAGTAAAAATTCTAATTCCATTATGACCCACATGCTTTATCTTTCAATGCATACATACATGTACTCCCAGTCACACAGACAGACCCTTTAGAACAGCTCCTCAGCAGGAGAACACCAGTGCCCAGCCCCTGAGGACGGGCCCTGGGCTTGCCCAAGCCAGTCCCACTGATCCTCAGCCTTTGACTTCCCTAGCAGTAAGATCCTGCCAGTGATGCCTGGGGGAGCCAACAATTCCTTCTGCTAATTACAGAGGATAATACTTTCCAGTTGCCACGTCGGCAAGCTCCTGGCATTCAGCTGTGAGCAAACAACATTTTAGCTATATAAAACAAGGTTGATGAGGTAATGTGAAACATTACAGTGGCGCCCAATAGAGTCCCCCAGGTCAGTAATATACAATTTAAAGTGTTCCAAAATAACAAACAGATCCTGTGTACAATAGACCCTAATGACTCTTAGAAACACCCTCATCACTGAGTTCATTTTAAAGAATCAGGTATTAATAGCAACGTCTTAAAGTCCTAGCAATGCTTTCTCAAATGAGCAGGTTCACAGCCCAGTGCAGCAGTTGATGCATTTGCTTCTTGAGGATGCTGTTTTCTCATTGCAGAGAATAGGAATCCAGCCACTTCTCCAGGGCGGAGCAGGGATTGCAGGCCGTGCCTGGAGCACAGCTGCTGCCCCAGGAGTTCCTGCCTGCAGCAGCCCCAGTGCCACTCTGGGGCAGCAGGCGAGGAGCAGGAGCTCCTGCTCCGCTGTCCCTCCTGCACGGGGATCAGCTCAGCACACAGCCAGGGCTGCTGGTCTGCTGCTGCACCTCTGCTCCACCTGCCCGAGACTCCTTCTGCTCCCCACATCCACCTCGGCTCAGCCACCCAGGCTCTTCCATGCTCAGGAGAGAAAAACTGGTGCCACCCGGGGCTGCAGGGGTGTCACCCCTCCGCAGCCACTGCAAGGAAACTGAAACAATTTAGGCTAGATGCCTAATTCTTGAATTCCTACGTTTAGGTGGCATTTAACTCCTCAGAGTGTGGTGTTCCAAGTCCTTAATGCTACAACACTATTTACATTTTCTAGCAAAAAGGCAGGGCCTAATTGGAATTGTTGAAATGAAGCCCTAGAACAGCATTAATTGAGGCAACATCTGACAACTGCAGAAGTCAGGTGTCCTGAATTATTCTTCCCCTTTCATGTTTTGGATCTTTTAGATTCATCTACACATTGTTTTGCAGTTTTCCTCGAAAAACAGATTTTCTTTCAATTCATAACTGCAAATGGAGATTCTCAACCCTCCAGTACCTGGGGTTGGAACAAATCCAGCATCCACAGTACCAGCAATAAACCCCAAAGTCATGGACATTCGGGAGTCAGGGCACAGAAGTCTGGACTGTGACAGTGACAGAGCTGCTGCTTCCCCTGAGGAAAAGCTGTGGGAGCACAAGGGATAATTTGGGGTCTAGGATAACACTGCTCTTCCTTATCCTCCAATGGGAAAGGACTCATTTCACAGAGCTGCCTTCTTTGCTTGCTAGTCCCAAAATGCCTACAGAGATCAGGCCATAGTATTTATTACATTTTTCAAACATGGCAGCAGAATAAGTGAAACATTCAGAATGAGGACTAATTCTCATTATGTTTTATCCTAAAATGGATATTTACATCACCAGGTATTTTTATATTACAACAATAAAATAATGTGGTGTGTTCAGAAACATGCAAGCAAGAACTATTCAAACTTTCTTGCTACTCCACATCACAAAAAGCTGACATAACTGCATTCCAATGAAGTCTCATAGCACTGCAGTGATGTTCTTTTGCTTTCTTCACAAAGTATATTGAGTATTTTTTCCAGTTTCCTCAATCTTGATTATTGGAACTCACTGGTATTTATGCAGTAAAAATTCTAATTTCATTATGACCCACATGTTTCATCTTTCAATGCTACACACATTCTCTGTGTTCCTCCAGTCAAGTATTCCCCAAGGCACTCCCAAAGTGCAGGACTAAGCTGTAACTCAGAACAAGTGGTGTACCCCTGATTTAGTAAGGCAAGAATGGGGTGTCAGTCCTCAAACTGCTGCTGCCCTTTGGCCACCAGAACCACACCACAAAACATTCCTGGCTGTGGAATAAGAAAGGAGAACTCCTTCTGTAAAATTTAATGAGAGTAATATTTGTGTTTTACAGGGCACGGGGTGTGAAAAACAGCTCAGTTTTAGCCCTGATGACATTTTCATATAGGTGAAAATAAAAATAGAGAGAGACTTGACGTCCTGGCATAAAAGGGGTGCAGCGTTACATTGCAAGGGTAATCTGTGCGAGGCTGGAGTGAGAGCACAACATCTGATTCTAGTTCTAGACACCTAACAACACCAAGAGAAATTCAGACGTGTTTTCCCTTTACGGCGAATAGAAAATACAGTGACTGGAGAATGATGAGGATATAATATTTGGGGGTTGAAAAAATGGAAGTTATCCCAAAAATATGAAGACAAAAACATCTTTCTGCATAGTTCTAGAAAATACCAGTCTAGAGTCACTGATTCCAGTGTGTTCTATCAGTTGTTACACATGAGAAAATTTCAGTTACAGTCCCTATTTTAAATAAGAAAAACAAGGGAATAGAATTGACCAGAAAAATGACAGGATAATGCAGAGGTACTATGGTAGCACTTAAATTTCTACAAGAAAGCCCAAAAACTAAATTAAACACAAAGCAGTAGAAAACATTACTTTTACAAACAGAAAAAAATTTTCTAGATATGTCAAAATTAATTTCTTCTCAATTTTTATAATTGACAATGTTACAGAATTAAACAAGAACACTGCCTCGATAGATTCTTGTCAATATATCTCTCAAAACTACCACATTCTCAGTAAAAAAAGTGATTTTACTGAATTTTCCCTTTCTTCCAGAAACTCTGGTATGTATCTTTATGGTCAGCTCTACATTTATGTTTAAAAATTACCATTCTGCTACATGAATGATCTCAAACCCTTCACCAAAGTCTTAAAGGGAAGCAGGTTTTATTCTAATGAATCACCAGATTTTTCACTTGACATTTTACAGAACTTAAAAAAAAATAAAAAACAACACAGAAAAACCCTGCACGGATCAAAAAGACTGTAAGGCAGAAGGATCCCAAGTTTTAAATATGAGTTCAAAAGTGAAGCTCTTGACCACAGAGCCCTTGCCCAGGTCAGCTGAGCTCATGCCATGTTCCAGCCCCTCTCTCCTTCCCCAGCATCCCAGGAAAGGGCAGCTGACACTCGACTCTCACCAGCAGCTATTTTTATCTGCTTCCCTGATCCCAAGGAATGTTTTTACCATGGAGGATCACTGCATTTTCACAGCTATGGCATTTTGGTAGATTAGTCTGAATCTCCTCCCCAGCCTTGGGAGGACACAGCTCCATCCCAGCAGCTGGCCTCCCACTGGTCAGGATGGTTCCTTTGAGGTTGTTCTGATTTTATAGAACCATTCGATCTTTGCCAGAGGGATTTACTTCTTCAGTGACAGTGAAAGGTTTATTTACCCTCTATAGAAAAATTAATTATTGAATGAAATCAAGCACAGTCATCATGGAATGAAGAGACAATTCCTAATACAATCCAAACCCGCGTTTCAAGTTTATTTTCTGGCACACATGGAACATCCAGACTTATACCTGGATGACTTCAAGGCTTGACCTCTTTCCCACCACCAAAAGAGCACCAGCTCACATGGGGGCCTCGGGGGCCACATCAGCACGCTCAAAAGGAGATCTTTCCCAGCCTAGTTGATTTTGTGATTCTGTGAACGTCAACGGCAATTATTTGATGGTATCATTTGAGCCTCTAACTGCAGCCCTTCCACAGGGGTAGCAAAAGCAGGCCCATAAAACACAGGTGAAGCCTCAGCCCACTGGGCTAAGGCTCAAGAGAGCAGATGGGAACTTTTCCATGGATTTCCAAGTGTTTCAGACCTGTCCTGGGCAGTGCTGCCTGGCAGATACCCATGGCAGATATACTGAGCCTGTTCATAGAGAACCAGCACACCCCAGAGCAGGGGCATTTTGCAATCACGTCTCTGACTTGAATCATGAACCTTTACTACCCCAGCATTTTTTTCACCAGCTTGGAAGAATGTAGTGCATGAGATGATAACCTTCCCTGGATTTGGCAATGTCTGCACTTTCTCAAACACAGTTAAAAATTTACATGGCATTAGCAGCAGCAGAGCAAACCCACAAATCAGTTTTGCCTTTATACAGTACTTGGAATTAATGCATTTTTAAAAAATGTATTATTTTTTTTTTCCATTTTCAAGAAGTAAATTCTCTGCTACATCAGCATTTTTAAAAGACTCTTACATTCTATTTTGGTTTTTAGCATGGCTATGGCCCTTCCCAAAATGCATGAAGTGACATTGTCTGAAAAGAATATCTCTAATTCCATCATTCATGCTCCCCTTTTTATTTTTTATTAATGGGGATGGTTACAGGCCTGATGAGCTACTCCACCACACTACTCTGTCCCAGTTTTACTTGAACTTTTGAGTGCATACACTGATTTTTATAGGCTAAGGAACATTTATTATTTATGGGAACAGTTGTGTGTCTGATGAATTACTTCCATACACTACTGTCCCAGTTATTTAAATTTTAAGTGCATGTAACTGTGACTACAGAGATTAAAGAAATAAAAATAAAAACAAACAAACAAGCAAAAAGCTTTACATTCATATCAGAAAGAAGTTTAGCATGGTTTTTAGTTACTTAAGGATTTCATTCCACTCCTGAGGTACACTGCCAGTTCAAAGATAGGGATGCTCAGATTAGGAAAGAGCTATTGCAGAATAAGTATTAGTTTTGCTTTGACGCATTTTCTCCATCTCAAGCACTGGTACACATTATTCTTCTCTTGCTGGAAGTCTGTACACAAATTCCAGCTCTGGACTTGTGTCCAGGAAAGCTCACGAGAGAATTTCACAATATTTAAAGTTTGGCTTTGCCAGCTCAGATGAGCTTGGACCCTAATTTTTCTCCTATTCCATTGAAATATTCAGATTCAACAGCCAAGATTAGAACTCTCAGATTACAATAAAACCAGAAGGCAAAAAATACTGAAACAACAAATCAAAACCCAGAAACACATCTAAAAGCTCAGAGCCTTGGCTCCTCCCTGCACCCACCTTGCTCCCCAGCCCTTTTCCTCCCAAGGTGGTCCAGCACAGGAATGTTCCCCAGCTGGGCAGGGGAAGAGGATCAACCCCACAAGAGCTGGCACAGAGGTCAGGGCTGTGCAGAGAGCGAGCAGAGCTGCGCCACAGCCTGGAGCCATGAGTAACTCCAGCCAAAACTCCAACCACAACTGCATCACCTCAGTGCTGACAGGGAGCCCTGGAACTGTACAGCGACCAGAACTAATCTCAGAACATCCAGGGGGAGAACAGGGCCCCTGTGAGAAAGATGAGGGACAGGTGCAAAAGAGAAAGGTATGGGATGAGCTATTGTATGAAGACATTGCTGCAAACCTCACCATGCTTCTATGGGGTTTTCATAAGAAAAAAAAAGTGGCAAATTTCAGTAGTAAAAGACAGTTGGGAGCTTTTAATAAACAAAAATGAACTTCTGATGAAATAAGAAAAAGAAAAATCAAAGTACCCAACGCTTTCATAGACAATCAAGAGAAAAAATTCCAGTCTAGTTCTTGCATTTATAAACCTGTCACAACAGGAAACAAACATAAGAAAGGAGAAATAGATCCCATGCTTAGAAAACAGAGGCTTCAAACATAAAAAGAGCTGATATTGCATACTAATCCCAAGGTACAGGATACACCTTCTGTGGCCTTGAGCAATGGAAATTAGTTACCTAACTTCAGGGAAAGGGCTGTTGAAAACCAAGCCTCCAATTGTGAAATGTGAAAATGAACAGGAGTGAATCAGATACTTTGATTTTGGTCCTTTTCAGCTTTCTGACAGGAAGACACCAGGACTGTAATATTGCCAGTCAGCAGCAGAAATAAAGAGCGCTGGAGCAAATTCAGGTCCCACTGCCCCATCACTGACAGAAGGTAATTCCTAAAACAACAGTTATTTTTCATGGAACTGTCCTAACAACTCTCAGACTTACTGTTTGTCCTAACTACATTTTATTATGTCTTTGTGGCTTTGTGTCATTTTTACAGCTGTATTTCAAAGCACCTTGAAATGTGCAATGTGATCTATACATCAATTAGTAGCAGTAGTTGTGGTAATAGCATCATTATTTTGATGTGGCTTCTGATTAATCTGCAAATAAAACCCCTAATCTTTGAATGTTTGATGTTTGGTAACTACATACTTTCAGAGGGGCTGAGTATTTGTGAGCACATTCATGACTCAATTTCCTGGGATCACAATACACTGAATTTGTTTGAAAAATATGAAACACTAGCCTTACAGGAGAAGAAAACAGTTCTAGTGAGAGGGAGACCCTTGAAGGTGTCCACAAAGAAGCAGCAAGCAGTTATTCAAAACACTATTTGTATTTTGTTTGCACTGCCATAATTTTCTCCCATGTTTTGAATGAATTCCAGATTTTCTGAAGTGCTAAAATATTTCTCCTCTGCTATGCGCTTGCTGTTCTCTGAGTGCTGGGCAGATTACAGGGTGATTGATGATGAATGGAAACTGTTTTGCTTCTCTTGGAGTACTCTGCCTCCCAGGATTCTCTTTTGCCTCCCTCATGAGCAATTGATGTGGTCTCTAAACATCTATTTTACATACTTATCAAACATTAATCACTAGGAGGTAGTGAATAACTCTGTACTTCCATGCAGCACTATAGGTGAATTCCAGTAGAGCTGGGAGGACACCTGAGGCCCAGACCCTCTCTGCACAGACCCTGCACATGCCACTGAAGCCAGCAGAGCACAGGCTGTGCCTTCCAGCCTCGGTGACAGCCCCAGCCGGGTTACCCCAACCTGCAGAGCAGCCTTCCCTGCCAGCAGAGCCTTCCCTCACAAAGCCCTGGGCTGCCTCGCAGACAAAGCTGGCGATTCACCCCAGGCCCTGCTGATGTCACACGGGCCTGTGATGCCACCAGCCCCTGTGTCAATGCGCCTTTGTGCTCTCCAGCTTCTGATAAATACATCATCTCTAGACCTGAACGGCAATTAACCCTCCCCTTTCTCAACCCTAGTGATCAGAAAACGGGCCGAGGAAGCCAGGCCTGTTCAGCCTGGGGAAGAGAAGGCTGTGTGCCTTCACACCTCACAGCACCTTCCAGGACCTCACAGGGTCCTGCCACGGAGCAGGAGCTGAACCCTCATCAGGGTCTGTAGTGATGGGACAAGGGGGGTGGGCTCAAACTCATACAGAGTACACGAAGATTAGATATTAGGAAGAAATTCTTCCCTGTGAGGGTGGCAGCCCTGGCCCAGGGTGCCCAGAGCAGCTGTGGCTGCCCCTGGATCCTTGGAAGTGTCCAAGGCCAGGCTGGATGCAGCTCTGAGCAAACTGGCCTGGTGGGAGGTGTTCCTGTCCATGGCAGTGGGGCTCAAATGAGATGGTCCTCAGGTTACCTTTCAAACCACTCTATTCTGTAGGTTGAAAATCATGCAGAAAGGGATTTCTGACAGTTCCTTAAATGTCAATGTATCCAGGCCCTCCCAGTTAAACTGCTGTTCTGTGTCTGTGTCCCACACCTGCACAGGGATGACTCCTGGAGCCCAGGACAGGATCAGCTTTCCTTCCACCACACTGTCACTGACCCCTAAGGCTACAAACACTGCCCCAGATCAGATCCAGCCCCACATGCAGGAGCTGAGCTCGTGCTGAGGTCCCTGGATCCCAGCAGGACCCCCTGAAACCTCCCCAGGACCTGGCCAAACCTCTGGGCACAGACAGGGGAGCAGCCCCAGGCAGAGCACTTTGTTTTGGCTGTCCAGTGCTTTTTTAACAAGTCACACGAACACTGCTTTCTTCCTAAATGTTTTCCAGTGCCCCTGGCTGCTTCCCAGGCCCTGGTGACGATGTCTCCCGAGTGAGCTGCAGGTCCTGAAGTGTGCCACAAGTATCTCATTGCAGAATTTTAAATGCCTACTAAGTGAATGCAGTTGCCTTATTTGTGAAAGGTGGTGCCAGAAGCATTATTACATTTCAGATTCTTTTCCCCAGATAATGGTGGAAAATTCTGTTTTAAATCCATCCAACACAGCAGTTAGACAGAGGAATGTCCGGGTTTTTGCTTTGTGCTCCTTTTCAATTCCAACTGCTACGTTCCTCTGCTTTCACCTTCCCCTTTTTAAACCATGTATCAAAAATCACATGATTATGGGTCTTGTGCATAAAACCCTAGAGGTTTTAGACATACTGATAATGTTTATCAGAAGAACTAAATACAGACACAATTAGCACATATTATGGATGCTTAAAATACCTGTCTAGCAGGTATTTTGGCCTATTACTTATACAATAGAACCAAAAAGTGACAGAAGTAATTCCCCAGTTGCAAAGCTTCTGGTGATTGATTACTACATCATAAAAACATGAAAATTGAATGGGTAGAATCCCCAAAAAATCCCATCTTGGGGAGGTTGAAATCAAAACAACACAGAGAAGTCCTTTTCTCCAAGAAAGAGGGGTAAGAGTCCTGTGGACAGTTGTGAGCAGCATTATTCCAATGGCAGTGCACGTTGGCTGTCAGTTTGAGAGGGGCTCCAGCCTGACTGCCCCAGCTCAGGAGCAGCACGTGCTTTCCATTCCTCACAGAAATGCCCTGCTCTCCCAGATCCTCACCTACTCTCTGGCTCTGTGAGCCCGGTTCATCCAGCCATGTCTTCCCCAATACAATCTGGTTTCTAAGTGCCTGCTCTATGAAAGGCAGGAGGGGCAATCACAGCATTTTACATGGCAAGCTCACTCAGCATGCTATTAATAATACTGAGAACTCTTAGCACAGGTCCAAAATAATTTAGGCTCTCTTCCATTTGAAGCCACAACACAATAAGAGGAGGCTCCAGGAGAGGTGTGGATCACCCACAAGAGGTCTGAAGAGCAACATGCATTTTTACTGGAAGTCTGCTAACTAGCCAAAACCTTTGGAACACCATGACACCAATCTGGCAAAGTGATCTCTCTCTCTGCTTTATTGAAAACATCTTAGACAGCATAATAAAAAATTGCACTTAATTTCCATAATTTTAAGCTTGTCTTTCTGCTGGCCTGAAGTCTGTCAGAACAGTGAAGATTAGGAAATGCAATGGAGCTTGACAGATTTTGTTTGACCAAAACACAAGAGAGTGAGAAAGAAGAAAACTGAGGAGGAAAAAAAAAGCAAAAAAAAAAATCTATCAAAAAGTTTGGGATGGGATTTTCTCCTCCAGTGATGTATTTATAGCCCCTAAACAAGGATCTAATCCAAAGTCAACTGAAATCAATAGGGAGACTTATTGACTTCAGTGAGTATTGGATCAGACCCTAAAAGCAGAGCTTCCAAGCTACAGAAAGTATTTTGGGACATGTTGTACTAGGAATTATCACCAAGAATGCAAAATAACAACCCAGTCATATTGAGGGTGGCTTTTTGGTGACCAGAGCAGATAAAACAAAAAGCTCTTCAAGGAGATACAGCTCAGGGATTGCAGAGCAAAGCTCAGCGCCTGTTGTAAGGTCCAGGCAGTGAAAGTTCTCATTTTGGTGGGGTTTTTTTTCTCTTGGGCTTTCAGCAGGGCCAAGGTCAGACAGGTCTCCAGATGTTTCAGATGTTTAATGTCATGTGAAGTGTCTCAAAAAGCTTCTCAAGGTCACTGCCTGTACTAAGCATGGTGCTCCTTTCCTGTTAATGACAATCTTTTATTGAACTCATCAGCAAGAGCTAACAAGACCTTTATAAAATCTGCCAGAAACCTATTAACCTGGCAAGCACTCAGTTTTGAAATGTGTTATCTGTTTGGCAGTTGAAATATCCACTACCCAAAAGTTTAGGATGCTTCAGAAGAACACTCAAATACACTCAAAAACACTTCAAAGTACACTCAAATAAAACCAGGGAGAAATCCAAGTGGAGCAAGTGAGCTGGGGATTAGCTCCCCATACCAGCTGAGGAGCTGGTCTGCTCCATCCAACCACTGAAAGCTGGCAAGGATGAACAGGCCAGGAGAGCTGAAACAAAGCCTGCCTGAGGGAGCTTGGCCCCAAGGAGCTCTCCTGCCATGGAGGGTGACTGCTGTGAAGAGATCCACAGCCAAAGCTCCTCTCAGTTTCAGTGATGAGGGTACAGGCAGAGGAGTGGGGAAAGGGTAGAGAAAAAACAGATTTGCCTTGCTGGCAGCCTTGCAAGCCAGTTTGTGGTTGTCTCCTGCACCAAGGATCTCTGGTTTATCTGAGCATCAGGACATGGTTCTAACCTAGGTTAATATCAGCCTGATAACAGCTGAGGTGAGAGCCTCTAGCAGCTCTGACGCTAAAACTTACTAGAACCACTTCAGAGATACAGAAACCATAGACTTTTTAAGATGTTTTCACACTTGTCTTATACTTTCTAAACACAGAATGTGGTTACAGGGATACCTGCTCCAGGTACTCCTGATTGGAGGACACTTTATTTTCACCTCTCCTACAGGGACAGGCTGAGGGACTTGGAGATGTTCAGCCTGGAGAAGGAAAGGCTCTGGGGTGAGAGACATTAAGAGAGACAAGGTACTTTTTACAAGGGCATGGAGTGATGGGACAGGGCTGCAGACTGACAACAGTGGCGTTTAGATCAGATATTAGGAGGAAATCCTTGACTGTGAGGATGGTGAGACCGGATGAGTCTGCCCAGAGAAGCTGCAGATGTCCCAGCCCTGGAAACGAGGGTTGGGTGGAGCAAGGCTGGGCAGAGCTCTCAGCAACCTGATCTAGCTGAAGGTGCCCTCCTGATCAAAAACCAAGATGAAATTGCATGGTAAGCACATAGGGCCCTGAAACTCAATTCCTTTAGGGGTCTCTTCTTCCTTCAGCTGTATCCCAATTAAATCCTCCTGGAATTCAAGAGACATTTCTTCTGACTACAGCAAACTCTGGCATCTTTCAGGTTCCTTAAGAGCCTTCTCAAACAGAAGGCTCTGCACTGTCCCTGCTCATCTGATATCACTGGTAGGTCTTGGTTTGGCAATCAGGAGGTTCTGACAGCCCAACCAGTGCTACAAATCCTGGAAAATGCAGTATTGTGTCAGTAATTACCAGAATATATTGCCAGAATATAGCTGGAAGCAGAGGAGATTGGAAAGTGTACAGCCTTTGTGGCCAGATCACGAGGCATGAAAGCTTTCTGTATGGATTCTCTCAACAAGGCTCATGCCAAAGGGAGCCTTTGGACCTTCAAATACTTTTGGAGGGTGGGGGGGAAGATAAATGGAATGTCATCCAAGGTAATGCAGAAATATCAGGGAGGACCAAGGCTCTTTCAGTTGAATGTTGTAATAGGAAAGACAACTTCTGACTGATACTAACAGCTAAAGAAAGGCTGAGAAACAAACACTTTTTAAAAAGCAGGTGAGAATTACCAAAAGTAATCTTGACAGAGCAATTATCAACAATTTCTCAGTGGGTGGGTACAATATTTTACCCAGTTTTTTACCAAATGCAATTGGGATAGACAAGACAGTCTTTCTTAGAGCAGCAGGTAACAACCAAAGCATTAATTGCTGACAGCCAATATCAACATTAGGAAGCAAATCACTGTGATTACTGATACCAGCACTAGGAATCAGGGTATGGCAGGCAACTACTGGGATCTAAAACTGTCTTTAGCATGCAAATTAGTCTCAGTCTCATAGCAAGAAACTGAAGATCAGCCAGACACTCTGCATTTCAGGTAACAAGGACTTCAAGGCTTCAAATTCAGATTAATGTACTTGCAGTGTAGGTAAGCAGTCAAATCCGCAATTATTTTCCAGCCCCTGGGAAAACATGTTAAACAGAGCTTTCAATGGAAGGTGAACATCTCTCATGACAAAGAAGTACCTAATATGGTGATCAGCATTTCCATTACACTTTCACCTTATATTTCCTCCTGTCCCCAAATGTCAGAGTGCTCCATGCTGAAGAGAAGGGTGAAGATCCCTCCCTGGTCACATCTGCAGAGGCCGAGCTGCCCTGCAGAACACAAGCGTTCCCTTGCGCTCCTTCCAGACATCCCCCGGCCCCTGCCACAGAGGAGAGGCTGGGAAAACAAACCCACTCTGGATGGCTGATAAAGAACACAAATGCACTCACGTCTAAACACCAAGTGGCAATCATGCCTGAAGAGTTGAAGCAGCACGCCACGCAAATATCGCCGAGCTCGTGGGAAAGGAGGGAGACAAAAGGCAGCCAGATGCCTTGGACAACCTGAGGAACAACTGTCCCAAAACACCAAGACAGACAGCACAAAAATCTTACAGCAGCAAGAAGCAAAGAGGTCACCTCTAGATTTCCAGAGGATCAGCCTCCACTCCATCCAAAATTCTGAATTAACAGTCTCAAAAGCCAGTTAAGAATGATATGAGGTACAGCTTCTGCACTTCTGTAACATCTTAGAAAAAACTCATATTCCACAGAGAGTTTTCCCATAGAATAATCAGTTAAAAACCATCACTTTTTCAGAAAAATGAAGTGGGTTTGAAGAAATCACAGGCAATATTAGAAATGTAAACATATCAGACATTCCTCTAAGGACCATCAAACTGCCAAATAAATAAGGAGCAAAATTAATTTAAAAGAGCTGATACTGTTGAAGATGGAAATTTCCTCTAAGAAGGGAACTTGAGGAGGTCAAAAAAGACCACTGTAAAAACTCAGACGTTATGAGTTCAAGCTAAACAGATTTTTCTAGGAATGGAGCAGTACAAGATTTAAACTTCCAGCTAGCACAGATCCTGCAAACCTTTGCTTTCTAATATATTAAAGCTCTCTCAAAAAAAAAACCAAAGTATAAATATGGATGCACTTTGAATTATCTTTGTTTAGATACTCCATGTGAGTTTCTCATGTGAGCCTTCTGAGGAAAATAACCAATGAGCCTGTCATTCTTTTCACACACACTCACAAAATAAAAAGAAAAGTCTTAATGAAGAACCGCTCCTCAAAATGAAAAAAAAACCAAAAAAAACCCCAAAACTGTGGCACAACTAAGGATCACTATAAAATAGTAAGGGGAAATCCTCTTTATTTCACTGATTTTGTACTACATCTCATGGTCTAAGCCACATATAAATTAATTAAAAATAGGATTTAGTGGGAAGAGAGGCAGGAAAGAATAACTACAGGAGATGGACACAAAGATAAATTCAGTAGAAAACAAAACATGGATAGGGAGGTGATTACATATGTATAGGCACACCCTCAGCCTACCTTTGTAGAGACCTTTTCAACCCTAGCTCAGCATACAGGAAAAGCACACTTTTGTTTTGGAGTTGAATCCCTTTTAGGGTCAAGGAAAAGAAAATTAAGCCAACCATAGGATGGAATTATAGAAAAAAAAGTCTGAGATCTCAAACTGGTCTTTACTGTTCTGATAAAGAATTCAAGTCATGCAGCAGAAAGCCTCAAGCTCCACAGGATTTGCTCATCCTTTGCATGGGACCAGAGGCCCAGGACAAGCTCAGCAGCTGCCACGTGGTGCCTGGGGGTGAGGTGGTCTCAGCACCTGTGGCTCCCAGCAGGGCTGGAGCAGAGCAGGGAGCAGCTACATCCCAGCTGGAGCAGATGCTTCTCCACAGCACCTGCAGCAATCCCCCTGGGTCAGCCCTCCCTTTGTCCATCACACCACAGAAGAGAGAAATGAACAGAAGCACACCCTGCATTGTGCCCTTTTTTCTGTATTTTGACAGAGCCTGCAAACCCTGACCTGGCAAGCAGTGCTAAAATGAGCCAGCCATTACCTGGAGAGCTCTCACAGATCAGGTGCACAATTAAACAGCTTTGATAATATCCTAGGGGGCAAATTATTAATACTTTATCTCAGCTTGATCAATTGAATCAAGCCAGATGCTCAGGTGCAGCAGGCATCAGCCTGCAGCAGTTCTCACTCTTACACCTGCTGCAGGTTTGCTGCATTACAATGAACATTTTCACCTGGCACAGCAGGACTCAGCTGTTGCACTCCACAAGTTTAGTGGAATTTGTCCATGCTCAACAAAACCTTCTCAAGTTGTTCCCCACGAGTCTGCTCCCTCTGCCTGACAAGAAACACATATTTGTCTCATTTGTTCCACATAATGATGGAAATTAGATAATGTCTGCACTCAGACATATAGGTTCAGAGAATGTTTTTTTGTTGAAGGTGGGTGGAAGTGAAGAGTTTTTTATTTGAAAAGTTTTTATTCCCATTGAAAGCTTTGCCTACCATTGAGATAGATTCCTAGTGCTCAGCTATTTTTTCTTCCCTGTGAATATTTGGCTCTATCTGAATTATTGACTGTATTTTCAAACTTCTTACTCAGGTTCAAAGAAAGCCTCTCTGTTTATAACCGTTTGTGCATTCCCCTCTGGGACACAGGGGTTGGTGCGTTTATCACACACTTCAGGGCAGAAGGATTTTGTGCAATTATTTTGCAATTACAAAGATTTTTTACAATTGCAGAAGAGACAGATTTGTGGAATTGTGTTACAATACTTTGCTCAAAACACCAGCTGGGTCATAATCTTACAATGAGTAAAAAAAGTTTGCCTTCACAGAATTTACTAGATCACTGCCACAAAAAAGGGACACTGCTGTACAGTGCAGTTTTAGCTATTGAATATTAGCAGAGGAAAAAGCTGCCCGAGATATTTTTGGCATTAAAAAAGAAATATTCTCCTAATACTTTATTTTCTGTTTATGTGGAACAATGTAGGGAATTTAAAATGAGTCCAAAGTTTTGATTGGCCTAAATTTGCATTTCTAAGTGCAAAAGAAAGTTGGTGGAAAAGCATATATAACACTAGTGAGGATATATTTTTCCTCCCATCCACTATTTTTCCCCCATTAACATCTGACCTGCAGCTTTGTGATGAAGAGGATGGATGCCACAAGAGCAGCCCCAGAGAATGGCAAGGGGTTTTGCACAACTTCCCCTGGGCTATTTAATTTAAAGCACGCAATTAACAGAACTGCTGGGCCAGGAAGGCCCCAAGCCAGGGCAGAGCTTTTCCCAACAGTGCATCCTTTCCTGGGATTCTGCAGAGGACCTTGGAGCTGTCCCAGCTCGTGTAAGGACAGGGAAACCCCCGAGAAGCTCCTGTGCAGCCAGAGGCCCATGGGGCTGGAAGCCCAGCGCCAGGGAAGTGGGCAAGGAGGTCCTGTCTCAGACAAGGGAGGTGGCACCTGCACCAGGGACATGGCAGGGGTGAGGCACAGGAGCTGCTCCCCTGTGCTCTTGGACAAAAAGCAGAACCAAAGCAGCTTTCAGCTCTAGAGGGGAGGGTGCCCTCATCAGATCCCTCTTCCACATGGGGCTGTAGAGCTACAAAGGCTCAAACAGATGCTAAGCAAGACTTTCCAGATAGAAATTTGAATAAGCTCCCTACCAAATTCTGTCCCAAGGTATACAGTCAATTTCATGAGCACAGTGAATGCTAAACTCCATTGCATCACCCAACTTTGTTTTCTGTTAGAGCAAAAGATCCCCAACACAACAAAGATCTTATAAATCTTTCTGAGGAGAGAAAAATTCCTGCTGCTCCCAAGGTGGTATATTCTGACACGTTAAATGGTGGAGGGAGCATATTCAATAAATGGAAAATAGGATTTGTGGGATACATTTACCCCACAAGTTCTGCTGGCAGAGCAGCAGGAAGACAAGGCAGGAACCATGTCACCATGTCTTCCTCTCCCCCTCCTGCACAGGCCCAGGCCAGCAGCACAGAGCACCGAATTTTTCCAAACACCAGGCTCTAAGCTGCACAAAACTGCTTTAAAACTGTTCAGCATCTCACGTGGTGCAAAGGGAAAAACTATTGGCTTGGCTGCTGCACTCAGATTTTCTTCCAAGACTGCAATCTTTCCCTAACCCTTTTTGCCTCTATGTACATAAAGTGATCTGCTGAAGATCTTGGGAGGTGGTGAAGAGGGCAATACATGAAATCCTCCTGACTGCATCATTAATGAAGATGCTTTCCAGAGGTTCATTGCCCTGGAGAAAACCAGCCCCAAAGGAAGTTCTGCCTCATTGCAAAACAAGTCGATGACTCTGCTCTGGAAACGCTGTAGCCTTGTTCATATCAAAGAGCTCCCTGCTCAGATGTTGGGTGGTGCTGAGAGGAAAGTGTTCAGCCCTAATTTTGACACCCTGTCTGCCCAGTAGAGATAGGAAGAACATTGTTTTAAAGTCAGCAAGTGAGGGACAAAAAAAAACCTAAAAGAAATCTTTTCCTTGGAGGAGGAAAATCAACTCATCCCCACATTGACCCACTCACCAGCAAAAATGAGAGTAACACTAGATTTGATTTTTGGATATAGACAGAGCTGTTACAAAAGCTCTATTAAAAAAATGGTCGTACAAAACATGATGACTAACAATCACATTGCTGAAGTGCTGTTTCTTCCAGTTCACAGTGAAATAAATAATTGCTGTTTCCCTGCAAAAACTACTTGTGACAGCTTCTGAGCCCAGGCAGCTCAGCCAGGCTCTGCTTTCAGAGGGGAACCTCCAAATGCTGTCCCTTTTTGCTCAATTCCCTGCACTAGTAAAAAAAACACATTAAAAAAACCCAAAACAACAAATGTAGTCCATAGCTAGAAAACGACAATTTTGCAGCAACATGCATTCAAAAATGAATTGAGAAAAGCAAAGGAGTAATGGTGACCTCCCTTCCAGATTCTTCTTTAGCATAAGGACAGATTTAACCTGGCTCTGGGCTGAATACTTTTCCTGTTAACAGAGGGTCCAAAATGCACTTCCCATAAAGACTGGGAAATGCTTCCAGGGGGCATGTTCAGCCTAAAGCTTTGATCATGCCTACACTCATTTTGGCTTTTCTCTGCAAATCCTCCTCATCATGCTGACCACATACTCCCCCTCCTTGTTTGTTCACATAAGCACAAAACAAACACTTCCAAGAGGTCTTTCTATATGAATGTTCTGCAGTTACAGCAGCAAAATCCTCAAGTGACTCAGTTTATTACATAGAGCCTGGGATATCACAGGCATTCTCAGAATACTGATTTGATATGAAAAGGAAACCAGCAGGACACATTTGGTCTAGTCCAGTTTGTTTTGCCAGCAGACATGGCTACACCTCACATCTGGCCCCCACATCTAGAAAACCAAGTTTTTAGGACTAAAACCTCTCTATCACCTTACTTTTTTCTGCAGACACACCTATTCCAAAGCTACATTAAATCTCTAAATAAGCAAAGGAGCACATTTCCCACAGAAGTGAATCATTGCTGATTGCCTTGTCTCTTGCTTTTTTTTTTTATTAAAAAAAACCAACTTGATCTCATGGATAAAGCAGTATCTATGCATTTACTTGGCCCATGCAAAGAGCATAATGAAGCAGAAAACATTTTTCATTGTTCCTGTCTGTGCAAACTCAGGGGAGGGAGTTGCAGATATTTTTTAGCTTGGGGGAGGGAGCTGCATTGGGAAGCAGGGTGGGTATTTTCTTGGTTAAGATATATGTACTAGAAATCCCTCAAGAGCATTTACAGTCAAGTGATAGCAATAGCCTTTTCTTCCTGGAAGGGTTTTCATTGAATCCCACTGCAATTAAAGGTTCAGTTCCAAACAAAGACTGAAGGCTTAGGTTGTATTACTATGGGGGAATAGCTTGCTCCTCACCTCAGTAGTGCTTCTGCATAGCCCAGCCTCCATGACTGTGGTTTGTTCCCACTATTGACTTGGATTCCTGGAGCTCCAGGGACACAAGGCACACATTTGGCCTGTGCAAAGCCCACAGAGAAAGCAGAAACATTTCACTGCTGCAGGGTCACACACAATAGCAAGATGCTTGTGAATTGGTGAGGGAGGATGAAAGTGAACACTTACACTTAAAGAACAACCTCTGTCACACTGGCTTGTTGCCAGAAAAAATAACCCATTACAATCAAAACCCAGTTAAGTCAAACAGTCCATGCTTAATTAAGCCCACTCTAAGAGTTTTCTGTTCAAAGCAGCTGATATTTCCAGCAGGTGAGACTGAAGCTTGCCAGCTCAGAGTATCAAATCCAAACCCTTAAACGTGGGTGTCCATGCCCCGTGTACTGCTGACATGGAAAAGGGGATGTAGAGCCCAGAACAGACTATTCAGAACACAAAGATTCAATTGAGAGCATCAATAGCTGTGCCTGTGCCACCAGATAGAGCAGGCTGGGCCTGTTCTCCTCAGGCTGAGGATGAATGAATGCACAGCACAACTCACATCCACGTAAGCTGGATCCTCTTTTCCTCCCCAGAAGAGTGGCTCCTTCCTATTACCCATGGGGACCAGACCTCAGCAACTCTCTATTCCCAAAAGATGGCCAGAAGTCACTGGGGTGACTGATATTGGCTGAATGTTAGAAATGTGCCAGGAGTTGTGGTCAGCTGTAGAACAACCTACAGGAGCCCAGAGCGAGACTCACACCCCAGCCTCTTTGAAGTTATTGGGATGGAATGCAGCCCATCCATCCCGAGATCAGTAACCAAAGCAAATACTTTCTTCTGAGCTTAAAAAGGGTTTTGCCTTAGGGGTCATTACAGAAAGCCCAAAGCCAGCAAGATTGCTTCCAACCATTCAAACAAGCTTCACACCCAGCTCCCAGCACCAGGGCCTGCACAAGGGGGGATCTGCTAACTCATGGCAGACTCTGCAGCCTAAATGGAATCTAACATACCCTGCTTTTCCTGGTGTAGAAGCTCAGAAAGCCTAATTCTGAACCTCGCTTGAAGTGCTTGGGAGAGCAAGGGGAAGGAGGCTGGCTGAACACAAGGAACCTCAGCTCATTTTAGCCATCAAAACCACAAAAATGTCTACAGTGCTGACCAGTCATCCAGAACAGACGGGAGATAAGGAGGGCAGGAAACCACACACCTAAACACACACAGGAGCACAAAGTTGCACACATGTTCCAGTTTGTCGGTGCTGCTTGTCTGTAAAAGCAAAATAAACAGCAATGCTACTGAAAAGGTTTCTCCTCTCCTCTTCAGACAGAGGTGTGCAAGCCAAGCCTTGACTCGTTTGGGGAGAGGGTGTTTCACTGTGGTTTGGAGATGCATCCAGAGTTTTTTATTACTCAGAAACTTTGGTTCTGAGTGTATTTTTATAAGGAGTCTGAGAATGAAATATGATTCATATTTACATCTGTTAACATGTTGGGAACAGAAAAAAAATTTTAAAAAGGATGAGCAAACCACTGCTGAAAGAACCAAAATAAAAAGGTTGGTTCAATTTCCCACATGACTTTCTAGGTTTGAGCAGAAAATGTTTGTGTTACCAAAAACCCTAAGGTGAAGGCTAAAGACAGTGGCAAAGTCAGCAGTGACTTGAGCCATGCATCTGGTTTTTTGGTAACGTTGACTGGGAAAGCACTTAAGAAGTGTTGCAAATTAGTTATGTCAATTCCGGATTTTGATACAAAATGTTTAGTCCCATGATGCAATTTGGGCTGGCTGGCCAGAGATCTTCCCCTGTAGAAAGAATACATTGTAATAGTTTTGTCTGTATGAATGATGAGTGCACATATTCTTATAAATAAGATGTTTTGTGCAAGCTTTTCACATAAATCTGGGACAGCTGAAGTATAATGGAAGGAAAATGTCATGTATCGCAGAGAATTTTTCCCCAAATTAACCTCCATAAATGTCTTAAGAGCAGAGGGAGCATCTAATGAAAGGACCTTTATGCAGATGCAGATCATGACATTCCATTCATAAAACCAGAGAAGCAACATGATGTAGCTGCAAGACAGAGGGAAAGGAGAGAAAAAAAAATTTGCAGTTTCAGAGTGCGGCAAAAGCTCAAGACAACTTGACTAAGACCACAAAAATTTGTATTACCCAGGCTACATATCAAGGCTTTCCAAGGTCTGATCCTGAAAGCCCAACCTTTTCTCAGGGCTGAAGTGTCTCATATGGAGAGGCATTCCCCATAAAGATAATATTTATGTGGAGCAATTACCTTGGTGATGTGCAATGAGGGACAGGCAGCGATTGGCATTGCACAATAAACAAGCAGCAAGTCAAGGCAGATGTGAGCAGCCCCAGACGGGAGAGAAGAAAAACCATTATTCATTGCTTAGAGAGGAGCAGTGAGAGCAGAGATTCTCCAACAGGACCAGACAGAAAATGAACTGAAACAGGACAAGAACTAAAAAGTTCTGCAAAGCATTGCCTCTCTCTTGGGGTCTGCCATCCTCTGTCAAGGGCCAATCCAGGATTAAATCTGATTTAAGAACACTTATCTGACATCTTGCCACATAATGGGAGGATAGAAGATACTGCCTAATGAATTAATATTTAGTGAATATTTTGTTCCTATTGGGTTAAGCATGGGTTTATCCAACGCACACACAGAAGGGAAGGTGGCAAAGACAAAAACAGTGATATTCTCAAGTTACCTACAGGGCAAAACCCTTGCCCAGTGAACCACATCACCTCAGACAGGGGAAAAAAACAACAACAACAAAAAAAAGGCTCAGCAATATAGATGTTAAAGGGATGTCAGAACAGCCTGGCAGTGCAAGAGCACTCTCAGGAGACTGCAGAGCAGATGCTACAGATGAAAACTGCTCACCAGGCACAGCTGAGAGCAGCATTGGAAGGGAGAACCCAAGTGCCCTACAGCCCTTCTGTGAACAGCCCTGGCAGGGGGCAGTGGGGCAAGGGGAGGGCTCCCAAAGGCCCAGCCCCGGGGAGAGGCTGCCCCTTGCCCAGCGAGCACAGGGGCTGCTGTGGCTCCGTGAGAAGCTCCGAGATGGAAACCACATGCGAGCACCCCCGGGAGGAGCCCCATGTGCAAGGCAGCGGGCAGACCACCAACTAACTCCATGTGTCAGGGGCTCACGGTGTCTGCCTGGCTTGGGAACCGAGCGGGAGGGGCAGGAAGGTTCCCACCCTCCGGGGAGAGCCCGCAGTGATGTGTGCCTCGGCTGCCAGGGAAGAATCACTCTGGAGAGGCTGCCTGGCCAGACAAAGGCTTCTCCTCACTCCCTGTTCCCCAGTTTATCTCCTCTGATGGTGAGGCAAACCTGCACGGGCTCCTGCAAATTGGGGAATTGCTAAGGGGTCCCACTCTGCACACTTCCTTCCCTAAACTGATCAAGGTGATTATTCCTGAGGTAGAGAAATACCCCACTAATGCTGACATTCTTCTGTACCAGCAGCCAATCACGGCAAAGTAAAGGATGAGTTAGAAAAGAGTAGCTAAGAGAATAGAGAAGAGAAACAGAGTAGAGAAGAGAAACTCTGCTGCTGCCAGAGGCTCTCCCACCACATTCTCTGCAGAGGGGCTCAAGGTCCTTTCCTTCTGTGGCCCCTGTCCTCATTTTGCTCAGGTGCTCTGTCCATGAAACATCTTTTCACGGATCCCTTCCCTCCATTCAGCTCATTTATCCCCTTCCACTCTCAGCCACCCTCCAGCAGCAGTTAAATCCCACCACCTTGGGACACAGCATGGTCCCCCACGTGTTACCTCGCCAGGAGAGGTGGCAGGTGTCACCAGGACTGTCCAGCTCTTGTCCCCATAAGCCCCCTCCAAGGCTGCTCACAAACTTGTCAGGCTCTGTGACACACAGCAAAAGGCTCAAGGAAGGCAGGGACAGCTCTCAGGGAAGGCCCAATATAGATACTCAAATCTGGCCTCTGGCTGCAGTTTCAAGACACAGTTTTGGGTTATTCCAGAGTTCCACAAAACTCAGGCCAGTCCTGGGACATCACATGCTGAGCTGCTTTGGGAAATCCAGGTTCTAACCCTCCCAGACACAAGGAAGAACTGCTTCTCTGCTGCACAAGGCTTTCCACACAAATTCCCAAACTCCAGAGAGAAATTCAGAAGGGAGAGGCTAGTGCACCTTTTGGGTTGTCGTGCAAACATTTTTGCCCCTTTGTTCCTGTCCCCCTTAAAATCCTGCAGCCAGACAAATACTGCAACATAATTTTTATCTATTGTGTTTTTTAAACCATTATTCTGGGGAGACTTCAATAACAGAAAAATGGCTTTTCTGCTAATTTTTTTCTCTGTTGCTTTGCTGGACTCAGATACATTTTTTGAAAAGGGTCTATGAAACCCTCAAATTTCACCACATTTGCATTATGTCAGAAAACTGCAAAATATTACAGGCAACAAAGTACAAATCAGAGTTTTTACTACTGCAGAACACAGGTAAACGAGTGTCCTATCACAGCCTGCCCAAATACAAACAGTGTATTAGTTTGTATCTTTTTCTTTTGGTTGTTCTTCTAATGCAGAATTATTTCTGCAGGGCCGTGAGGCTTCAACAACAAAGTATTTGTTTAGAATACAATTTAACCAAACCTAAAGTCTCCACTGTACTTATATAACACAATCTTATTTTTGTTCAGGGTCTCTCTGTCATTAAAATTTGAATTCATGTGCAGATATCACTAGACTAAAATCCTACTGTGTCTCCAGTATAAGGAAATGAAGTGAATGAAGTTTGAGAACTTAAGAAGGGCATCCTGAAATACCATATTATCTGTGGGGGAGAAAAAAAAAAAACATAAAAATAAGTAAAAATTATTATTACTCTAAAGCTCAGAGAAGCAGAAAGATTAGAATGCAGGCAATCTCTAACAAAAAGAAAAAAACAAAAAAAATATCCACAGCACCACATCAGCTGTCACATCACTGGTGACAGCCTGGCTTTCAGCACAGCCACCTGGATTATCCCAGCTCGTAGGTGCTTTGATGCTTTGTCACACCAAGACCTCAAATTAACGGGCAGGCAATCCAGAACACAGTGAGCAGGTGCAAGGCAGGTGGAAAATGGTCCCACCAAAATACTTACTCAACCCGAGACCTCTCTTGGGCTGGAATCACCCACTGGGTGACCTGCAGGCAGGGAATGACATTTGGGACACAGCTTCATGGCTTGTAAGGACTCGAATGAAGCAGACTCGGCTTTAGCAGACTATTGAGGTCAGCTACCAGGCCTAACCAATCTCGTGTCCCACCTGAAAGAACAGAGGTGTCTCAGAGCAGCAGCAGATGTGATGTGGTACCAGGGTGCTGCCCGAATGGCTTTAATGAGATGTCTGGGATGATAAAAGCAGAGCCAGGCTGTCAGTTATGGCCCAGTCCTGTTGGCTGCAGTTTGTAGAGCATTTCTGGCTTGAAAGCCTTCTCTCTTTCCTCATCAATCCCTTGAAAAAAATCTGTAAATATTCAAATTTTGTATGGTTTGGGGTTTTTTGGGGGGGATTTTTCATAAGACCATATTTAACTAAAGGTTAAATAATTCAATATTTAGCACAGAGAGTGATGAAGGACAGAAAAGCAAAAGAAGTGCAGGCTTATCTTCCCTTATTTTAAAGAAGTTAGTTCCTTTTGGTTTATCACACAGCTAGTAAAAAGCTGCAGAACTTGAAGAACTGCAAAGTCTCAGGGATTCCACTCTCCATTTCCCCCCAAACAATTTGCTTACACCTCCATATGCAGTTCTTGATTCTCACATTTAGAAATGACATTCTATTCAACCCCAAGCTGTCCCAGAAAATTAAACATAAATTAGCAAATCCATTTAAAGAAAAATTCCAGAAACATTAAAAGAGCTCATTTGACCTTTCAAAAAAAATTATTTCACTTTTCAAACAGCAAATTTTGCTTTTAATCTCTGTGCTTTATGCTACCACAAAGAAGTTTCCATTACATACTTACAACTAGAAATGAAAAGCACTGGATGAAGGCTCATATGACCTAGTTTAATATTAAAGCACTCACATCCTTCCAACTCTGCCACTGTGTAATGAAGATCTAGACTAAAAAACTAATGTACAAAGTGTTTCTTCTTCAAACTGCTAAGTCTGTGTTTTCCTCTCAAGGCTCCAGCTGAGCTCTGTTAACACCAAAGTAATGTACAGCCACTGAATTTCACTCCAAACTCCAGCAGCTTTCATCTGGCTCCAGAAGACCCACCAAAGCTGTGCCTATGGATTATTCTTTCAACGAGCAAAGGATTAGTATTGACTGATTACTGGCTGCCCAGCACTGCAAGAAACTTCTGCAGAGTGGTCTTTGGAACATCTTGTGTTTGAGAAAGACATTAAATACCAAACCCTAATTTATTAATTTATGTTTACATTTTTACAGGAGCCTGAGAAGAAGCCTGACTGCCAGCCACAGTTTAATTCACTCTGATAACACAGAGACTATAAATCTTAAGCAGCAGCTCAACATGTGAGGCATTTGATGTGTCTGGGAACCTGCTGTATGAAAGAAACGAGCTGGTAGAAAAAGCAGCAAAATGCCTATTCCCATGGGAAGAGTCTGCAGGACTGGCAATAGATCATTTGTTCATTTGGAAGACACTTGTTCCTCTAGTAAAACAGCAACTAATATTTTTGCTTTCCCCTGCTCAGACAGGAAATATGGTGCTAAGGGCCATCAGACAGAGCAAGTCCTCGTGCTAATTACACGGTCAGTAAGCATTTGCTCTCCCATGTTTCCTCAAGGCCTGAATGATTCCTGGGTGGAATTCAGCAGTGGGACCTGCCGCAGGTGCTGAGGAGATGTATCACATTTTAGAGGATATCCAGGTTAAACACCCCTGTTTTCACAGGAGGATCCTGTCACCTGGAAAAGGTTGAGTGCTACCACATTTAGAGGGGAAATGAGATTTCTGAAGTATCCAAGGAGCAAGGTTCTGAAACTGCCCCTCAATAGATGGCAAACATCCAAATTTACACAGCCCAATAGATGTACAAATGGGATTGTACAGCATGTCACTTGCAGAAACTTTTTTTCGGGCAGGCAAATCCCTTCTGCCTTCAACCATATATATGTCATATTTTTCACATGCAAAACCATTCAAGGTGAACCACCTGATTACACAAGAGGAAAAAAAGCCTATATGGAAAAGCCTTTACTGACTTACAAAAACACAGCAAGAGATTTTCTTTACAGGCACAAAGGTCTACTTGCTTGCTGTAATTTTGGGGGGTTATTATACCCAGTCAGACTCACACAATATTTTTAACTGGCCCACATCATCTTTGCTGACTTTCTGCCCAGCACAGATCCAGTGCAGGAGCTGGCCACAAACTGAACAACATTCTGGGTATCTGACCTCCTCCCAGAGTGGGCTTGTCTGGTAAACAGAGATCCACTTACAGATTCCCAGTAAGCTGTCTTCTTTACATCCTCTCCATGGAAGAAAGCTACTTCCCATCCACACAGCACTCAAATTCCTGACTGGTACTCACTGGATTAAGATGAGCAAGTCATAAGATGCAGTTGTGTAAACATCAAAGGAAAAACAAACATTCAAGTGTTTTGAAAACGCTTCAGAGTGAAGTTCCGTTTCTCACATGCCCTGAGCGCAGCTTCACCCCCACAAATTTTAAGTAAAACAGCTCCCTAATAGCATTGTGAACTGTGTAATTGCAGGCAAAATGCTTGACTTCCACCCACTGCTTCCCATGCTCTCAACACGTGCCACCAATCATTTCCATTTTGATGTACAGTTACTTTTCATTCTAAAGGAGGAGCTTATTTTGTTGTTGTATTGTAATCAAAAGAAAAAAACAACTGAGGACCCAAAGTGTGGACAACCTATTAGATCTTGCCCTGGTACAGCCTGTCAAAGCACTGTGGATGATGAGAGGAATTATCAGCTCCATGTAATCTCCTCTTTCACATCCCTCCTCAGTTGCACCTCAGAACCAGTGTTCCCAAAGAGGGCCCAAACACCCCCCCAAATCCAACCATGTGCTGAGGTGCCAAAAAGTGAGCAGCAAACCCCTGAACTAGAGGCTGCTTCTGAAAGCAGCCCTGAACCAGCCCAAGGCCCTGAATCCAAGGCATTTTCCACACCAGGCTTGAACAGAGGGTGCTGTGCCCATTGCACTCTGACAGCTCTTGCCCCATGCTATTTGAAACACTGCTTGGCCAAGGTGAAGTCTGAATGTCATGAGAAAAAATAGGACATTTTCATGGGGTTTTCCTTTCTAAGGATTCAGCTGGATGTGACAGCAATTAAGTGGTATTTTTAGCCATATTTGTGACCCTTGGGATTTGATAAACTTTTCCCATTGCAGCAGGTTGGTTTACTGCAAGCAGCACACTTGAACGGTTTTCCCTGCACCTCCATTCCATGGAAATGCCTCTGTGAGGCACTGCAGCCAGCTCCTCGGCACAGGAGTGGGGGAGCAGCACGAGTGACTGTGCATCATGAGCAAGAGGCAGAGCCCCGCAGCTCCCCCGCTACTCTGTCATCAGGGATCTGCTCTAGGTTGTGCTGCTGGGAGCATTAGCCCATGCAGCCTGATATGAGTTCAGCAGGCTGGAATTCAAAACACTACCCAGCTGTGGGAACCCGGGAAGGAGGCTGTCACACTAAATGGTATCCAGATTAGAGCTGTGAGAATTTGGGAAAGCCCGTCTAGCAAGCATGATCTCTCAGGGGGGAGGGAGGGACAGAAACAGTTCCCAAGTTGTTCGACTCCTAGGCCTGAAGGAAACTAGGTCTGCCTCTTGAGATACTGACACTGCAAGGTTTGACTGGAACTAAGTCTGTATCAGGGCATATTTTCCCAGGGGAAGAAGTGCATTTTATTGATTTTTATTTGATTTATTTTATTGATTATTTTATTGAATTAAAATACAGATAACTACCTTGGAGATGGCTTTTTCTCTGCTGTGCAGTCTGGGGCTGGGTGCACTTGACTCCCTGAACCATCTCCCTGTGGCAGAACTGATGGGAATCATGGTCCAAGGGGTGGACCCTCTGTGTCACCCTGCACACGAGGGAGAATGTGACATGTCTGACTTGCAGGTGCTAGATTTAAAATCCCCACCAACTAAGCATCCAAATTCAAGAGAGGACTACACAATCAAATATGGAAGGAAGAGAGAATGCAAATAATTTATTACTTTTCTACCCCACAACTGATATTCCACATGGCTGCTGGAAAAGGGGGGGCAGGAAATACTTGCCTGTTCCCAGCTCCGATGTAACAGGGAGAAATTTCTTTACAACAAAGCACCGCAAAACTTTTCAAAAGCTATTTCTTTTCCAAGCCTTGCTAAGGTATGGCAGACCTGAGGACCAAGTCCCAAACTGGTATTTGCTTGCTCCTTTATAAGAGTCTTTCAAAGTTCTCCGAGAAAGCAGGACTCTGAGCAGTCTCTAGGGAGGCCCATGGGCATCCTGCTGGATTTCCCTGGGTGCTGCCACACTAGCTCAGCCCTCCCAGGAGCGCCCACCCGGGCGGGCAGTCCAGGAGGGAGGGTGCTGTCTGAGCTGTGGGCACATGCCTCGGGCAGGCTGCAGGAGCACTGCCCTGCAGGTGCTGGCTGCTCTGAGCTCACGGGGCTGGCAGGGCCTGCTCAAAGGCAGGGCTGTCAGGAAGTGATGCTGCCCTGCACAGCCAGCGACCCTGAACACAGGAGCCACGCAGATGGGGTCAGAGCCCCGGGGAGCCCGGAGCAGGGCACACAGCCTGATTGATGTCACACCTGTGGGAGCACTAATGACACGTGTCTGGTGCAATCCCCCTGCAGCCTCCCCTCCTGCACTACAGACCAGCCTCCTCAGCTGCTCAACTTTGCTCCAGACTCAGAGGGGAAAAGAAAAATTCCACAAGTGGAAAAAGAGAATTCCACAAGTGGTTCTCTTCTGTCAACATGTTAATTGGCCTGATTATGAAAGTAAACAATCACAGAGACAACAGGAAAAAATAAAACAAACCAAAGGGGCAAGACACAGATTCTCTACTATGTATAGCACTGAGGCAGCAAACCAAGTGAAGACAACAGCACAACTTCCTTCCTCTTTGTTAATTAAAGTGATTGGCAGCAGCCATGAAAATGTTGATGCTCTTTTGTCTTCCAATATATTTTGTTTCTTCAGCAGCAATATTAATGACAACAGCCACAATATGACAAATTTCTGTTGCTGAAAGTTTGCTTTGTAATAAAAATGGGCACTACGGTCACATTTTCCTTCAGATCAGACAAAACTCCAAACTCTCATTACTAGATGCCTTTTTCTCCCTTTTCCATAACAAGATACTAGACCAGAAGGAATCAGGGAAGAGAATGGCAGTTGAGTCTTTTGAAAAATTCTAAGCACGTCTTCCCCAGCTCAGAAGAGCCTCCCTGCAGAAGTGACAGAAACCCAAGTAACTTAGCTCACACATTCCCAACCCCATCTTCCTAAATGGGGAAGCCCACACTCGCAGGGATCAGCAAGTCCTGGCTGCCATGCCTGTCTTTACCTCCAGCCCTGTTGAAATGTTTGCTTGGGACACCCTCCTCAAATGTGTTCTTAGCTGCTTCCTAGGTGCTGTAACACCAGGTCCCAGACACTTCCATACCTTGCATGTTCACACAACAGAACTCCTCACGCCATGGGGAGCCCCAGACCAGGCACCTCTCCTCACCCAAGAGACAAAGATACTGCTTTTTTCCAGAAGTTTCTTTCCCCTGTAGGTAAAAACAGCACAAGTTCCTGCAGAAACCCATCTGGCAGTCCTCACTCCTGCAAAGCCTTCCCCACCTCCCAGCACAGACAGACCACGGAAGGATGTGCAGGATTAGGCTGCAGGATTTAACCTGAGGGGAGCTAATGTGACTCATGAAACGAGACATCAATTACCGAGCATGGGAGACAGATTAAGGGAGAAGTGGAAACTGTTTCTTTTCAGTGACTCGTTTAAGCTGTGTTTGATTTAAGAGGTCCTTGACAAGAAATGCACTTAAGGGTTTTAATACTTCAGCCATTCCAAGCTGCAAGTGAATAAACCCAAAGGGCAAAGCACCTTGACCCCTAAACAGCAATCAGCCAAAAACCAGTCAAGATATAACATGTCCAGCCCAACATCCTTTCCCAGATTTCAGCTGGAGCACTACAAAGATTCAGGCTGTCATGATAAAAGATGGCCAAGCATCTCTTCTGGCTTGCTCTGAGTTGGCTGCAATGATAGCAGCAAAATAACTCTTCCAGTGACATAGTCAAGACAAGTTCACCTTTCAATCTGAAATCCTGATTTTGGACGGTTTTCAGCTGCCCAGTATTTATTACAGCAGCCTGCAGAAGCTTCAGACATACATGAGGACCCCATAAACTTAATATTGAATACAAGAAGCTTGTGGGAGTCTGTACAGAGCACATAGACTTTCTGCCAGGTTTGACAGACAGGAAGAATCTTCCAAGCTGAAGAGATAAGTGGATGGGAATCACTGTCATTTGAAAGGCTCCATCCTGCCTCTGTCCCTCAGCTCCAATATTTCTAGAAAGATTCACTGGTTCTATGCTTCCCCAGTAGGCTTCAAGTGAGGTCTAACAAAAAAAAAAGAGCTCTAACAATAAGAGGATGCCTCTGCCTGAAAATGTTCACATATACCACAAAGAAGGGCCTGACCAGTGTTTAAAGAAGTCACTTGACTTTTTAGACACTATTACACAAGGGGGTTTTATTTGTACTGCTGCTTTTGATAGTTATTTACTTATTAGCAAATAATTTTCATCTGTTAAACATTTGCATCTTATATGAGAAACATCAAAAGCTTCAGACCTTTGATGACATTTATCCCCACCAGTGCACAACAAATTACAGCGAGGAGAAAAAACATCCAAACACAAGGCATTCAAAGCAAACCAGCATGGAAGGCAGAAATGCATCTAGCTCCAAGCAATTATATCCTAATGAATAAACATTGTTCTCCACTGCTACCTCTTGCTAAGAGATATCCACAAGGCAGCCAGCACAAGCTTAATTCTTTCCATTCCTCTTCCTTGCAGCAGCCTTGTCACTTTTGTTACAGCGTGAGCTCTGCAGCCCTGATTTCAGCTGGCTGTACCCAACACTGATGGGAGTAGGGGAGAGTTCCACCCCCAGGAGCAAAACTCTACAAGGTGGGAAGGAGAAAACCTCATCCACAAGATGTGCAAGTATGAGACATTCACTGTTCAGTTTGTAACATCCATCAAGCCACACATTTCCAAAATGTCCTACGTGTGAAGAGGAACATATTCAAACCAGTGAGAGGCTGCAAGAGGGAGGTAATCGAAGTCTCCATTAAATATGAAAGTGCAAGACTTTATACTTTAACAAGCTCCAAAAGTTGTGTTAATGGAATTTCAGATATTGACATTTACTGCCAGTGTGATACCTGAAAATGAGACATGCTCAACTGGCAATGAGCACAGCTTCTCTTTTCTAAACTGACCTAAAAAAAAAAAAAAAAATCAATAAAATCACTAATCTTGCACATACTTTTGCTGTTTATCAATTCACCAGACATGTTACTAGAAGCCTTCAGGATCAGCTTGAAGCTTGTCTCTGGAGTTCCTCGGGTGACTCTGGCAGGTGGAATTCATTAGCTAAGTATTCACCTATGTTAGGCAGGGAAACAAGAATTATTTCAAGTAAACAAATGTGGCTTTCTCCTGTAAGAGCATCTGAAGCTCCAGAGTTCCCTCCACCTCCCAGGGTAAACACAGCTTTTCATTTTCTGAACCAAGCCTTTATTTTACCAGTTGCACTGTGGAAGCTGCTCTGTAAGATGAGTAGGAAATATTCTTTTCTTTTCCAATTAGGGATTGGTAAGCATCACTTGGTGGCAATCCCCCAGCAATACCTAGGTAGATGTAACTAGGGAAATGCACACAGCATTCAGTCTCAGGACTGAACACTACAGGACCAGACAGTGGAAAGGGGTAACCACTTCACCCTGAGCAAAGGGACCACAGTGGAGAAAACCAGAGCCTCCAACCCAGGATTTCCTGCATCCTCTGCCCAAGCAGCAGCTCCACGCACCACTGTGCAGCGAGGCCAACAGCACAGCTACAAGCTTGCCCTCCAGTAAAACGAGTAAAACAATAGTTTCTAAGTCTACCAGGATGTTTAAATCCTTGGCATAGCCCATGCCCAGCAGCACAGCAAGGGTTTGCACTGGCAGGAACGTGAGTTCAGTCCCTGTGTAAGTGACAGCAGTGCTTGTGTGCTCCAGACTGCTGTCACTCAGACCCTGTCACTTCTTTACCCAAATGTTTCATCACTCGTGTGCTCAACAACCAACAGGTTCAATAGGTGGAAGGTTAAAATCAAACCCACCAGACAAACTGCAGGATAAGGTTCCCTTCAGCTGGCTAATGTTCATTAAAAATCAGACTCTATAAAAGTGATTACATTTTTAACAAACATAAGAGATTGTCTTCAGCATTGATCTAACAATTTGAGTGAAATATTTATAACTGCAGTTTCAACAGTCTCCTGAAGCTGTGTTTCGCACAGGTTTATGCTAAATTAACAGTAAGAAGGATGTTTAGGAGCAGTATCCCTAAAACTACTCAGGTTGAAGAAATTAACCTATGGATGGAACGTCTCTTTCAGCTGACAATTAATGCAATCATGGAAAGAAAAGGAGGAAGCATGAGTGCCAAGGGATGGGAAATGGGAGGCCTGATTTCTTTTGCAAAATTAACTCTTGGGCCTGAAATAAAATTCAATCTGTTGGCTTAAATCTGTTTTGTTTTGTTTTTTTTCCCTATTCAAATACCTTTCTAATCAGTTCAACATGTAGATGTGTCTCAAACTGGACCTTGCACCTCAGGGGGAAGCACTGCTGTGGATATCTTGTTCTGTAGGGTAGTACCAACAATATTCCATGCACACCAGCCTTTCTGCTTTTGATCCAACCATATCATTAGTGTACAGAAGCAACACCAGTAGATAGTGCCAAGTCCTGACAAACAATGCCTAAAATGTTTTTTAATTAGCAAGCAGTGAGGTGTCCAAAACTGAAGTCAGCAAGAAGCCCTTTCAGCACAGGACAGGGCAGGAATGCAGAGGAGGTGGAAGCAAAGTGCAGAACTGCAGCTTGGAGCAGACACGTTTGCAGGGCAATATAATCTCACAACAACATTTTTCTCTGGTGAAGCATTAGAGCACTTGCTTTTAAGCGCATACTTAAATCCAATCAACATTTAAAAGCAGTAAAGAGTGTGTTGAAATGCTTTGCTAAGCTGGGCTTGAGAAATAACTCACTTCCAAAAGTTACTCTGATACAGGGGTATGATACAAGCTGGAGTTGTCCACACATCCCTGCCTCCAGCAGATGAGGAAAGGCTGAGAGAATTGGAGTTCTGGGAAGCCTGGAAAGGAGAAGGCTTTGGGGTGAAGTAATTGCAGCTCTCCAGTACCTGAAGGGAGCCCACAAGAAAGATAGAGAGGGACTATTTACAAGGACAAGGAATGATGGCTTTAAATGGACAGAGGGTGGGTTCAGATGGGATATCAGGAAGAAATGTTTTACTCTAAGCATGGTGAGACACTGCAAAGGGCTCTTCAGAGCAGCTGTGGCTGCCACATCCCTGGAAGGGAGGGATGGATGGAGCTTGCAGCAACCTGGTCTAGAGGAAGGTGCCCCTGCTCCAAGCATTCTTCCTCCAATACCAGCCACTAGCTGGAATAGCTGTGCCACTGCAGTCATTTGATCTCTGGGGGAGAAAAAAAAAAAAAAAAAAAAACCATCCAAAGCAAAGAGCAGAGTCTGTTTTCCAGCCTGAAGAGCAGAGGGAAAGCAGGGAGGGAGCTGTGCCTGAGCAGCGTGGCAGTGAGTCACGCTGGCTCCCGGGGCTGCTCCTTGGGTGGTACAGTTTACACACAGCCCTTGCTCAGGGATGAGCCCTCAGTCCCCATCCAGCTCCTTGGGAAGGAAACAAACACGGATTTTACATGTGCTTGGTCACATGGCCTGTGTGATGTTATCCAACGTGTAATTACCAAGAGGAAATTCTCTCAAGCTGAGCCTGTTTGCTTCCAAAGGGATCCCAGTGGAAAGCATTTCTACTTCCACATTTCCCTACTTTGACTATCTCTTTGACTATTTTGTCTTTCACTTTTTTTTGCTTCAGTTTTCCAGGTTCTCTTATAATCTATCCCACCTACTCAGCAAGTTCCAACGCAGTCAGTGCTGACTGACCACAGCCACAGAGCAGCTCTCTGCTCAGGCCAATTATTTCCAACAATATATGGATTAGATTACACACACTCTGCCAGAAAAAACCATCTACCTCAGATTTAAATCATTAAGAATGGCCCTCTGGAGACAATAACCTCTCCTCAATGTGAAGGCTACAGACAAATGTCAGAGTTCTGTCTGGCCCAGGAATGTTTCCTCATAACAAGGCTGGTTTGTGCAATCAATGAGGCTGACAAAATCTCCGATACGCTCTCAGGACCTGATCCAAGGCACAGGGAACTTTATGGTAACACTCCCATTGACTACAGATCTGTGGGAAACCTTTTTTTTCCCCTGACCCATGAGAATTTCTGAGATTTTGAAAGCTTTTTCCCATCCTGACCATGACAGAAAAATTGAAATCTCAAATTTTTGCAGCCTGAATATCTATTTGCATCACTCCCACAAAAGATACAAGATATAAAATAAAAACCTGATTGAAATATTTTGTTCAAAAATGAAAAGAAACAACTAAATTTTGAAATCAAAGATAACTTTCAAAATCAAAGGCTTTGTATTAAGAAATTGGCATTTTTTCAACAAAAATGAGACATCAAACTTGTTGAACAATTCCAGCAGTCTCTCCTGAACTGTAGAGCAGGTCTTTCCTGCATGAGTGAGTTCACCTGGGATATTTTGCTCTTTAAAAATAGAAATCCCTTGTACACAGGTACTCTATTCATCTTCCTAACAGGCATAATTTATGTTCCAGCCACTGAAGAGGGACAGTCTCCCCTTGCACACCAAAAGGTGGAAGCCGTTTGATTGCAAGAAGAACAAAAACTGCTCACAGGTAATTGCAAAACAAACACCACATCTCTCATTTTAAATCAATTAAGCTTCTGTCTGCAAGGTGCTAAGTGCCAAATCATCTGTCTCAGAGCTGCGTTTTCCAGCCCCAAAGGTCTGTGAGGCAAAGCCCACATTCACGTTATGGCCAAAGCCACTGGATGGAGCTGTTAGAAACATCTCATGCCCAGCAGTGAGCAGTGCTTGGTCTCCAGGAAACCTGCACTGATGTTATCACTAAGACAGGGAACAGGCACAGGGACACCCCACAGGGACCCTGAGAGATGACTGAGCCATGTTGTGGAATATGAGCAAGCCACACTGAGAACACACAAACACACACCTCCATCCCCACACCAATTTCTTGTGAGGAGAAACTGGGCTGGACCCTCAATACAGATTAGCATTCAAAAAGGTAAAGAGAACAGGACAAGGCCCACTCCAGGTGGAGAAGAGAGAGGAAATGGAAGAAAAGGCATCTATTGATCTACTATAGTCCTAAACATAAACTTGTGAAAAAACTGGAATTTGAATTTAAATTTAAAAAACCTGATAGCCAAGGCTAAGGTGCTCTCCTGTGCATTAAGCAGTTCCTGCCAAGATTTGAGTCACTGCAATCCATAATTCTTAAGGACAGTAGTTTCCTAGACAAAGCATCACTGGTAATAGGAATATAGAGCTGGAGTTCATTATTCTTCCTATACATGTGTGTGTATGCACAGCTAGAGAAAAACACTGACAATCCAAGGGCTAATAATAAACCAAGTGACAGCACCTGCAAAGTCCCCTCCTCCATGGGACTCCTGACATTTTCCAGTCTCTGGGTCCCAGGGCCACGTCAACTGTCTCACATCCAGAACCTGGAGCACACTTTTCCACAAGAGCACCCAAAACTTCAGCTGAGCATCCAAAGAGCACCAGGCCACCTTCAGGGACCCCTGGAGCAGCACAGACTGCTTGGTGACACCAGCCATGGGCTGTGGGTTGTGCCACTCCTGGAGCACCTCTGCATTTACCAGGCAGTGAATCCCAGAGCTCCCCCGTGCCTCTGGCTGGGACAGCCAGCAGGGTAAGCTCAGCTTCGTGTTTTCCATGATAACTTCAAAATGAGTGCCTGTGTCACCTCAGTGAGCCACCTGCCCAGGTATGTCCCCCCTCAGTGACCCACCTTCCCAGGTATCCCCCCTCAGTGACACACCTGCCCAGGTACCCCCCCTCAGTGACACACCTGCCCAGGTACGTCCCCCCTCAGAGAGCCACCTGCCCAGGTACATCCCCCCCCTCAGAGAGCCACCTGCCCAGGTGCGTCCCCCACGCATCTCTGGCTCTCCAGAGGTGTCAGGAAATGCAGGACAGCAGTCAGGTGCCTCGCTCCTAGCAGAGCCTGAGGCCGGTGTCACAGACACCCCTTGCCCTCCGCTCCAAGCCCCTGCTGGGTGGGCCATGTTTCCTGTCACCAGGCACCTCTCCCTGGCTGTCACAGCTCCCACGGCAGGCAGGGCAGGGCTCTCCCAGCACAGGGGCCCTCCTGCAGCGCTTCTGGACAAAGCAGCACTCGAGGTCTGGCTGCCCAGCCCCTTACCCTCACAGCCTGCCCCTATTCACGCTGTCACGAGCATCAGGCAATTCACAGCCCCCTCACCAGCCACATGCAAAGCCTCATCTGCTGCCTGAAAGGTTCTCAGATGGTGCAGCAGATGGAAAAAGCACTTAAATTGTCTCCAGTTTGTTGTATTGGTGCTATGCATTACACTTGCTGTTAAAATAAGAAATGGGGGAGTCAAAACATGTGCTCCTCTTGCTCCTTGGTGGGTTGTGGGGTCCTACAGGGCACAGGAAATACTGTGCCTCTCCTGAGAATAACTGCATAAAGTCAGCTGGGCCATTCCAGAGAGCAGGATGGCTCCGGCTGAAATTGTTAGACAGCAATCAAAAAGCACAAAGAAAAGCTGGCAGACTCCTGAGAGGAGAGGGAACTTGCCTACAGGGAAGACATTTTAATAGAGCTTCACTCAAAAGCTCCATAGGGACTGCACGGAACTGCGACACCCCCAACACCTCAGACACAAAGACTGAAGGGCATAAAGCAAGCTGTAATGCTGCAGTAGGGGGATAAGTGAGCTACACTGGATCCCTCTTGAAGCTGTGAGCTTCCCATACCACAGTGTTTTCTTGTCATTTTTTAACAGAGGCACAGCCAAAAAATTTGGAGATTTTTGGCATCTTCTGGTGCATGCATAAGAAGAAAGTGTCATAGCTCTGCCTCAAGAATAATGCCCCATGACATTGCAGAGTGGCTGGATAGATTATACACCTATGAAGACTAAAATAAACCAGAGTAAAAAAGCCACCAAGAGGTCTGTCCTGCAAAAGACACAGAGAAATTTAATGTATGTACCTTATTGGGCAGGTTATCTGATGCACAAAATAGTCCTGAAAGAAGCACTTCCACTAATGGATAACTTCAGCTTTGTCCTACACAACAGATGGGGTTTTATTCTCCACCTGCATATTCCCATGCAGAGAAGATGGCTGAATTTGAAAGACAATAGATAATACAGCTATCCACTTCTTAATTAAACTTGGAAATGAGATGCCTGTTCCATCATTGGTATTCCTGATTTTTTGGATTTATTCTGGATTTTGGCCGGGCCGAGCTCAGGGTTTTTGTTAAGGAAAGCAAACTAAATAACTATATTGTTCTACTGCAGAAAGAATTTCCACACTGCCATCAGAGCTTTATGAATATGTACATACATACAGCTGCTCATGCCACCAAGAGCATGGAAAAACTTTCTATCCAACTTTGGAAAGCTTTTCTCTCCCCCCATGGAAGTTGGAAGTTAAAGTCCCAAACTTTGAAAGGCCCTTTTATTCTTTGTCTCCATGTTGGGACCAAGGAGAAAAGGATAAAGGGTGACAATAAAAAACAGAAAGGAGAAAGAAAAAAATCAGGAAGGGAACAAAGTTTGAAATCAGAACTCAGAAGTTCTGTCAGCTGTTTTTCCTGGTTTAAGAAATTACTTCCTGAGCTTACTTAAAAAGGAAAAATACTCTGGCATCTCCTAATTTTGAAAGCTTTTCTAGTCTGAACTTGCACTGTCAGTACTCCTATGCTTGTTACAATGCAATCCATCAAAGGCTCAACAACTATTAAGTTATTGACATAAAACCATCCGTATATAAAAATACATGCTACAGTAACAGGCACCTTAGCAGTAAAGTACATCTGACACATGAGCACTGAGCCATTTGTAATGTGTGTTCTTGGTTTCTACCAATTCTGAAAATGCAAGAGGACAGGAAGATTCCCCCTAAAACACATCAGTTCTGTATGAAAAATGGAAAGTGTCAGTGAGAGCATTCTTCATCCCTGAGATAAAAGGGCAATTTGTTTTCTCTGCTCTTTCCTCGGACTTGCCCTCCAGAGGGCTGAGCAATGGAGTGAGTTTTGAAATCAGAGACACCAGAACCTCTAATGGTTTTTAAGGCTAAATTCACTTTTTTCCTGGCAGGAATATAAGATAGCCCCATTCTTGATGATTAATGATCAAAAGAAAGTCAGCAAAAGAAAAATATTAAAGTGCAAAGTCTAAACTTTATGGACTTACAGAGTAACTTCTCCTGACAGGAAAAAGGAAGTCAGCTCAAGCCACTGAACTCTCTGGATTGCACAGGCCTGTGACAATGACCTGAACCTCATCTCTGGCTTCAAATGGACACCAGAATCATGATGAAATAATGTATTCAACTCTGACATTCCTGAGAGGGCACTCAAGGTTAAGGTCAAAATTCACAGGTATTGAGGATAAACAGAATTAACCAAGATGAAAAATATCCTGTGTTTTGTGTGTAAAACTCTTGCTCTGACATCCAAGCAGCGCACAGGCATGGATGCATGCACTTGCTCCTTCTCTGCTGCTGGGAATTCTGCCAACACAGGATTAAACCACAGCTCCACATCACTCCCAGATGTGCGGTCAGGAGAACATCCTGGAGCATCACCTCCACAGCTTGCCCCAGGAATCAAAGCTGTTCTCCATCCCACCCACCACCACCATCTTCCAGATGCATCAGCCAGGGATAAACTGAAACACTGCTCAGCCCTGATTTATTCCATTTACTGGGTTCTGTGACTGCAGGACCTGCCTCGAATTTACCATATTTTAACCCAACTACCCCAAAGCAGTAGTGCTTTCCCAGGCTCCAGCCACGCTGTCTGGGGCCATTCATTCCCTGCAGAAATTTGCACGGGGAGAAGGAAGGCAGAGGGATGCAGCTGGGAGGTGTCTGCCCCTGCCTGACCCTGGGTCAGCAGCAGGAGCCCAGAAGGTGCTGGAATCCCTCCTGGCCTTCTGGAGGATTTCCACAGCTCTGCATTTCTGCAGTGGGACTTTTCTCCCCGCCCCTGCCAGCCCTAGCCCCGGGAGCATCCCTGGCATGGCCTGAGAACAATACACCAATGTGATTTCAATTAGGGCAATAACAAATTCATGGAGGTTCAGCCCTCACCATCTGTCCAAAGGGAGAAAGGAGGATGGGCAGAGGGGGGAACCCCAAACCGGAGCCTTTCTTACGAACCATTTGACAAAGCCATCTACATAACAGAGATTTAAAGGGGTTTATGGCAAAAAAAAAAAAAACAAAAGAGAAAATGAAGGCAGTTCCACTATTAATTCCCACCACATTGGAGCATTATGTAGTTTATCACTTAACATGTACATAATTTAGCATAATTCAACATTCAAACACATTAAACAAAGACAGAAACAATAGTGAAAGCGTATTAATAAGACTGATTCTGCCTTTCCAGAGGAGTAATGTCTGTCTGGAATCACAGCTCCACTAAAACTCCAGTTTCAAAAGCTTAGATGCACTTTGCACTGGGAGACAAAAAGTGGATCAACATATCTGAAGCAGAATAAAGAACAGGAGGAATTTCATAGGTTGCTACATTACTCTCTCAAAATCTTTACTTCCTGTAGCCGTACACAGAGGCAGTAAATTAAGATTTTAAAGCCATTTAAATCCTGAGGGAGCCTGCCAGACACTTGCCTTGTGCTGCCACTTTCCAGGGCGGAAGGTCAGGCACGGGTCTGCCCGGACAGCCAGTGCCCAACCCCGTGGATATTCCACACATGGCAGCTTCCACAGCCCCACCCAGCTGAATGAACTGGGGTGGTCTGGGTCCTCACCCAGGGAATGGCACCTTCAGACCTCACTTCTGTCCACGAAGGGAAGAAAATGAAGTGCCAGAAGCCAGGCTGCGGCAGGGAGTCCCAGGGCACGCTGACAGAGGGAGGCAGGGAGGTGCTGAGGCAGGAAGGCACAGCCAAGGCAATCCCAAACACCTGGCTCCAGGTGTGTTTTGGGGTGCTTTGCAGAGCCTGGCCCGTCACAGAGACTGCAGGAAAAACACGTGGGAAAGGAGGGGGACGGTGGGGGAGAAGAAAGATCTTTCTTCCAACATACTGAAACAATTAATTAGAGCAGATTTAATGATTTCACTCATGTTGAAGGGAGTAAATTCATGCTAAACTTGCCATGCTGAGGATAATGGAAAAAGTCATGGGAAGGAAGATGTTACTGAGTTAAAGAGCAATGAAAAAGAAAGCAGCAAAATTCTTTGCTTTGTTTTAAGATACTCTGTAAGGTTATGTCATCACACTGAAATGTAGGGATAAGCAATCTAGTCAGAGCATGGATTTCCCACCCAGATCTTTTCTAGCTTCATCTCAGTCAATACAAAACAACTGTATTTCAACATAGTTTTTCAGAAATATGGTGATTTTTCTATATTAAGAAACAGCTTTATTTTTCTAAAAACAAATACTTTTCTACATATCATCCAAAACTCATTATTTCCCTTCATTGCTCAACATCTGCAGCCTGGAAGGCACCTTTGCACACTGACATGGCTGTCTGGAAAGTGGGAGTGTACCAGGCAGCAGAGCTCTCATAAGTTATCTGCAGAAAGTAAGTGGACATCACCTTTGCCCTTTCATCACCCCAAAAGATGGTTGCACACAATCACAAACAGAAATGAGGAAGCAGAGGGGAGCAGAAATCAGTTCTTCCACCTACAAATAACTAAGACACAGGAGGATTGATCCCAACTTGTAGTGACACCATTCAGTGCAAATATAAGCAGCAAAAAACAATTAGAAAATATTGAAAAAGTATTGAAAAGTACTCAACTGAAATGAGCATAAAGGAGCTCTAGTATGGTCTTCATGTGAGCCACAGCTGTGTGCAAACTGGTTTTGAAAACCTGTTTCTAGACCTGTATTTCAGCAATATTTAGTAAGTCAGGGAAATCCATTCAAACCCAACTCCAAAATCCAGCTCCATGACAGCACAGCACTGGTGACTCACCCTGTTCTGGCTCACTGTGGGACCAAGCACCACAACAGCTGCAAATCCATACTTTAAGAACACCCTTGCCTTGGTTGTTCCTGGTCAGTGTGAAGCAGAGGAGTGAAGGATGGAACCATAGCCTGTCCAGCCACATTTGTCCACATAAACCACTGACGTGGGCCAGACCTCCCCAGGAAAAGGCACCTCAAACGTATTCCTTCCTTTGTGGGAATAGAAAGCTCTCACCTCAAATATCTTTCACCAGTGCACTCATTCCTCTCTTATTCACCTTAATGACTCCTGACGGTAACTCTGAATTTTGGAAAGGCCTGCAGCCATAGCAATGAGAAAATATGCTCCTAGAAACCAAACTCAGAGTTCCACCCTAAAGCTTTCTGACAGAATAGCTCTCTACCACCCTGAATTGTCACAGCACAGGTCACAGTTGGCCACGACACACAGAATATCACCATACAATTTCAGAAGGCTTCAGCCCAAACCCAGTAACAACTCACCTCACCAGAAGGCTTCAGGAGCTTGCCCACACAGAGGAACACCACATCCCCTCAGAAGGTGCAGCATCTGCCCTGCTGTCCCCCAGCCCAGCCTTTCATGCCCTGCTGCTGATGCCCTGCACCTGTGTGCCCTCTGTGGTTGGTCAGTGCCCCTGGGCACTCCAGGGCTCGTTCCCTGCAACGCTGCTCACCTGTGCTGCACAGCTGGGGCCACTTAGGGATGAGGCACAGCCCCACTCCCAATTCCACAAACTCTGTGCCTACACTGAGTATTAACCACGAGGGATTGACTCAAAAATATGACAAAAAAAATCTAATTTTTTAAAATAACTTTGTGTACTGAAGTCGACGCAAGTTTTATCACCACTTTAGAGAAAGCAGAATTCCATGTTTGGATTGGACCTAGAGATACACATCAGAGTTCAGTGATATTCCATGTTTTGACTACTGACAACTTTTATCAGACATTTCTTATAATTCACTGCAAATATCTTTGCAATGAAAAAGCCTGTTTGCATAAATTTGAGGATGCTTCAGTCCATGGTACCACTTGAACAACAGCTATTTATGATAGCCTAAGGAAGAATTTGTTTCACTACAATTTTTTGTCAAATAATGAAATTCTGATGCACAAAAAAAATACCTCAATTTAAATTTGTGTCACATTTTTCAGAAAGTGCAGATGTTTGACCACCTCCTGGAGTGCTCTTAAATATAGCAGACCATGATGAGAAATCAGGTCTGATACATTGTGGGACATGGACAATTCCACACCTTTCCAAAATATTATTTTATTTTCTTTTAGGCAAAGTCAGCAGGGTGAAAACACACAATCTATTGGATCAATGTCCAATTTTACTAAAGAAGCTTTGAAAGCTTCACAAATTCTTATGCAAAAAATTAAGCCTTGTGGGCTTAAATATAGTGGCATTTGGATTTGTCTGACATGTTAAATGATGCATTTTCCTTCTTATGAGGCCAGAAATTAAAGTTCTTCAGCAAAATGTTTTTGCGCCAGTTTTAACCTGACAGAGCACACAGGTGTACGAAGGCATGAAACAGAACTGCTTTCTTCTCAGATCTTCTTCAAAATATTCTGAGTTCAGATGGGTTCACTGCAAATGTGAATGAAGTTTTAGGACAATTCTGATTCTCCTTAAGGCTATTCACAGCTGCCACCCTTCACTTAACAACACTGTTGTTAAAAAAAAAAAATCAGATTACCTGAAAATGTGTAAAATGTGTTATATGGAGACATGTTTCAAATCACACTCAGAGACTGGCTTTTAAGTGTGCCTGGCACTCAGAAGCTACTGGCATAAAATTGAACATACGTTTTTCAAAGGAAGATGAGCACTCAGTACTCAGCAGTTTCTGGAAAACAAGCCAGTTTGAGCCTTTCTGACAGTCTGTCCTTGGTTATGGAAACTCAGTAAGATCAGCTCTGAGGAGGGAGACTCATCCCTGCTCACAGAACTCTGCTGCTGGACTGTATCGGGGCTTGGCAAGAGCAGCCTACATTCCTCACTGTCAGCTTCATCCAGGACTACATGGAGACAAGCCTTTCAGTCAAGGTACATGTTGGATTTTTAATATTTAATAAAAACACCCCATTCCTACGAACCCATTAGCTAATAAAAAACAGCTCTGCTTTCAGAGGTAGAAGATAAATAAGAGGAGTTTAAACTTTAAAGGGGACAATGCGGTAAATTATTACACTCAGGAATTCTATCCTTAACTGGTGCAAACTAGCACAGCTTCAGCAGGGCCCTGTTGATTAACATCAGCACAGGATCTGGCCTAACCTGTTCAGCACCCACAAACCCGGGCACCCCTGTGCTGCTGGCCCCAGAACAACTAAGGTTTGCTTTCAGCAGGGACCAGTCAAAGAGAGAGACAATCCATAAACTGTAAAGAACAATAAAGAAATATTTCTTCATTTTGTATGGACTCCAAAAATCTATTTTCCTTTTTTTGTGCTTTGGTTATTTTTGCTGGTGGAGGCTTTGGGACAGCAGCAGTGGAAACTGAAGCTGTCTGGTTAATCTGAGGTCAAATTTTGTGTAGGCAGCTGCAACCCAAGCTTCCCCACCCTGCCCTACCACTAGACTGAACTCTGACCTGCTGGGACCACCCCCTCACTCCTGCAACAGCTCGAGCCACATTTCTACCGAGTGAGCACAGCCAGTCAGCCAAAATGCCAGAAGATCCATGTGTGAAAATAACACATGCACACTGTCAGGTCTCTGTGACTCTCTCGCTTGGAAAACGCCCAAGACCACCAAATGCACTTGGCAGTCTGGAATCTACTGATGCACCAAGGTTCTCAGTGCATGTGCTCTGTCCTTGGGAATGAGTTTGGATTTTGAACTGAAGCAGTGGTTTAAGGGGAAAAGAAAACACACAGGCACACAGAGCCACTGCCACCCCACAACCACGAGCATCTACAGCAACGCATCTAAATCTGTGACATCTGCCAAAATATTAAGCCCCCAAATTCACATCTGCCATATTCACAGCATACTGCTGGTGGTGAGCACTTCTGAAGTGGAGCCACTGATTCAGGGGCCTGAATGTGGATTTAAAATTTGAATTTCCTAGGCTGTCTAAGTGACAGCCTGTCTGTTGTTCCCCCGATACATAGGCATGGCCTTCAGGAACTTGGAAAAGCCCACCCTGGAAACCTACAGTAAATTGTGGCTTCTGAACACTTTCATGACATGCATATCTTTAACCCTTTAGCTCGTGACCAAGAACAACCTCATGATTCCAATGCTGCACAGGGAACAGCTGTGGAGAGCTGAGCCCCTGAGCGGCCAAGCCAGAGGAAGGGCAGCAGGAAGCCTGACCATCCTGATTGCACAGGTGGGACACTGGAGCACGAGGAAGCAAAGGAGGGGCAGGAAAGATGTAAGTGCTATGCTCAAGGCCACCCAGGAAGGCTGCTGCAGGGAGTGCACAGATCCCATTTCCCACTCCACCCCGCTCCTCTCTGCATGCACAGCCCCATCTCGGAGCTGAGGTTCTGTGGTCAGGACTCTGTGGATGGTGGTCACCCAGAGGAACCCATGGCTCCACAGGTGCAGAAGGGTCCAAACCAGCTTGCAGCCCTGAATCCATCCCGCAGAGAAAGGAGCAGTGTGAGAATGAGCGCTCACATCCTGCTCCTCAGGAGACAGAGCTGGCAGCAGAGCCGCAGTAAGGAGCACGCTGAAACATCGCGGGGAAGGACGGCCATGAGAGCCTCCTGATCTGCTGCACACACGGGAGCAAACTGCTACATTAGCACTTCAAAAGGCCCGTTCTGGTGATTTTACAGAAGGCAGAACAGCATAGGCCAACATGAAGACGGTGCAGCTCAGAGACAGAGAATGAAGGGTTTAAGTGCAACGGGGCTGATGACACCTTGCACTGCTTTTGTGCCAGTCACCCCAACCCTCCTCCTTCACTGGTTCTAAACTATAAATGCCTTGAGGCAAGGACTGCGACCACATCTGTCTTCATTTCACACTCAGCTGTGGACGGTCACCACACTTGAGTTTGAACCCTGTTACCATTCAGATAAAAGTTTATAACACAAGTCTGGAAGCTTTTTAAGCCCATAACAGCTTTTGTAGCTAGAGGGTTGATTTAATCCATAAACACATGTTAAAGAGACAACACAAGAGCAGGCAGAATGGGAGGGAGAAGAGTCACTGAAACACTTCCCAACTTGTATTTCCCAAACCCCCCAAACAAGAAGGACGTTTGTCCCGGGTGGCAGGGGAGAGCCCAAGGATCAGATGTCTCCAGGCACACACAGGTGGAGGCAGGCACAGAGAGCACTCCACAGGCTCTGCTGAGGCAGCACTGACTGCTGGCACACACAGAGCCGAGTGTGGGCTGTGCAGGTCCACAGGAGACACCTGTGTGTCTGTACAAGGCAGCCCCGGCAGCCGTGGCATCCAGGAATCACTGTTACAGGGTTTTACAAACCTCAGGAAATGGCTGGCTTGGTTGCCTCCCAACTAACTGGAAATGTGGCCCGAGCTCCCAATTCAGAGACATCCAACCAATCTTCAGGCAACATCTGCAGTGCCATGGACAGCCAGCTGTTTGACAGGGCTCCCTGTCTCTGACAGGCAGGGAGGGATTCCTTCCAGAGCACAGAGGCCAGCAAAGCCAAGGTTAGCCTAGTCTGGGTTCTAGAGAGCACAGAGCACGAGGCTTTGGTCCACACAGCACCCCTGCTCTTGTGAGATCCAAACACTGCCCCTGTCCCAGCATTTGTGCTCAGAGCAGCACAAACTGAGCCTTGAAGATTTGAAGCAAACCCACCACCTGCCCCCACTGATGACAAGGGGCTGTTGGGTCACAGGCTGCGCTTGCTGATCTCCAGGCTCTTTTCCAGCCTGGTTGATTCTGTGATTCTGGATCAATCCAGGCTCCCCTCAGCGTGGTTTACTGCGGCACCTTCTCTCACAGGGTTTGGAGCACAGGCAGTGGGATAAATTCAGCGCAGAGCACATCTCCCCAGCAGCACACACAGCCACAGGGGCTCAGCTCTGATCCACTGATGCTGCACCAGATTTACCACCAACAAAGTCAATTGGGAATTACTGAGAATTAATTGCCCTGTTGATGGGAGCATTTTAATAAGAAATAATCACCACAAGCAAAGAGATAAAAGTGAAAAGCAAACTACAGAACAATTCCTGTGGTTAGTGAAGAATGGCAATATGTGTGAACTGAAAATGTAAAATCCAAATCACAGCACTTAAGTCTTGCCTGAACAACCATGAAAATAGTTTTCACCAAGAGGTGGTCTTTGCGCAACAGCAGAGTTCTGCTCATAAAACAGAACCTAGTTCTACCTCTGAAAAACAGGTTCTAAATGGATATTTGCTCCAGAAACACAAATTTCAATTAGTTTTGTATTTTTTTCTTCAAAAATAAAAGAACCACTGAAGTCATAAAGAATTTAAAGTCAGAAGATGAACACCAAAACACAGATTTTTCCTTTTATCTAGATCAAATGTCAGGCTGCTTGAATTTTGGCTTTACTAATGTTTCAGGTTTTTCTTCCAACTTACTGGCAATGCAGCCTAAGAAAATGAACCTCATACAGGAGGAAAGGTTATCACCTACACTCACAGGAGAAACAGAGAGTAACTATCACTCCTTGTAGAAAGTGTCAGCTGGCTCAAAACCTGTCAATATGCACAAGATCCCCACACACATCTTTCCCCTTTGTAATTGACCCAAATTCTGACCAAAAAACCAAAACCAAAATGAAATAAATTAGTTAATTAATTAATAATGGCCTCAAAATTTCCCCAGTAGCAGTTTGTCAATATCAGCCTCTTAAATAACAGCTAGTCTCACAAAAAGCAAGATAAGGAGAAATTCTGACTTTCTACTGATGCCACAGTAATGAAGAAGGCAGAGTACAATTCAAGAAAACAAAAATTAAAAAAATCTCAGCATCAAACTCCATGCTCACACTTCAGCCAAGGAGAAGGGAGGGTATATTGCTGCCCAGTAATCCGTGAATTCTGTAAACACAGACAGAGAAATCTCTATTTCAAAAATCCTTAGGTACAGTACCTATGTGCAGTGGGACACAACAGCACCCCTGAGGCTTCAGCCCAAGCTTTTCACAGGCTGCAATGAAAACCAAAAGTTTCTTCCATTGCCCAAACCAAGAGACATTCCTTTAAGCCACTGGCAAGTAACAGACTGAGGAGACCTTCACAATGATGAATCAATTCTTTTTCCAGGCAGTTTGATAGGATTAGAGGAGTGCCATGCCAGCCCCCAGAACATCGGGGTGTTCTTTGTGCCTGGTTACCAGGGAGAAGTTTGTAAAGGTTTGAGGTAACAGCAGACACATGAGCAGGAGAGTTACCTCTGCATTTTCAGGCTGGATGGAAGCTCCCACCAGGAAACAAGTCCCAAATATTAGAACATGCCACCAACTTGATCTGAGCTAACACAACTGGCATGGCATTGTGTTGCTTTCTCTCAGGCCAGGGAAAGAGTTTTCCCTCATGTCCCATTAATGTTGTGGAAAGCCCAGTCTAGAGGTGACAAGGAGCAAAATGAGCAACAGTCAGTTGCACGAAGCAGAGCCCAAGCCAAAATCTGCTTGCTTAGAGACAGATGGCAAATACAGCCAGTGCTCAGAAACTACAGCTGCGTGCCTCAGCACTCTCAGATCTATGTGTGTGATCATTAAAGATTTCAAATTATCTAATAGACCAGAGTCTCCTGGAGATTTGGGTTCCCAGTCTCTTGTTTTCTTTACAGAGGACCACATTGAACTTACCCAGAACAAAGTCAAAAGAAAACAGCTCTCAGGCTTTTCCATTTAGAAGTGTTATGCACACACAAACACTCTGAGTGGGCTTAATTTTGTCCTGCGAGTGCCATTTTGCTCACGCTGTGCATGAGCAGGAACAGTTGGGAGCAAACCTCAGCAGGAAGGTTGAGGAGTTCTCCCTGCACCTCTCCGGCCTGGACACCACAGGTGGGATCAGCCTCCCCCTCCCCTTGCCCTGGAGGACAGCTGCAGCCTCCTGGGTGCCACGGGGCTCAGCACAGGCACATCCAGCTGCCTGCAGGTTTGGAGAGCTCCACAGAGCCTCTGCACTGGTTCCCAGCCTGGGGCACACCCAGAGCTGCTGCTGGGCAGGTCCTGCTCAGCCAACCTGTTATGGCCCAGCAGGGCCAGGGCTCACAGGGCTCTCAGGAGCTGCACTGGCACTGAGAAAATATTCATCTTCTGCTTCTGCAGTGCTGGAGAGCATCCCTCTCACGGGCTCTCCTAAATGCCATAAATATCCCTTATTTTGCTCTGTTAACAGCTTTTCTTCCTTGCACAAGTGCAAACTCCTCAGTGCCAAAAGCCTGACCAGCACCCAGTTCCCAAGGCTGAGGAATCCCACCACAGCTCTTTGTTGCACCCAAGCTGGCAGAAACCTGGCGGTACACCAGGGTAAGGCTGGACATTTCCTGTTAAATCTCATCAAGCATCTTAGGAAGAAATATCTCCCTGGAACAAAGAGCCCTCCTCTCTCAGGGCAGGAAGTACCCATTCTGACAGTGTTTAATAACAAAATCTTTAATTGTTTCATTTCAGCTTTATCCTCCTGACTTCCTGTTTCAATATATTCTTTCAATAAATCCAAGCAAATGCAGGCTTTGGCTGTTAGCTGCACTAAACAAAACAAAATTACTTTATTACTTTATGCAGTAAAGAGCTTCAGCCCTCCTGAATCAATAATTTTACTGAAATATAGGTAGCAAGAGTTAAAAAATATTCATTTGGAGAAAGAAGTTTTTATTTTTAAAGTTCATATTACCCATGGTATGAAAATCACACTTCCACAGATAGGGATGCGTGTGCTTCTATTTCTTATTAGAAATCGTTAGATCTATGAGGGTTGTTTGTTTGTTTGCTTGTTTGTTTATCTTTAAGTGTGTAAAATCCTCATGAGGGCTGTTGAAGATATGTTTCTAAAATAGCTTTTGACCCTAACTTCCATAAAAGACCAACACCAAAAGCTTGCTTCAGAACACATTCCCTATAAAATACTACAAATAAATGCAAATTATGGAGGGAGTTTCTCTTGTAACCTGATTTGTGGCCATGATTGACTCTCTTCAATTACTGGTATCCAGGCCATAAGCCAAATTTTCCAGGCAGAAACAAATCTGAAAACTAGCAGTGCAAAAGGAAATGGTTCAGTTTGACACCTGGACAACCAGTTCAAACAGAAATGAGTGTTCAGACTGACATTTGGCTGTGTGAAGTCCCTGCCATCTTCTAGCCTGACAAGGGAACAAACTCAGAGATATTTTTATATCCATGACCACAAACAGAGAAGGTCAGCGTGTCCCACACAATGAAAGCCTTGGGCGAGGAGTGCCCAGGAAAAGGTGTGTTCACAGAAACAGGAGGTGAGATTGCAAAGGAACCTCTCTTTCTGGCTGATAAAAACTCATATGTATGCAAATGGAGGGAGGACAACAACAACAACAGCAGCCCAGCCTCTGGCAGGCTGCAGGAACCTGTTTACTCAGAAGGCTCCTGCAGAGGCAGAGCAGCCCCATCCCACAGCTTTGCTCTGCAGAGTTTCTGTGAACTGCAGACACCCTGGCAGAGTGGCTTGCAAAGTAAATCACCTCTATGTAAAGTTTATGCAAACAAGAAAACCAAAACAATCCACCTCATTATTTTCTTCAACCAATTAAGTCAAATACAAACAAACAAAGCTATCACTTATGTGCAGAGAGCACAGCCCAATGCTGGTTTCACACAGGGGTGACCGACTCCAGTAAATTAAATGCCCAGGGCTTCAGAGGCTTCATCTGGTCCTAATTTTCAATTGGGAGTAAAACGATATGCTTTTTTCACTTTCACTGTAGCTTGTTTTCATCTAGTTTGATTGCAAGATGTCCTGCTCTGCAGGCTCTGATGTGCTACATTAAAAAATGGACTTGGGGGTGTGCACTAGGCTGTGGGAGCGGGGCTGGTGCTCTCCCAGCTGGCTGAACAGCCGAGGGTGGGAGCAGGGCTGTGCAGGTGGAGGAGAGGATGGCGTGGGGGCACTGCTCAGGCCCAGGCGCTGTCAGCAGTGCCGGAGAGGCTGGAGGTGCACGCTGGCAGCACAGCAGCACTCCAAGGATCCATTCTCACCCATAAAACCAGACCACAGCTTGCTGCTCCTGTCCAGATTAAACCAGAGCATTTCTAAAAGTCAGTTTTGCAGAGGTGTCCCAAGCAGTCTATCTCTGAGCAGCAGGCCAGGCACAAGGACACTGATCCAGTCTTTCCCAGGAGACCTAAACTTCCTCTCCTGGACACCCAGTTAATGGAATGGTCTTCACTGAAATAGCTGGACACAAACCACGTGCACGTATATTTCATACGAAAGATTCCACTAGAGCAAATAAACACTGTTACTCTTCAGCTTTCCCTCCTCTCCCTTGAAATGAGGCAGTCTAATTTCACATGCTCTGGTCTGAAAAAATAAATAAATAACGAAGAAAGCAGCTCCCAGCCCCACAGTCAGACAGATTTCCCAGGGTAGGGTTGCTCAGTGCTCCCATACAGCTCTGCCTCCCACCGTTTCTGACTTTAAATCCTGCTGCCAAAACATCTCTTGCTGCCCCTCCATGCATCCCTAGCTTGCTTTCTTCACTTGCAGGATCACATATCTGCAGCTCTCTCAAGACCCTGCAGGACCTTTCTTGGCTGGCCTAAATCAGAAGGAACTTTTTTTATCCGAGTAACAGCAACTGCAGCCTACAACAGCAGAGAATTTGGCCTCTCCCTCAGCCCCTCTAGCCCCACGTTCATTTTGTGAGCCCATGCCTCTCTTTCCCTCCAGGAATTCAGTATCAGGACTCAGATTTTCTTTATTCACCACAGACCCCAAACACACTGAAAATAACTGTGAAATCTGACTCTAATCAGTTTCCAAGAGTCACGTTTTAGGTTTTGTTTTATTTTTTAAATTCTGGCTGCCCTTCCTGTGCTCATCATCAGTCTATATGATGGACAAGACAAACTCCACGGGAAGCTGGTACCACTGTCCTTTTCTGTAGCCTTTGCCAGGCACAGGGAGACTGGAGAGAAAACAGAAGCTGTAATATCTCTCAGTAAGCATCTTTCTACTGGCTCTAGAAGGATCCACATGTTTTAGGAAAGTTCTGTCTCATTTAAAGATACATCCTTTCACTTATCTGCCTTAATGGGGACAACTTAATTTCTGAGGTAGCTGGGTATTTGCCCCTTAAAATCCCTGTAGCTGTTGCAGGTTCACTTAATCCTGTTTTGTCTCAGCTCCCACTGCTGAGGCTTTGCTGCTCATTTTAATACTAGCTTAAAAAGGGCAAATAAAAACAAACAAACAAAATTGCCTAAATTTCCCAAAGAATTCACAACATAGAACTGTAAGAAGTTTTTGTCTCATCTCTAGCAATGCTGTGCTTTAGTAATTTAAAAATATTTGCCTCAATTATTTTTTACAAGGACTCCTCTGTACATTGGCAGGTACACCTCCTTAGAGGTGCTACGTTTAGTATTTTAAAAAGGAATGCAAGAACAGCTGCTCCATTTGTACCATGCTCTTTCTCACTTTGCATACAATCAGATGGGTGAAAGAGACAGGGGGTGGGAGAGAATTCCACAACACAATCATTTGGTAACTTACATTATTTTCTTTCAAAGGGCATTACAATACAATTCTCTCACTTGGGGAACTTCAAGAGAAGATAATTATTCTTGTCTGCCTTGTAATATATATTAAAAATGTTCAAATGTGGCTTTCCAGGGAATTCTGCCAAATATTTTTAGGCACCAGACCCAGCTTTACTTAATTTCATGTTGCCTTCTTAGTCTATTATAAAATACCCTTCCATGCAGTTTGAATTTGGTAAAAAGGCTGAAGCCTACTCATTTATATTAGAAACATAAAAATCCCTCTTTCCTTGAAATAGAGCTCTTTAACTCCTAATGTGACAGCCATTCAGATGTACAGTAACTGAAGTGTATCTACAGAGCTTAACACACATCAGTGAGCTTTTACTGCCACACAAACCAAGCAGAAATAGAGAGGGTTATTGGGATTTTTTAGGAGACAACACACCAGGAACAGAAAGCAGCTTTAAATAATTTTGTTTTACGAGCACTTTGTTAATAGTATGACAGCAGCACCTTGAGACTCCAAAAAAAGACCACAACCCTGCTGCACAAAGCATTATAAAAGCTTCAAAGATGCAGATCCTAAACCCTTAGTGTTGTCATCAGCTACAGGAAAGTATGGGATTATATTGTAGCAGGGGTAAAAAAAAAAAAAGGCTACTTAAGGTAATATGAGGTTATTGTTACCTCAAATATTAGCAATAATGTTTATTACAAAGGATAAAACAATGGCTGTGGGCAAAGCAATCTGCTCCAAGGTTTTACAGCCTAGGCCAAGAAAGCCAAGCACAGACAAACAGGCACAGCTCGTGATGCAAGAGCAGAGTATGGAGAGCTGGGGAAAGACAAGTCAAGTAACAGAGAGAGAGGGATAAAACAGAAAAACAAATAAATAGTGCTGAGCTGCCAGTCTCAGGCCAGAGAGCAAATGGGAAACAGAGGCAGAGACTTGCTCTGAGCCACACAGAGCAACTCGCAGGGAGAGAAGCCTGACATCCAGCTCCTCACTTCAGCATCCACCCAGTGAATTCTGGCAGTGCACTTAGTAAAAATCCAAGTCTGGCCTAATTCAGCCTGGGGAGAAAGGCCAGGCAGCCCTCATCCTGAACTTCTAAGGAGTCAGACATGATTTACACTGCTGATCAGGATAAAGTCTGCGGCATTTCCAGCAGCCTTCTGGATATGTCAGTGTCTTCCCCCCACCCTTTTACAAACCAGCATCAGAAACTGTAGATAATTAGCCCAAAAGTCCATGTGAAATGCTGTAGTTGTTTGAGTGTTTATTTTGGCTTTCTAAAGTGGGCTGGAATCCAGCTCTTGTGCTCAGCCCCACCTCAGTTATATTTGTCCTGTTACATACAACCAACTTGGAGCCACATTTAAATATGAAACACTTTAAAACTATATTAATGTTATCTCTTTATCGTTATTGCACACTTCAACTCCCCCCCACAGCTGTCCCTAAGTTCACTGGTTGACCTAACTTGTTTTAAAGAGTTTGTTCCACAGAGTAGCAACACTGTTTTACTTTTCTCAGCTTCCCTGATAACCAAAGGAAGCCAGCCCAGGCTGCACATTGAAAATTGAAACAGCTGAGCAGACTCCTCCTACCTCCCCTCTCTCGTGTTTTCATCTTTTATGGTGGCAGGCCAGTCTGTGCCAGACAAACCAGGATTTCTTCTCCTCTTCAGTCGCTTGGCTGCTCTTTCCCATAGATATTCCAACAGCAGATTAATGTCAGGCCATGCTGAGCCAAACACATGAATCTCTGAAGATTTCTGCCCAGCAGGAATGCTGCTGGATAGGCTTTTTTTTTTCTTTTTTATTTTTTTTTCCTGTTAAGCCAAGAGGTTGCAACTGAACATGGTCTGGTGTGTGTGAGTAAAGAGGAACTCTCCCCAGTATCAACTAACTCAGGTGTCTGGGAGGTCAAAATAGGGACTCCATCCACAGCGCATGTACTTGGAGGCTGGAGACAGCACACAAATGAAATATCCAAACTCACAAGCTGGTGAGAAGCCTTTGGGATGCCCATTTTGGCCTTGCCTCACCTAAAGAGTTGTTTGGGCCAGTTTGCAGCAAGCCCTGGCTCCCCCGGGGCAGGATCAGCACAAGGGCCCCAACAGACACCACTGTTTTCTGGCCCAAGGACACCAGGGAGGAATTAGTGGATCAGGACAATGCTCCCGCTCCCACCAGCTCCAAACGCAGTGGGAGCTGCGGTGTCTTGCAGAAATACCACGTTGGCATGTTCTTACCTCTGGAAGGGGTGGCAGCTCCCATGGGGTTTCTTCCCTCATGCTTAGTCTCTAATATGGGAAGGAAAACTTTGAGACTTCCCTGGCCCCCTAAAAACTGTGATAATCCCTAACATCTCTCAGTCCATCACAGACACAGATGGGAGAGGAATTTGCCCTCCTCACAGCAGTTACAGAGGAGTAACAGAAAGGGAGAAGAATGGAGGAGAAGCAAAGATGGGCAAGGTAGATAAACACAGCAGAGCAGCACGCTCCTCCTAATGCAGTTTCTGGAATTCAGTCCTGCAGTGGCTGGATTCAGCACCCCAGAGGCACCTGCTGCATCTTTCTGCAGCGAGATCAGCAGTCCCTCTGCAGAAAGCAGAACCTTGCTAAGTGCAGTGTTTCTGTCAAGGCTGTTACCTGCAGTCCCCTGCACAGCCCAGCAGCAGCACTGACACCTTCCCAGCCCCGGCGTGGAGTCTTGGCACTCTGCAGAGCTTGCAGATCCCACTGAGCAGTCAGGGACACTCCTCAGAGGGCCAGCACCTTTCCTGGCAGCATCCCAAGCTTTGGGGAAAGCTCCTGGCAGTTCCAGATCAAGGTGATCCCAGCCTGCCCACAGCCCCCAGTCTGCCTCTTTGCAGCTGAGCTCAGAACCCACACAGAACCCACAGCTGCAGTGTAAACCACACACGGAAAAACAAACAAACAAACAACACACAAAACCACAAAAGAACTGATCCTCAGCAATTCCAGACACAACACATAGAGGCTGTCAGCTTCTCTTCCTCACAGGTCAGTGAAATGACAAGGTATGTCCCATCTATTCCAGCTATGGAAACTGTACCCTCACATCTTAAAAAAACTTAGTTGTGTAAGAAACTACCAGGCTGAAGACTACTAAATGGGACTAAATTCTGATTTTCTTCAGGAAAAAAAGAGCAGTCTATCATTAAAGTAAAGCCATGCTGAGAGACAGTGGATGGAAGAAATCACAGGGGTTTTTTTGACTAGAGACATTAGAACCCACTAGGAGCTAAACATGATTGTCTGCATGATTGACAGAAAGACTTGAATTGTTTGTGCCATCAGGGAGGGAGAAAAACCTCCAAGCTCATATAGCTCAAACCATGGAATGCAAGTGCTCGAGTAGGTCCATAATCAGCCCACAAAAACGCATGAAAGAACAAAATCTATAAATTCATTTTTGTGCAGTTGTGCAGGGGGTCTGCAAGATGGATCAAAGGTTGACAGTGGTTTGCTCTCCAAAACGTTTGGAATCCAGGGCTCCAAGCAGTGCAGCTTATGTTCTTCATCTATCAGCAGCTTATGTTTCTAAAAAAAATATCCAAAAATTTAAATGCCAAATTGCAAACTTCTCAAAAGGCATTCTTAAAGAGCTAAAGGAGAATTGGATACCAATGTTTTGCAGTTAAAAGTGCTGGCACTTTATAAAGAGAAGCCTTTTGTTAGAGACAGGAAGTTTAGTTTATTGCCTGGTGTATACAGTTCACCCACCACATTATTTTGGGCTATTTTCATTCCTCACACAGTAAAGAGGAAATTCTAAGAACGTTTCATTACTTTTCTTTGTTTGATGAACAGCAAAGGTTTGCAGTTTGCTGACCACTGTATTGCTTTGCTACATTTGACACACAATTTCACTTCACATAGATCCTCAGGAGGACAAAACATTTGTTTGCAAAAATCAACTGTTTCTGCCCCATTCACTTCAAGTCCATCTCTCACCCTCATCTTTCATTACTTCAGAGAGAGAATTCCTGAACACAAAACTAAGGAAAAAAAATCCCATAAGTTGCCTTTTTTTTTTTTTAATGTGAGCAAAACTTCAGGCTCAGAAACTACTAGGAGGCAAATGATGAAAACATTTCTCCTCCTTGCAGTTTCCACAGACCTTTTCCAGTACACAATCTCTAGCAGAGAAATAAAACCACAGCTGTAGTACAGCACTATTATTTAATAGTGAGGTTACCATTCTGAAGAGCATTAATTTTCACCCAGATAGTGCATCTTATATACTGTTATGATTCTCTTTGCACAACATGGTTCTGTACAGATGAAATTGTAAAGCAAAGAGCTAAGAATTTATGCTTGTCCATTTGCTCTCTCCCTTTTCATCAATTCACAAGGTTATCCCTAAAGGTTTTTATACCATTCTGGCCTAAAAAAAAAAAAAAAAAGGCTTCCTCATAAAAGGCTTGGTTTCTAAAAAATGCTAAGCATTTAAGCATTTATTGGAAACAGTTTTAGTTCCTCATTAATCCGAAGATGAAGTATTATTGATTTACAATGAGCAATTCATTCAATATCCATCAGCAGTGTATAAAAAACAGAGCCTGAGAATTAAAAAATGGGTGATGCCTGTTTGGCAGTAGTTTCCTGTGTCCTGCCAATGGCACGACCTGCCCAACTGGATGGAAAACAGCCCTGCTCTTTCTGTGTGTGTTCTGCATGCTTGAATGTGTATGTCCCACGGATCACAGGCTAACCTACATTTATTTTTACATTACAGGATCAGCAGGTATACATTAGATCAAGGCTTTGGGGACTTTACATATTGCTTCACCTCAGTCACCCAGGCCCTTAGAGGAGCACGGAGAAAACAGATAAACAGCACAGAGACTGGCACAGAGATTGGCACAGAGACACACATCTGTGCACACAGACATGCATACCCCAGGGCCTGGTGGAACAGCTCCAGGGCAGCACAGGCAGCTTTGGACCAGGCCCAGCTCCAGTGTATGATAGCACCAACTGCCTCTGATCTTTGAAACCAGCTCTGGAAAGCTTTGACGGGGGGTGAGCCTCCATGCCAGGACCCTGCTTTTCCACCCGTGGAACTCTGTTGGCTTCAGTGACGTGTTAAACCAATGTAAAGAAGTGGAGAATTGTGCTCCCATTATGGGTTTTTTAAAGTAGCTTTCTAGTCTGCATGTTACACCCTGTTTAGTGAGTTGGCAGCTGTGCAAAGGACCCGAAGGACCTAATTCACTGGGGCTGATATCACTCTTCCCACTGGCTTTGGGTCAGGACCCTAAATCATCCTGAAAATTCTGGGGAGAGATATTATAAAGCAATGCAGTAAAGGTGAAAAGGTGTTAATGAAAGTCCCTTGAGGAGGTCATGGCCTTTATTAGTTTGGAGGAGCTTTCCACCAGCAAAAGGAGTTTGAAAAAAAAAATCAGAGTGGGCCAAATGTTCCTGTACATGACTTCTTCTTCCTTGTTACCATTTAAAAAAATTAACAAAACCCATCCCCACCTCAGGATGGGAAAAAAAAATCAATTTCAGTCTAAGTAGGTTTGTTTACACCTTGTAACATGCAGTGAGTGTATGGGGTGGGAGTGGAAGGTAGAGATAAACATGTCTGTGCCACCCCCAGCTCCACTGCTGCGCGTTTGGCCCTCGGGGAGAATTTCCTGCCAGTGTTGCTTGATTTAACTCTTCCTCTCACTCCTCTCCAGGCTGCCTGCCTCCCAGGAGTGCCACGGCCATGTCTCTCAGCCTTTGGGGCTGCACCTGCCTTCCCCCCCGTGTGCAGGTCTCCCTGGCAGCCCCTGGCACCCCAGCCCTGCCCCTGCAGGGACAGCAATTCTTCCAGAGCATCTTCCCACAACAACACCTCTGGGTTTGCCCTGGCAAGATGTAGTGCTGTGGTGCCAGTTCCCGGAGCCCTGCCTCAGCCCAGCCTCCCTCAGCACTGTCAGTCACTCCTGTGGAGACAGGGAGAGAGGGCTGGGCTGGCTCAGCCTGGAGAAGGGAAGGCTCTGGGGACACCCCAGAGCACCTGCCAGTACTAAAGGAGGACTCAAGGAACTGAGGGAGAGCAACTTTTTCCATTTGCAGACACTGATAGGAAAAGGAGGGACAATATTAAACTGAAAGTGTAGAGATTTAGATGAGATGTTAGGAAAAAATTCTTCCCTGGGAAGGTGCTGAGGCCCTGGCCCAGAGTGCCCAGAGCAGCTGCGGCTGCCCCTGGATCCTTGGAAGTGCCAAAGGCCAGGCTGGATGGAGCTCTGAGCAAACTGGCCTGGTGGGAGGTGTTCCTGTCCATGGCAGGGGGGTTGGAACCAGAGGATCTTTACGGTCCATCCCAAACCCTTCTGTGATTCTGTGACTAGTAACAAATCCCAGTGCTTTGTCCGAGGAACAGCTCCTGGAGCCTCAGCTACAAAGGCCTGGGAGCTGTCACTGCTGGGGTGCAAACCCTGCTCCTGCACCATCTCCCTCTGCCTCTTTGTCCCCCAGCTTTTGCAGAATGGGGATGAACATCAGAACTTTACCCTGCAGAACAAATATGGGAGCAAGTGCATCAAAGATACATCATGAGCAACGCTCACATCTACCCAAGCCCCAAAACACAGCTCAAATACAAAAGAGTGTAACCAACAACTTCCTGAAATTATGTCAGTCCTCGGCCAGGACTTCAAAATAAGTCCTTCAAAAGAAGATGGGCCAGGTTCCACCCATCTGATGTGTCAGGATCAGTGTGGGGAGCAGGGGGAAACTGTGGATTTCAGTCAGGAAAAAATCCCCTTTTTTTCCTCAGATACTTCTAATTTTACTTTTTTTTTCTATTACATATTTTTAATGACCCTACATATTATTTTCTTTTCAAGTGATCAAGTGATTGAGTATTAAGCTACTACTCCATTGTCATACCTCAGTGACTCAGAATACTTTGCAAATGTTTAAAATTTTGACTGCATGATTTTGAATAGAGATTAATGGAAGGGATAGAACTATCCAAAATGGTTTATTTCAGAATACTTATTGGATTGAAAATATTGAAAATATTTTCAGAATTATAAGATCTAGTCCAGAAATGCCAAAATATTTCATTTAGCCATACTTATGAAAATACAAAGTAATGAAATTTCAATGTATTTTCATTTCAAAACACTACCTTTTGTTTCAAAATATTCTTAGAACAAAAAGAATGTGCAGGGTAAAGTCATACTTTAATCCAAAATATATATTCCACTTCATGCCAAAATATGGATGTAATTTGGGAGGTTCACATATTCTTGAAAGACATGGAAAATGTCTGCTTCAGTTCCTGCTCAATCCAATTATTTTCTAATAGTTTGGTTCAGTTAGCAAAATACGAAGCAGAGAGGCCATTCCTTCACCTCTAAAAAAGAGATTTATGTCCTCAGAAGGTGATGGTCCAAAAGCAGCAACCTTGCGATTGCTGGAGCTGTGAGGGAGGTGCAGATCACAGACTTGTGCTGACAGCACACACTGGAAGTGTGTTCTTCCTTCTGTGGAGCTGAAATAAGTAAATCTGTCAGAGTCAATGCTTGTTGCCTGTCACCAGTGCCGCCTACATCACTGACCATTGAAAATATTGAAAATATTTTCAAAATTAGAAGATTAGAAGATCTGGTCCAGAAATGCCCATTTCTTAAATGAAGACACAATGAGGGCTGGAGAACTTTCTCTCTGTTGAACTAAAATGTGACTAAGCCCACATAATAATATACCCATGTATCAATATCAAAATACTTAACAAAACTCTCCACACTTCTCAAATTGATGTGCTTGCTAAAAAACAGGAAAAAAAATATCCCTCAGAATGACAAAGCCTCAGTTGTTGTATTTTCTTGATGAAGCTCCAGGATTGCAAAACTCATGAGGGTTTTCATTAGCAAAAGAAAAACAAAGTGTCCAAGAAATACTTTTTGATAGTATTTCTTGCATGTTTGTAACTTCTGGACTGTCTGCAACAATTTTAGGTGAAATTTATCGTAATGAAGTTGCTCTTAATGAAGACGTTCCTGCACCAGCTTTTACACCTCAGCATTTGCGTCCTTTCCCTTCCAGGCACACGTCACTCTTCACATGATGAAAAGCAAGGGATAACCGTGCCTAGCTGTGCCAGTAAGGGATGAGGCAACTGGTGAATGAAAACCTTGTGCTCCTGATTTGGTATTGTTCTGAGTCACCTGCTGCCAGTACTCACCCACCCAACAACAGCATTGCAGCGGAGGCTGAGTGGAGACAAGAGGAAGGAATTCAGCCTTGAAAGGTGAGTCTGAAACGCTGGCAGCCCCCAGTGAAATTTCTGGAGTTGATGACACAGAGCACACCACGACGTGTCTCATCCGCGCCACGGAGGATTTTCCGCGGAGCACAAACATCCAACCAGCATCCCCAGAGCCTGGGCCCTGCAGCACCCTGAGAGTGCAGGCTGCTCACATCCAGGGGGGATTCAGGCTCCACGGGGCCTGGAGGGCCTGGTGATGCCTTAAGGAGCTGGAACAGAGGCTAGATGGAGCTAAGAGGGATAAAGAGGGCATTTATTGAAGTGCCCTCAGAGGCCACACCCTGGCAGTACCAGAGCCACAGCTGTGGTTCTGCCCAGATGGCTCCAAGATGGAAGCAAAGGAAGGCTTGCTCCCAAGATCTCACAATTTTATAAGTTTTGGTCCATTAGCATATAGGAGCTAATTGTCTGATTACAGCCCCAGCCCCTGCAGTCCCATCCTGCTTGTTTTTCTCTCTGCAGCCCACGGGGTTTGTGCTCCTGGGCTGAGATTTGGATTATTTGTCCTTGGTCCCAGGTAAACCAGGAATTGTTTTGTCTCCCTGCTCTGTGCACAGAGCTCACCATCCCCTCATATGGAGCCCAGACCCACACACTAAAGCAGCTCAGAATCTGAAAAATATAAAAAGCTAAAACCTGAGGCATCATGGCAGTGTGAGACATGATATGGAAGTGGAGCCATTCAAAGCCAGCACTGGGCACAATTAGCACACTGACATTTGAGGTGTTATGGGATGGAGGGGCAGAATTTTCCAGCTGGGGGGAGGGAAGGAAGCACATTGTTCTGACACAGCTGCATTTTAACTGTGGAAATGCAGGGGTTCCTTGAAAATGGCCCCTGGACAGTGCTGCTGCAGCAGGGGGAACTTTATTGCAATGCAAAATTTTAACTGGCAGGATAATTATGCAGCAGGCCCAGAGGTCAGTTTAGGCTGTTTTCATGGAAAAAGGATTATGCATTTTTCTAGATCCAAGGTTTAGTATCCAATTATTCCTACTGAAATTATACAGGTCAAACACAAGACTCACTGTGGGTATCCCTACCATTTCTATCAGACTTTTCAAAGCAAATCAAACTGAAAAACTGGCTGAAATTAATCTGTGGCAGAGTTATAGACTGCATCCATCAGCTCAGGTCTGATGTTTGATTTCTATTGAACCAGCCCAGATTTTTGTGTCAAGGTGCATTTCCCAGTGGTACTGCCTTGCTTCAAGGGTGGTTTAGGGAGTCCAAAGGTCTCTCGGCTTCTGAATGATGCAGTGTCCTGTCCTTGGCCCTGTAGAACTGCATTCCCCTTAGGCAGTGAATTCTGGAGGGAAAAGCCTCCTTCTTTCTCTGCACACTGCTGCTGTCCTACTAACTCCATCCTCCATCACAGTAAGTAAAAAGAGATTCCACGACAAACTTGTCCTAAGACAAACATAAAACAGGCGTGAGTTATCACAAAATTAAATTCCTAAGGCCTGCTCAATCCTTGAGCTCAGAAATACCATCAAAAATGGAAGCTGAAATTATTTTCATATTAACCAGTATTGAAGCAAATAATGTCCTGTCCTATTTTGTCTTTATTTTGAATGGAGTAAGCTGGAGCTGTGTTAGCTCTTTTGCAATGTGCCAGCAGTGAACTGGGCACTGTGTAACCCATAATATGCATTCCCCGCTGTTGGTCTTACCAAGCATCCACTTTGTTTCTGTTAGCTCATTCCTTTCTCACAGGGATCACCAAAGAAATGGGACTTGAGCAGGATTCAGCAGCTGTGGTCTGGACTTGGGCACACATTCCCATTCACAAATTAATTACACCTTAAATTGAGAGCCTGAGTGGCCCTGTTTGCTTTCAGTGTTCTTAGTGGGTCTGTCAGAATATTTCCACTCTCCCAGATTCACCTGAATCCTGGAATGGCTCTCAAAGCTGGAGGCACAGGCAGCAGGGGATGCCTGGCTGTGCACCCTGAGGGACAGGGCAGGCAGGGGCAGTGCAGGCCCTTTCCCCCTCTGTGCTTTGAGAGGCTCCAGCTCCCCCTGACAGTGCTGTGTTCATCCCACTGGGCCATGTCTTGGGCAGTAAAGTGCTCTAGGTTGTCCTCCAATGGTCTGATCCTCCCAGAACATTTCAAATTTTGTTGTTGTTATTTAGATGAACAGTTCCAGGCCTGTTACCCAAGCAGTTTACTCACTATTCTATGTAATTCTCTTATTTCTAGGCTAATATAATCCATTATTCCCCCAATACTTTGATTTTGCAACTCAGTCAGCCCTTTTTACTTGTTCAGACTAATATTGAAGACATCATAAGTCTGACATAGTAAATAGTGCTTTACTTCCAATATTCTGGACAAAAGTATGTCTTAGCAAGGCAGTTTTCTGTTCATAGGAAGAGTTTGAGAAACTTTTTTTTTCTTTCTGTGACACTAATACTTAAACCTCAAAAATGGAACAGACTAAGCCGATTCCTGTTTGGTGGTGACTGTCCTTCTCATGATCTGTGGTATTTTTGTACCATCTATTCTTCCTCCCTGCTGAAAGCATCCTTTGCTTGGAAGGCTTCCTACGTGGTGCTGTTTCCATCTTACACTAGCTGCTTGTCTTTTGGACAGTCAGGGCAAGCAGTAAATATTTGCAGTTCTAAACAAGCATCCGGGGAGTAGTCACTACAACCGTCTGAACTACCTCAAATTGATTGGCAATCAATTTACCTGAGGGAAAATTATCCAGCACAGAGTAGCTGAAGAGGAAGAGCTGAACTCCCTGAAGGCCTCAAGTGGTTCAGCAGTGAACAATCACAACCACTCAGGAAAACAATGGGAATTCGACCTGCTCCGTCTGTCAGAGCTGGTGTAAAGAACAGGGCCGCAGACGTGTTTAAACTGCCTGTGCCCCTTTCAGCGATTCTGATGGAGACGTTGGTGAGAGGATGAGTCAGTGCTGTGCTGGGGGAGCTGCTGAAGGCACCGGGATCACAGGAGTGTGAGGCAGCCATGCCCACACGCGGTAACGCTCTTTGCCGAAGCGCGGTGCCGAGAGAGCCAGGTAGAGATGCAGACAAACGCTGGCATGGGGTGGCACAGAGGCTTGGCTGGCAAGGGCTTGGGAAAGCCAAATTGCTCACAGCTAGTGAGTTATGCAAAATGTCCTCAAGGAGTGATGATGTTCTGTGCTTCAGAAAAATTGTTTATATGCTTACTTCAGACCTGTGCTCTTCCCTTCACCTCTGCCTCTTAAGCCAAACACTTGGCAGATAAGCAATGAGGTTCAAACTCTTCCCACCATAATCTCAGGGCTTGCAATTCCAGAAAAACCCTCTAACAACATCAGCAAATTACTTATTTTATGGGTTTTTTAAATTAAGAGCAAATTTTGGAATTAAAGTTACAATTTGATGGCCAGCATAGGAACAGATCATCCCAGGAATAGGAAGTGCTCTTTGGAAGAAAAAGAATTGAAGAGTGCAAAATTCTCTCTGAAGTCAGTTGCTGGAAAATCTAACATGCTCAGTACCACTGAAATTATCACAAACTAATTTCCAAAGCTGAAAAATCAAATGCTTGCCAATTTTTTAATAGGCTTGCAGGGTTTTAAGAATAATTACAGCTGTATTGTTAAGGGGGCTCCACTTAAGTGCAATAAATTTGATTAGTTTATGTTTCAACCTTACAATAATTTTGCCATCAGTTTTTATGTCCTGCAGATTCTAGATGCTGATAGATCATCTCAGCTCCCCATTTTTTCCATTACCAAGGTTTCATTATGCACGTTAAGCATGTTTCCATTTGCCTGAGGTACACCAGGGGCAGGGAAGCATTTTTCAAAGATAACTCATTTAATATTAAATGTCAAAATATTACTCACTTCTTTAGCAAGATCATGCAGCTGCAACCTGGAGAATTAATTTGGGATGGTGTCTCTGTGGAGTTCAGGGCGTTGGTCTAAGCATACCTTTAGCTAAACAAAAAAATCATTGACTTACCCAGAATTTAAAGCTTGTATGGAACTGACTAAAGGGCAATAATGAACAGCTAAACATATGAAGGAAGTGGTTTATAAGCCAGAAATGCTGCGATTAATTATGGCTAAAACAGCCAGGGGAAATTTCTCATTACACAAAGTAATGAAATAAGTCCATTAGCATGATAACAAAAAAAGTGGAAATGGCTGTAGGCTTTGTTTTGAAGATTATCACCATAGCATTTCCCTTCTGCACAAGCAATCAAGAACCCATTGAAGAAAAGAAATATGAATACCCCCCACTTTAGAGACAGAAAATCAATGTGGGGGGAAAAGACAGGCTGTTTATACAACACTTGCTTCCTGTGTTTCATTGGAGGCAAGTCCTGATTTACATTCATGCAAAGCAGCTTCCAGACAGCCATTAAACAACATGTCCAAGGATCTGTGTCAACAGAGGGAACTGTCACCTGATCCTCCCCATCCCAGCTCTGAGAATATGCAGCAAAGGCTTCCTTTTCATGGGAAGACTGAAATGATTATCTGACTTCCAAGAAGAAGGGTTTCCCATGCCTGCACAGGTAATTGTTCCTGGAGCAACAGACATCCATCCCTGAACTGTGCATTTGTCAAAAGAATAAACCAGAGATGATAACTGATCAGTCCTTATTGTGGGCGTTTTTGTTGCTATTTGGGGTATAAAGCTTGAGCGTTGTGGGGTTTACTTCTAAGTCTCTCCTTATGTGTTTAGCTAATTCCTTCCTTCTATACAGTATCAAACAAGGAAATAAACCTTTCAGGGTGTTTGGGTTTTTTGACTCACAGCCTTTTAGGGACTTTCTACACATAAAAACTATTTCATAGGAAAGGTGGAGTGAATTTTAAACACATATTGGTAAACAAAACCATTTTCGGGTACTTTGATTTTGTATTAAAAATGTCCAAACTGGATGTCAGTCAAAAGCAGCAACACTTCTTCCAAACTACGGCCTTTCTTACCCTGAAAAGTTCCACAAGTCTTTAAACCCTAACCAACCAAGCTCTCCACAGTGCAGTGTGTCAATACAGTTTGTGGTAGACAAAACCTGGCCAGTCTTTACTGGATCACTCCAGCTCATTCACTACAGAAGCCCTATGAAACTGGTTTTGCTAAAGAAGCAATGAAAAGGAGATAAATTGAGTTATAATTGAGTTATTCCACGTTCCTTAAAAATAGCATTTGAATGCGACAACAGCCACTCTTTTGCTTGTAAAACAAGACAGAGCCAAATTACTCTTTTAAATTATATGCCAATCTGAAAGCCAAAGAATTTTAGTCCCTCTGTTTAGTTCTCTTATTTAGCAACACTGTTAAAGTCAGCCAGGCTTATTCCCAGGACCTAAAGTTTCTCCCTGAAAGCCAAGACTTCCAGTATGGCATTTTTAAGTGTTATGTTCAGTTTTCCCTCCAAATGTCATTTACCAGATCACCTTTCAGCATGGGACTAAAACCCCAGGATTTCCTCTCAGGATCTGTATTTTGAAAATTGCTGCCTTTGAGCCATCAGATAGTTTTTGGTGCCCCAAACCAGTCTTCAGCACATTCTTTGGGATCCTGTGTATTTATTTCTTTTACCCTCTGCCTGCAAAGAAAAAAAAAAAGCACCTCAAGAAGGCTCCTGAGATTTTCTCTACAGCTCCCCTCTAGCACTGGCTATAGGCCAGACTTCTTAGGTGGGGCCTTATAACCCCAGGATGAACCAAGATAAATCTGTGGCACCAGCAAGAAGCTGGGACTGCAATACTTGCTTCCATTTCAGAAAATGGCAAACAGAAATGAAATGGTTTTCTTGTGGCTTGTACCTAATAACTGCCTGGTCTCAGCTGCTGTGACTGCACAGTCTTAGATGATAAGGTCCTTAGACAGCACAATAATGGCTACACCAGAAATACACTGCTTTTCCTACAGAAATCATAACCTTTGGGTTGGACATCATACCTGTCAGCACAATCACTTGCATGCAAGAGAAGAGTTTCCTGCTTTTGACAGGTCTCTGTTTTGTCTTTCACCATGATTTGGCTCTCATGAATATTGCCATTAGATGCTCGAAGCCATGAAAGTTTTTTAGCAAAAATGTTCAGTTTCTGGAGAATCCTTTCCCCCAGTACACATTAATGATGAAATACAGAGATTCCTCTAGCTCCTCTGTAAAGACTAGGAAAGGAAATTGAGCAGAGGAGAGCTGCTCTTAACACAGCAGAAATATTTCCCCACTCTCCTTTCCTCTGGCCAACTGGCAATGTTCTCATTTATGTCCAGTCCACAGATGCTTCTATAAGAACTGATTGCAAAATCCCTTAAGTTGAGACATATCTGGTTAACTTTAGTAATAAAATTAACATACTTTGGGGACAGGCACACAGAGAAAATGTTTGGTCTGAAGGGCTGGCTACAGGGATGTGGGTGTATAATCAGTCCAGCTTTCCAGGAAAAAAAGGCTACATTTCCCAAAAGCCAACACAACCAAACCAGATTTTCCCTTTGAACTGGTTCAGTACTTCTTTATGCTGATCTTTCACACAGTTTTGCAGGTCATATAAGGAGTGGAGAAAACACAACTCTACTAGTTCCAACGGTGTTAGGTGGCTGCTCATGCTGGCACTGCTCTTCTGGCTGACAAGGAATATCACCACACCCTAAAAAATGCATTACACAGTACAGTGATTATGCATGTTAAAGAAAGAATCATTGCTGCAGGAAAAAGTAAGTCTTAATTAGAGATGAGCAAATAAACTCATAATAGTGTCTCTCCCTTTAAACTTTCACATGGTGTTTGTTTCCAGTTTTTAATGCATCTTTCTCATTAGCATGTGGAAATGTCTAAGTTTCTCTGATGAACACTTCTTTGCAGTGCCTCACGTTACTTCAGCAGTAGCTGCCAATGACCAGAATTACCTGGGACAGTGTTTGTTTCCAGAGGGAATTATTTAAGAACAGTTCAGCTGCCCATAGGATTTGATCCAATCTGCTTGGCATCATTTGATGTCTCTTAGATGGGGTCAGCATCAGATCTTCCTGATGAAGCCTCAGTTGCTGCAACATGAAGCAGTTCAATTCCCACAGAGGGCTCATCCTTGTCTCTACAGTCAGATATTTCCTGTTAAGCCTGGAAGTTCAATATTCCTTCTCTAATGTTGTAATGATCCATTCCAATTCTAGAGATCCCTTTTGTCCATATAGGTAAGCAATATGCATTTAAGTTGAAAACTCCACATGTGGAATATTAAAATCAAATAGATGTGCCGGTTGGATTTTGGTTCAGATCTTTTAGTTGAAAAATTTTAATTTAAAAAATAAAATGTTTAGTTTTATTTCTTTCTGATAAATATTTTCCCTGGCAGATACTGGGCACTAAATATTGCAGAACCCAAATACAAATGAATTCTGGATACAGCTCAACTCAAACTCAGTTTTGCACATGTAAACTAGTTTTTAATAAATTTATTTTCTTTTTCTTCTGATTGTCTAATAACATCATGTTTTTACTGTATTTATTGAGCTTTTTGATTGATGCTTTTCACCATTTGACATGTCATGGCAAATATGACTACCGTATTTTGACAGGGTGGCCCCACTGATAATTTAGAGCTTCAACAATAGGATTTTATTCCAGCCACCATATTGTTTAATCTAGAATTAACATGACTTTCCAGCTTTCACCAATTCAGTGCTGTACACACCTTCCCAAAGACTTTAGCCAGATTAATGATTGTGTGGTTTGGCCTGAAGTACTGTGATACTCTGATTGTTTTTTGACGTGCCTTTAGTTTTCTGTCATGTGTTGCACAAGCCTCTTCTAATAAAAGGGCTCTTGCAGTAACAAAGATTGATAACATAAGATGATAAGACAATTACTGTGATATGAATACCAGGTTTAAATTTTCTGTATCTTAATAAAACTTGAGTATTTAAAGCAGAAAATTGCACTGGAGAAGATAAACTCTCCTTCAGATTCCACTACACAAATCACAGTTGTTTATTACCCACAGAAGTGTAGCGGAGGGATTTTTCTTTTGTAAAAGATTTAAGAAATTTCTTACACTTCCAATCCTTTTAATTAAAACTGTTCTCATGACTCACTGAAGTCACTTTAAAACGTAGACGTATATCAAACTAGGTTGTGGGTGTGCACTGATACTGTGACTTGTTCTCAATTGCTGGCCAGACTTATCAGTTAAAACAATTTAAAACACATGGGAGTTTTGTTTTTCTCAACCACAGACTAACAGGCAAAAAGCAAAATGGATTTAACCCCTGCAGTTTGAGAGTTGCGTGGGATTTAGCCACACAGCTCTCACTAGAGTCAAGAGAGGCTCAGTTCCACGGGTGTGGCGTGGCACCCTTCCTAACCTGACTCCTGCAAAGCTGCAGGCTTTGTGTCTGGGGGGCAGGGGGGTGGGCAGAAATCCCTCATCTAGTGGGGTCACTGCCCTTATGCTGACTTCAGTGGAGCATCTGACCAAAAACCTCGGCCAGCTACAACCCAGAAGCTGGACAAGCTGGTGGGCCAAAATCCAAACAGAGATTTCTGACTGAAAGTACGGAGCAAGCGGAGTTCATGCTGCTTCAGAGTATTCCACTGCTTGTGCCTATCCTCAACACTGGCCACCTGTGACACGTGAAACCTGTGAGGGATCAATGTCACCCCTTTACAGCAGCAGCAGTCAAAGATTCAGATGAACTTCTTGAGGTCATTAGCAGAGTGCCAGCAAAACACAGGAATTGTTGAGACCATTTAGTTGGCCAGCTTGGCCATAACAGCTGCTACATTTATGCTCTGTAACAGATCTGCTCCTTCTTTACATTTGAATGCAACTCAAGGTGTTGGTTGTTGCTCCTTAAAAGCCACAGATGGAATCCTGGGCCCATGGAAGAACACGGGAATGCTGCCATGGAAGACTTCAACCCACATGTGGTGGTGAAGATTCCCAAAACAAACTTTCCTAGAGGGCAAAGACATTTTGAACCATTTAAAAGACTTGCAGCAATGTTTCAACTTGTCCCAAGCTCTATTGCCTTTTGCATATTTTGTCAGTTTTGAAGAGAGCTTGGGAAAGACTTCCAGGAACTGATATGTAGGAACAGGCTCTGACTGCTGCATTGCAGCATCTCCAGCAGCTCTTGCTGAGTTATCGGAGCACAGTTCTGGGCTCTGCCTCAAATCCTCCCTGTGACTTGAGGTAAAGTTGCTTATTCTCTCTCTTCCTTGGTTTTTCAGTCTTGAAGCCCAGCTGATAATGCTTCCTTTCTTCTGGGCCGTGTCCTGTCCCCAGAGACCCTCACTCAGCCCCAGAGAGGGTCCCTGCCATGAGGGGCTGTTTGTTCTGAGCCTACAGCGCAGGGCTGGGATCCACTGAGGGCTCTGGGGTACGGGGCTCCAGGCCAAGACTGGATAAGCTTGGCTTTTGGCTCAAACAAAGGTTCTCTCTCCTCGCAGGCCATCACATTCATTTATTTTGCCCCGTGGTGAAGTTAACACTCCGTCTGTGATGTCACAGTCGTTCCCATGACAACAGGTTTATGACTTCAGTGTAAAGTCAAATAGAAGGAGAAGCTCAGGGACATGAAGGAAAGCTCGTATTCAAATCAGAAACATCTGACACAACAACAGAGAAGAGAAATGGCCAAGAAGGTACATTTCTTTTATTGTTATACACGTCTGTGGTTTCTTCTTTTCAGCAACGTGTACTTCTTCCATCACATGTTTTAATAGCTACTCTTCCACTTATGTTTCTCCAGTTAAAGATGTCTTCTTTCTTCTCTTAAATAAAAAAGTAAATTTAATACCGTTTGTTTAACTAGTTAATGAATGTCTTTGCCTTTTTTCAATTAGGTTTAATTTAATAGGAGTAAATTTGGGCTTCAGTGTAGTCTTCCTTCTGATGCCAAATATGAATGATACTATTTCTGAACAAACAGGGGAACTGTTAAAACTGTGGCTTTCCATACTTAGCAAAAGAGGCTTTCAAAGAAGAAAATTAAAAAAAAACAAGCCCACATCAAAGATTTTTGAAGCATGGATTAAAAAAAAATGATGCAAGAAGGCAAAGCTGTTATGGAATAGAAGTAAGTATTGGTGAGAGTAATGTGCAGACTCAGAAGCTTTTCATTCTGTGTTTTTTTTCTTGGTTTGCTGTTTGCTTTTTCCTTGAACACCAATCTGCTTAAACACAAAGGTCTTCCCATGGATTAAGGTGTCACCAAGGCACGGACCACAAAGTGCCACTGATATAGCTTGGTGTTTGTCCAGCGTGGGAGCTTTCTCAGGAGCTATCCTTCCTGGAGTCTCAGTAAGAATTCCCAAGAGCATCTAAAGATGGAGATGGTGCCTGAAGAAAGCCTGTGAAGTTACCATCCACCCTTGCTAGCAAATCTAAACACAAAGCAGTCAACCTAAAGACCCTGAGGGCCACACTGAACAGAGGCTGGATAGCCATGCTGGTTACACATTGCAGTTTGTTTCACTGAAATTACTGGATCTTGTTTGCCAACAATGAATCCTTTCAAGTTTCAGTTGAAAAGTGTTCAGGTAGCTCCTGTGCAACCCAAACTGACTGGATTTAGCATGTTATGTCTCCACTTGGTTCACAGATAGTTGATTGAATTAGTTAATTAAGGCTGGAATTTTCAAAGAAGCCACAGGAATTAGGTAACCAAATTCAATGAGATTTGGGTACTTAACTCCCTTAGACTCCTTTGAAAAGGCCAGCTATAAATGTTCACCTCTTTAGTTGCAATTATTTGTACTTGCAGGATTATGAGTGCAGCTGTTTATAAATGCAGAACCGAGGTTCCAAAAGCAGACATGGCATGAGAACAGAGATCTGTCTATGCATAGCACAGTACATAAATGTATACAAGCAGTGGCCATACATTTAAACCATCCTTGAAGTGAAAATACCAGTAGGGCTAGTAATAACTCTGAAGACAGTGAGAGCTTCTTAAGCTCACCTAATGAAAATCACCTAGGTATACACACTCAAATATACATGTGCACAAACTTTTATGTATGCACATATACATATGCACATGTAAAAGTGTATGCATGTCTATAAAGAGCCAGATGTGAACATGGGTGCAGACAGCTGTTTGTTTCTGTGTGCAACTTTTTCTTTGCAAAACAGTAAATTGTAATAGTGTTTTCTCCTGGGAAAAGGGGTGGCTCCTCTGCTGTGGCCACATCCACAATCTTATCCAAGTGTATGAGGAAATGCCTTCCTTAACAGGTATAATCCAGGCACCATGGAGGCAACTCTTCTCTGAGCAGCGCAGGAGGAAGCAGGAGTACCAGCTGCAATGGTAACCATCTGATTAAAAGTAAAAATAGCAACCTACAAATGGCATAACAAAACAACCCTTTAATCAGCAGGGGTGGTCACCCTGTCCTTGTACCTGACTGCAAGGCCAAAGGATGGAACCAAGGGCTGTTTGACAAATGCTCTGGGTGTTAACAACCAAAACATGGCACAGCCAGCCCATACACCCTTGGTGCTGGCTCCCACTAAAGCCACTGGGGCTACCCGGTGGCATTTTGAGGTGAGCAGATAGACCTTGACCTTGCTGAGGAGAATGACACAGTGTGGGATTGCTTTCCCTGAATTATTTAGGGAAATAAATAATTTCCTAATTATTTAGGAAATTATAGGATTTTTAGTTTCCTACATAATTATTAATTGTTATTTAGGAAATAAATAATAATTTATTTCCTAAATAAATTATTTAAGAAATTAATTCAACAATAATAATAGTAATAATAATAATAATAATAATAATAATAATAATAATAATTCCTAAATAATAATAAGCCCTGGGCTTTCATCCCACAGCTGCAGCCTCCCCCCAAGACCACTGCCCTCACCATTGCTGCCAAAGGGAATGTCCATTTGTCCTAAATGAGAAGGTGTTTAGGGCATGGGTTGGACTTCATGATCTTGAAGGTCTCTTCCGAGCTAGTTATTCTGTGATTCTGTGATTATCCAGCAAAGCACCCTCAGACAGAAGTAACCTCAGGCCTACAAGTGATGCTGGGACTACTCACAAGCTCAGAGATACACATGGGCTTTGTCATGAAGGGAGTCTCAAGAAGGAGGATATATCCTGAGACCAAACGAGCGGGAATGAAGAGCATCCAGCCAGATCCTGTTCATTAGTGGCCATCAATTGTTTTTCTACTAAAAGTTGCCAGGACTTTAATTCCGTGTGTTCACAGCAAGAGTGTTGGCCCATAAACAAATTCAAAACATACAGAAGGTCAATTTCTTCATATAAGGAGGGTCAGTGACTTTCCATTAGAGGAGTCACTGAGGTCTCCAAACCCTGAAGGTGTAGTAGAGCAAATAAAAATGTGGTTAGCTGAGGAATGCAAACAGATATACAGCACATATAGAACTTTAACTTCACTCCAGCATCCGTATGTGGCCATAAAATACGGCCTCTTAAATATAAAATGTATAGATTTCCCTCTGCAACAAAGGCATAAAATATTTCACTCCCAAACAAGTATTTGAGCATACGAACATGATCTTTCACTTCATCTAGGACTACCCACCCAGTAAACCAAGCTGTATTCTTTCTGGGTGGCTCAGAGAATAGCATATTACAGTGGAAACACCCATTTATTTCATTTACTGCCATTTATAATATTTTCCACTATTTGCAGATAATGAATTCATCCACTTTTTGCCAAGATTATGCAGCCTGTTTTATAGCCAAAATTATCCAGAATCCTTCTAAAAATGTGTTACCCTTCATTTTCCATGATTGCTTAGTGGTTCTCTTGGAGCAGGACCAAGATCAACCACATTAACAATGCACAGCAATAACTGAACTGTCATGCTCCCACTCTCCTGGCAGCAGGAGGAGTGCCATCGAGCTGGTCCCTGAAGTCCGCACGGCTCCAGAGCGCAACTGTTCAGGTTAATTAAAGCTGTTAGATGAGAAATGAGGAATTACTTTTGGAGCCCTTTCCTCTGCATATCCTACACTGGTCTTCTCATAAAGGTAGATCCATTTCAGATTATCTGGTGTCCTCTTGGCGCCGCTGCCCCTTCGGCTCTCGGGGATGAATTGTAGAGCAGAGCACAGCAGAGACCTGTGGTGTGTAACAGCCCCTCACTGACCCAGCTGCCGGCCCTGTGAAGGTGGACACACATCTGGAATATCACACACCACCAGGAGCACTTTCCAATCCAGCCGAGGGTGGAACAGGCGCTCCACGACCGAGCCCACGCGCAGGGCACTGCACCAAGGCGCAAGCAAGGCAAGCAGGAGAAGGCGGAAAGGGACAGGTCCTTTGTGAAATGATGAGTGTTGGGTCGGTGCTGGGTTCTTAGCAGAGAGTTTCCTGCTCCCCTCGCAGGCTCGGCAGTGCTGGCATGCCTGGAGGGTGGAGCTGCAGCAGCGCTCCATCCCCGCTCCGCCAGGGAAGGGGAGAGGCAGGCCAGCCACATCTGCTCTTCCCTTGTGCAGCGTCTGGCAGCCTGCAAGTCCCACGCAGGGGAGAGACGGGGCTCCTTGCCATCACCAGGCTCCACAGCTGGGCCCAGCATGTAAGATGAAGCACATGCAAATCTTTGCAGGAATTCCTCACTGCTCAGCCTGAGGGTTTGATCTTGGAGTCAAGGAAATCTAGCTCAGGATCTTGCATGAAAGAAGCAGTGCCTGCCCAGAGGTTCCAGTGGTCAGTGTTAGCAATGATAACAGAAGGAATCACAATAAAATTAGAAAAGAAGGGGGAAAAGCGGAACAAAACAAACTTGTGTTCATTTTTCATAATTTCACACAAAAAAGAAAACGAGTGTAGTAAATCTAACAGCCAAACTGTCCTTGTTTCTTAGCATTATCACTATTTTCTTTGGCACTGCTGGGAATCTCTTAGTGGGAGCTATGAGGAAGGAGAAACTCTGTCTCAGCAAGGGGCTCTGCAGCAGCCAAAATCTGTTCTGCACCCAAATCAGCTGCACGACTGAAGCTGAGCAGCCAGTGCTGAACAAGTTAACCAGCCACCATGTGTGACTTGGGAACCAGGCAGGCAGGAACCTCACAGCAGGTTGAATTACGGCCACTGGAACAAAAACAAGTTGTCATGGCATAAGTGAAGATTTCTCAGCACTGACAACTGACAGCACTGCAATAAATATTAATGCTCCAAACTCCTACTTGGATGCTCATAAATACTCCAGACTTTGCCAGGAACTCCTTTCCCTTTGGCCACTCCATTATTCAGTTTTACCACACGTAGATGGTTGGGGCCTTTATAATTTCTGCCTTCCTCCACAGGCAGCACTACTTTACCTCTTCATCCAGAGCAGGCTCTGCCACATCACCCACTCTAGCCGAGAACCACCAAACCAAAACACACAGATTTTTTGGGCTCCTTCCCAGTAACATCTTGAGGCCCTAATACTCATCCAGTGGATGTCAATGTAGCAGGATCTCAGCTGATTAGCTTTATCCAGACGGGTTTGTTTAATCTTAATATCTTGCTCTCTTTCTCTCACTTTATTTTTTTCTTTTTTTTTTTTTCCAGGCTCTTTGATTCCCTCTCTGGTTCTTCTCAGGGTCTCCAAGTTTCAGGCACTTCTCTAAACACCCTCTAATGTTTTGATTTTTGATGGTTAAATTTAAACAAAACTTAAAAGCTTTTTCCAGCTATTTTTGCTCATTCTCAGAGTCATTTATCAATCCAAAAGAAAGCGTAGATTCCCCCTATATGAATGGATCACTCTCTTTATGGGTAGCTAATGTGTAACCTCCTTTATTCCACAAAGATAAGAGTCTGGCCTCTTCCTTCTGGGTAAAGCAACTGGAGGCCACTGAATCCTTCCTGCTGCAAACATGACCACTTGTAGGGTATGTCCTGCCAGCCCCGGCACTGAGGTTACAGCCAGCCCAGCTCCTTGAGGCACCTCGAGGCTGCTGCGATGTACTCTGGCTGCAGGGTGCCCATCTGATCTGTGCTGGCCCCAAAGCCCGTGTGGCTGACCCTGCAGGCAGGACAGCTGCACTCGGGCACTTCCCTGTCCGAGGGGTGCTTCCTTTCCAAGCCCAGCCCGGGCCAGGCTTGCTGCTCCTCCTGTCAGCCCAGCTCCCCTGGCAGGGAATCGGACTTGCACTTCTTGCACTTACGGGAATCGCAGAGGCACATGAGAAGGAAATGTGTGGCCTCTCAAATCCTCTAAACATTGTCCAGCTGCCACTAAAAAGGTACCCTGACTTGAAATTTTTTTTTTAAATTTTGTTTTTTAATAGGCAACTACTCCGTGCTTTTGTACAGAGCCATAGGAATTTTATTCTTGGACCAGTAGATAACCACAGCACATCTCTCCCAAGTTTCCAACCCCACAACCATTTTTCTTAATTTTGAAACTTTAAAGGAAGAATGCTGCTTTGGCTTCACAATTTTGCACAACTTGTTAGAACCACGGGAGAATGTTACAATACCAAGCCACATGAAATGGAAACATTTGAACAGACCTTTGGGCTGGATCCCTTGCTTCCACCAAGCTGCATTCAACCCATGACTGAAGAGTGTCTGGCTTGGGTAAAAGACAGTTTTCAGCCTCAAGTCCTGGTGGCCAGCAGGAATGGTTTGACCTCCCAGTGCAATTAAGAACTGCCTCAGATCTACTCAGAACGGTGTCCCTGACTCAGGGGAGCTCCTGGGGACTTCCTGAGAGTTGGAGATAGCTGAAGGCCTGCATGCTGTGCTGTACTCAGGGACCTCACTGCCATGAGCAGCTCTTTCCTGACACCTTTGGCAAGAGGCTCCACGGAATTCACTGCCAGCTTAGCAATGCAAGGAGACCACAACAGTTCCAGGGAACCATTTCCCCTAAGAGGAAATGAAAAGAGAGCTGAAGGCACTGGCAAGCCATACATTAGACATTTTGGTTAAAGCAGCTAGACTGCACTTTGGAACAGCTACTTTTTGCAGAGAGCTTTGTTTTCCTCCTGCACCAACTGTATCCCCATTATTCATTGCTCCAACTATAGACAGTGCTTTTAGTTTAATCCTCCAAATTATACTTTTCTATCACGCATTTCCACACCACAACAGGGCTCAAAATACAAAAGAGGTATTTAAGTGATGTTCTTCTCCTGTAGACTAGCTGGCTCAAACACTGCATTTCAGAAGGACACAGCCCAGTTATGAGTACAATAAAGGAAGTGTACAGAGAAAATCATGTTTAGCAGGAATCAAAAGGAGATATTCAAGAGAGATGGACTTCCACATGACAGAGCTGTACTGGCCCCTACACAGCTCAGATACTTGTAGAGTGGAGGTGCTTTTGTGGCCACCTGAGGTACCCCATCTCAGGCTGGTCCTTCCTTAGGCTGGGCTGCTGTGCTTCCCTGAGCAAACCTAGCCATTCCCTGGTCTCTCTTTGCTTGAGAGGAGTAGGCAGAAACAACCCAGCCCTTGCCATTGTGCTCATCCTTGAACATCACTTCAAATACAATCCCCTAGGCCTGGATCTGGAAACACTTTACAACACAACTGCTATAAATACAGAGAGAAGCCAAGAGCAGGAGCAGAATGAACCAATGAAATGGAGGCAAGGAGAGAGATATGATTTCAGCTGAGATGGAGAACTGATGTGTGGATAAAGAAAGGCTTCGCAGGTGGCTGGAGCTGCAATAAGGCTCTTGCTCTGAAGCTGGTCAAAAAGAGAGAAAATGTTTGGGATGATGACTGGGATTCACAAGGAACAAAAAGTTCTTTGCAGCACATCAGATTCCTCTCATGGAGAGGCAGACTGCAGGTGAGCCCTTAGACAGTGTTGAAAGGGACAAAGACCCTCTTGGAAGTTTTAGACGCTCTTGGAAGTTTTCTGATCAAGTACTGACCGACACAAAATGGCAGGAACAGCACAAATCCTCCTGCAGGATCAGTGCCTGAGCACTTTCTCAGCCATCCCAAGTGGCTTTTGCAGCCTTGGCTGAATCTGTATGGCCTATGCTTTGCTGTGATCCATATCCCAGTCTGATCAGCCTAAGTGACCTCAGAAGTGTCCCCATGGTTGCAGTCACATCTGTAAGTCACAGCACACATGTACCAGTGGCTTTGCAAATCCTCCCAACAGTTACTCTGTCTTCCTTAGCTTTGCATGCTTGGGAATGGCTGAGGAAAACCTACAGGATAATGCTTTCTGAAATGGCTTTTCAGGGCTCCTTTTTGTCAGACTCCTCACCTTCTCTGTCAGGATGTTCTTTCAATGCCTTTCATATTTCCTGTGAAAGACCATAAGTTCCCAAAGCCCCAGCATATCTGCCATCCCATTGCTATCAGGAAAGAGCTGATGAGAAGGTGATTATCAGGGATGATTACAAGGACTTTATAAACACAGGAAAGCATGTTCTGCATTAATTGCTGATCTATTTCAGCCAGTTTGGCACCATGACAAATGCAACTGGTAGCATCTAACAAGCTGGGGGATCGAGAATAATTAATTCTGTTTCAGTACAGTATGTCCAGGGAGAAGAATCAACCACTAATCCCAGGTGACCAGTTCCTTTATAAATATATTAGCAACATAATGCAGGGCTTTTTAATGGGATTATAACCACACAAGCAGACTCCAAGCAGCTGCTCTGCTACTCAAAAGGAACATGTCTGACAATAAGATATAAGGAACTGAATGAGGGGAAAAGGAAAAACCTCTGGCATGGCACTCTTAAATGACCTTGCTGCTTAAAAGGAATTGGAACGTATGCATACATGAAAAGAAAATCAAATATGCTTAAAGCAATCTCTTTGGGCGTGCTCATCACTACTTTGTCCCACTGATCCTCTGTCAAAAGCAGAAAATGGCCAAATCAAGGAGAGCTCATATTTTCATACACTAGAAACAGATTTTAAAGCCAAAGAGATTCTGCTCACACACTGAGTAACCAAGGGGTCATTGTCAAGGATGGCAGGGCCCACATATTGTGGGACACCCTTTGTGTTACACCCTCTGCAGAGCTGAAATAACTCTTCATCCTGAGTACAATTTATCAGCTCAGTGCTGTGGCTAAATGAGTGTGCAAGAAGGTCTTTGGGTGTGTTGTGTGTGTGTACATGGGTTGGACTCCATTATCTTTATGACTGGAATAGACAATCTTTAAAGGTATCTTCCAAGTCCACTCATTTTAGATATAAATATATATAAATGTGTATACTAAAAAGGACAGCCATGAGGCAGCCACTGGGAATGGCCCTGTTGTGGCAAGAGCAGGAGAAGACACAAATGTCATTCAGAAATCCCTCCTGACATATTTTACAGGACTGTCAAAATCACAGTCTAGATTCAATTCATTATAACACCTGGATTATCCTTCTTACCATCACTTTAACAGAGAGGTATAATGATGGCATTTAAACTTACTAAATGAATCTTTGTTTCTTTTAAAGTTGATGACATAATGGAAGACAACTCTGATGGCACATGCACCACCAAATATAATACTTTTGAGTCCTCGCTTGTTTGCAGCTCAATGCTCGAAGCTGAGGCTGGGATTTGGCTCCTTAGCTTTGAAAGGAACACAGTATGGTACAGAACATAACTGTTATGGGATACAAGCATTTGCAGCATGTAGCTGCTCCAGCAAGGACTATTGAGGCAGCTGAACCTTAGCGAAGCACTTTGGAAGTCCAGATATAATTTGTGCAGCTCTGAAATTCTGTTACCAGGGGTCCCTACTCAGGGGCCAGAAGGACCTGCAAGAGCATTTAAGCATTCATTTACTACTGAAGTACATCTTACATCCCTGTAAAATACTTTTGTTAGAAGCAGCTAAAACACAGGTGAGTGACACAGCAAGGCTGACAGACCCACACTGCTTGTCTGCCATCCACTGGTACCAACAAAATAGCCCCAGTGATTTCAGTGGCTTGGGATCAGACCCACATGTTATTCTTGACCACCTCTTTAACTTCCAGGGCTTGACCTCAGGATGCCCTGGCAGCAGTCCAGGTGTCACCATACTTCCTTCTGAAGAGCTGCATGGAGCACTGACCTCGATCTCCCGCTCCCAGCACTGCTGAGCCCATCGTGGTGGCACAGGAAGTGTTTAAGGTACATATTTCTGTCCGTGTGCATCGTTCCAGGGTACCAGGACATGTGAGGGTCCAGCTGGCCCCGGTTTTCACGACTCTGATGGCAAGTTAATGAGGTTCAGTGAATTCTCTGTGTGCTCTGTGGGTTCTTCATGCCACACCAAATGTTGGCAAGTACCTAACTGTGTCTTCCAAAACAATTTCCAGCTGTGGGAGTGCATCACTTCCAGCCAAGTAACCTGAGTGTCTTCCTGCCTTTTCTGTAGGACATTAATCACACTTCTGAAAGCTCCTCATCTTGAGTCTAGCGGGTGACAATGCTTCTGTAGTGCCCATCCACGATCCCCTGACACATTTACATTTTGCTAATGATAAGCTCTGGGTGCCATGTGCTAAAAATACCGTGACTGCGGAGAGAATTAAGTGTATCTCTAGTGCCTGATTCAGGAGAGCAGTTAATGCTGTGATTAAGTCCATGGCTAGTCAGGACAAGACAGCTTATGTTAAAGAGAGCTAAGTATGTCCGGTAGTACCATCCTATAACACCAACTTCCAGAACTGGGACTGTACCAAGATTGTGGAAGGATATCCTTAAGGAGCTAAACAACACCAAAAACCCAGCTGTCTGGTACTCAGAGGATAATATGTGCTCTATCACAAGATGTAACTTTAAATTTAAATTTATATAATTTTTAAAAAAAATCTAAAAAGGCTACACTGCACATATTCTCTCCTCCCAAAGAAAGAATGAAAAAGTCTGCATGAGCTATTAGGCAAACTGAATAACACACTGCTGGCAGGACACTCAGAGAGGAGTTATAGGTGCCTATTAGAATCCCTACAAAACCGACTAACAAATGCTGGAATTAAAAAGGCAGGCTTGGAGGGAGACAGGGGCTTTGAGCAGCACAGTATTTCAGATCATCTTACTGAAAGCTTCAAAATGTCATCGGCTTTCAGTCTGAAATGCGTCAGCAATCGTTTCATTTTTATCAAAACACAATTAGGCTGCGGTGAATGACAGCATAAATCTTAAATAGGAAAGATACAGGATGAAAGACCACCAGGGTGGAACATAACTGTAAACCTCTCCATAAAACTGCATTTGAGTTCTGATCGTATACACAGGAACTCCTTTAAATGATCCAGCAAGAATCCTAACTCGCTGACTTCCAAAGAAAGTGTTACCAATTAAGCGGGACAAACTTTAACAGTCAATTTTAATTATGCTGTGAGATTCACCAATCAATTCCCAGCTCAAGCTGAAGTTTTTACTAGCAACGACTGGAACCAATTTTCGTGCTTTTATGTTGCGTCTAGACTTTAATAAATGGTCTAAGCACAGAGCAATTCCCTGCCAGTATTGAACAGTTTTCATGTACACTGAGACATGCACCAGGTTCTCTAAAATTCTCCAGTCTCTGTGCCTTGAAACGTTTCCCTGAGGAGCGGGTGCAGTGCAGTGCATAAACACCACCCTGGGCATTGCTGGCCATGCAGAGCAAGGTGGTGATGGCACACTGTCCTGCAGCTGGCTGCTCCCATGCAGCAGGCACTAAGTGTGTGGAGCCAGCTCTTCTCTTCTGACTGGAATGCAACAGCTTTGCTGGTTACAAGACATTGCTCTTGTTGGGAGAAACCCAAAGTCATTAGACTGAAAAAGATCTAAACAATATGGAGGCACCTAGGACAGCCACAATATTTAACTGATGGCCCAGGAAGGTACATCCAGGCAATCCTTCAAGCACGTACAAATCTTATCTTTCTGTTCTGCCACCCCTTCTCTGGACCTGTCTGGGTCCTGATTAAGCTGTGGGCTGCTGAGGGAGCTGAGCATGCAGTCAGCCCAGCAGCTCTGATGCAGGAGAGTGAAGCACCTGGATGAGAGATGAAACCTGGTTTAAGCCTGCTGCGGCACACTCGGCAGTGCTCTGGCTGTTGGAGACTCACCACTGCGGCACCACTTTGATCACTGCTGTAGGTCATGGAATCACTCTGAAGCCAAAACAGTCTTGTTAAAAAATTAAGTTGAATTACCATTTAGGGAGCTCTGTTGCATTTTTTTCCCCCTTCCCTCCCTTCCTCCTTTTTAAACATGCCTGTCAGGAGTGTGAAATCATGTGCATTTATCACTACCCTTCTGAGTAGACTGTTAAATGAAGAAATACTTATGTAATTAAATATTCCTATACTTCTATTCAGAAGCCACTGTATACAATTTTAATTTTTAGAAACTGAGAGGTTGCTGCAGTTGAGCAGAGCCTCTTAGTTTGTTTCCTGCTGGATGATGTCAGACTAATAAACCTCCAGGCAGTCCTGCATGCCAAAGGTCTGACAAAATTGGGCACCCTGTCTTCAGGAAGCAACACAAAGATTTACCTGCCACTGTATTTTTGGAAGAAGCAGCAAACAGCTCTGGAAGTGCTGCACCAGCTTGGCTGCCACCAGAGGTAACAGCCATGACAGCCAGGAAAGGCTGTTTCCATGGGGCAGCAGCACAGAGCTCATTGGGGCAGCAAGGGGCAGAGGGAGCCCCATCTCTGCTGGCCCATGCTGTTTACCAGCTGGGCAAAGAGGTCCAGGCTCTGGGGCCACGGGCACTGACACAGCAGGCACCTGCAGACAGGGCTGGGCATGCTCTGGAGGCCACTGCTTTGGCCAGCACGTCTTGAGCATTGTCTCTGCAACTATTCTAAATCTGTGACATGAAGTAGGACTCTTCTCTGAAGCACAGTAAGAATGTATAGAAAAAACCTCAGCTTCAGGGATGGGACAGCGTGAGCAAACAGGACTTAAGGAAGGAAGGGAAGGGAGAAACTCACAGAGGAGGTTACACACCTAGGATCAGCCAGCAGGCTGGTACCGGAGCTCAGAGCAGCACCTGCCAGCCTGGCTCCCCGCTCTGTTCATGGCACTGGTTTATCCAAGGTGTGTGCTGCACATGACTGCTGCCAGAATGAGCAAAGCAGACTCATAGTCCAGCAGCTGAAGCCTTCACTTGACAAAACACCCCTTGCTCTCAAGGATTAGTTTTGCTGAATGGCAGTAATAGCTTGCAAAAACCAAGTAAACTCGAGTGCACCGCGTGTTGCGGGGTGCTGGGATTGGATGGCGAGCTGTAAGCAGTCTTTTTGCAAAGACAGCGAGTGTATTTCATCGTAGTTGTCTGTGGTGGGCAATTTGGTTGCTTTTCAGGGAACTCACTCTAGCACAGGATCCCTGCCAACATAAAGAGCTGGCCAAAGCATTGTGCTTTTCAAAGTGGAAGGATTTTCTTTCCTTATGTCTCCTTCAGAAAACATACCAAACTCTGGGAAGTCACAGTGATCTCTGTTGCTGAAAATAAATTATTAGCAATTAAAAATCTTCTGTTTCTTGCACACTTCCACAACCCAGAATAATATACAATGTGAAGATTCACAGCCTTTTGAGGAAGCACCGTGGTCCCCAGCCTGACCTTCCGAATTCCATAGGCCAAAGCACTTCACTCTGTGGTCGCTGCCTCCAGCCCGGCTCCTGCGGCTGAACTGCAGCAAGTCATTCAGAAAGACATTCATCTTGATTTATGGCCACCGGTCCTGATGGGAGAGTGCCACACAAAGCAGCTCCTGTCTTGAGCTTCGTGGAATGAATTGTAGAGTTGAACTGGTTCATGGGTTTGAAATGCCTGTAATCCAGAAAGATTCTCTCTCTGATTCCAGGCGGAAACAGTGCGTAGGTGGCTTATAAAACTTCCTTTCCACAGTGACCCCAAATCCAAGAAAACGGTCAGGATCCCTTGTGTTGCTTCAAAGGCTCAATTGTTACTCAGGCCAGCTAGTTAGCCATGGAAACAAGTATATTCAGTTCTTCAATCTCTGACATAGTTAAAGACAAACATGGTGTAAGATTGTGATTGTTTACTCAAATCCTTCCTCTGCTGAGAGAAATCATAATATCAATTTTCAGTGCATTAGTTACTTACGGTTCTCATGCCACAGTTTTAAAATCCCAGGTGCTAATTTTGTTGACAGATACATACGTGGGTAATAGGTTTTCTTCACAGGAGTTACAAAACAGGTGAAGGATATCCTGGTCCCAGTGAAGTCACCAGGAGCTCTTCCAGCCTGTGTCCAGCAGGGCAGTCAGTCCCCTGTGGGAACAGTACCCATTCCAGTACCAGCACAGGTACCAATTCCAGCACCGACCGAGGAGGGGAAAGGAATCCTTTTATTAGCACAAGGAAGTTTTCTGTTTCATGACTGTGAATCCCTGTCAGGTACAATCTCTGAAAGTTTTATTTAGGAAAGGCTACCTAAGTCTGCAGCCCCACAGAGCCCCGGGATGTGGCTGTTGCTGTGTATCTGCACATGTCTGTGTCTAGTGAGACATCTCCTCACACTGCTATTTTATACAAGATATAAAGTATTGATAATTCAAATGCCAGAAGGCCGTTAATTAAGTTACAAGGCCCTTCCAATTCAGCCAATAGCCATTCCATTTCAGCACAGCGTGTACCTACCAAGCACACACATGTGCCCTGTGGAAGTGTTCTTCACAATGCAAAAGCATTGGCTGCACCTTCATGTTTACCCTTTCAAGTGATGTAAACCTGAGAATAAATCCACCTGTCGCCCTATCTTCAATGAGGTCACCAAAAAACCTCCCTTCTATTTGCAAACAGCTTAGTGGCTACCAAAGAGCAGTCACCAATTAACTTATTCCAAACAAAGATTAAATCCTGATTAATCACTGAGAAGGGTTAAATCTAAGGAGAGTGCCAGACACTGAAAAGTCAGATTATTCTGTAGTAATTTATTGCAAACTTCCGTGCTGGGGCTAACTAGAATCAAACAAAAGAAGATTTTTTAAAAATCTGAAAAGTAAAATGAAAGGCTATAAAACTGGACAAAGAAAACAATGAAGAACAACAAGATAGACAGGGAACCAGGAAAGATAACAATAATGACTTAATCAAGCAAAGTATACATTTAGGTGATAACCTGGGGATGGGAAAAAGGTCAGATCTGAATAAGTCTGTTGAATAGAGATGAACACTACTTTCCTGTGGGGTTTTTTTAAAATCAACAGTGTATCAAACTGACAGCTGTCCAGTTGGAGATTTGAGAGCACACAGCTTTCTCTGGGCTAAGATCTTGTGGTTTCAGGGGAAGAAAATGGCTCCAAGGAAGCACACGTTGCCAGAAGAAACACCTTCTTCCCAAATTCTCATGGGAAAGCCCAACTTCTTAGTAGGCAAGAGCCTGGATGTTTTTGACCTGGGCTAGCCCTTACCAGAGTAGGGTATGAAGTTCTCTTCTCTGCCTTCCCAAACTTCAGAAATGCCACCTTAAATAAACATATGGAATATAAGCTAGCATAGATTTCAAGGAAAAACCAAAACAACAGTTGCCCCAGTCCAACAGCCTTGAACATTCTACATTATGTAACTCAATAGAATTATGCTTTTTGATCTTCTTATTTGATCAGAATCGAAAGTTTTAAATTAAAAATAAATTAAAAAGCAAACACAAACTAAAGAAAGAGGGGAAAATAGCCCAACACAAGTGTTCTCTATGTTGATCAAGGACCATGAGCTGAGCTCTGGGTCTTTTTGGTAAAAGCAGTTCCATGAGCAACCCTGGGATCTTTCTCACTGTGCTGCACCACTGTAAATTGAATTGCTGGTGAGCTACATAATACAGCATGGTGTTTGCAAAGCCACTGAGACTTGGCTTTACTCCACTATTACATCAGTAAGAGTTTGACAATTAAATTCAATAGTAGAAAAGGTAAATGACAGAGTCTTGTAGTTTTTCTCAGTAGGATAAAGAATATTATTTTTTATTCTCAAAGAATAAAACTGCCTAACACTGTAGGGACATGTATGGGATGTTGTTTGCTAGAGCAGCTACAGTGACAGACTTTTTTATGATTTGACCATAATGATAAACACATCTGTCTTAGGCAAGGACTGTTATTTAAGGACTGGAGAATTACGCTCTTTTCTTGAAGCATTTGCTCAAATTATGTTTTTCTTTGACTTTTTCTTTCTATTTTTGATAAGACAAGATCAGGACGAGGGGAGAGAGAGGGAAGGAGAGAAAGAGAGAAGAGGAGGGAGGGGAAGAAAGAAAGGAAGGATGAAAGAGAAAGCAAGTACTAAAGAGAAAAAGAAAGACAAAAAAAGGAAGAAAGAAGAAGGAAAGAGGACAAGCAAAGCAAGCAGCTGGTGCTGAAAGTGAGCAAGTCTCTTTCTCTCTCTTTTTCTTCTGTCTTTTAATAAATCATTGTAGCAGCTTTGTGACAGGTCTCTGTTATCCATAATGCCCAAGCAAACAGCTTTTCTTTCAGCCTCTATTCAGTTGGCTGCCAGGGAAGCAGGACTGCAGGCTGGAAACTTCAGTGGCTCAGCCTGCTCCCCTGTAATTCAATTAGAAAAGCAAGCATGAAGTCAATATTCATTGCGCCCGGCCAGCGCCGCGCAGCACAATGAAATGATAATGAGAAAGTTCACAAAGGAGATGGGCTCAATGATAAGTTTTTAAAGAGGTGCTGCAGCGGGTGACCCTCTGGACAACTGGCAAACACACATGGGCATATGGGTCTCTCCCCTCAGGGATTTACCCTCATCCCTCACCATCTGTATCCAGGGCAGACGGCCGACTGTGAATCCAAGGGAATCTCATGATACACCCTCCTAGGTCACCCCATTCAGCTGCTTTGCATCCCTGAGGGAAAGAAGATGTGTTTCTTAAACACCCAGGCCCCAGAGGAGCACATACAACCTGCTGGATCACAGGCAATGCAGTTTCAAGTAACACAGAGCTGGGACTCCCAAGCCCAGCAGGGATGCTGGGCCTGTGGGGCACAGACCAAGGAAATCGTGACAGGGAGCTTCCAGCACCCTGTGGAAGTGCACAAGATAAGATCTGCACCCTCGTCCTTTCAGAATAAGGCAGCACTGAGTCCTACAGCCATGAGAACTTGGAGCTTTTGTGCTTTAAACTGATCAGAACTGGGTAAATAAATGCTGGACCTAATTCTGCAGCTCCCTCCAGAAGGGCTCTCCCACTGGAGAAGGTCTCCACAGGATTTCCTTTCTTCTCCTTTTAGCACTTTGCTGGTGACAATAAAATATGTAGTTATTTATTTTGTAAACATCAGTGTATTTAGTTTTAAAAATAATGAATGATTGAAGTAGTAATTTAAAAAACAGCATTGTGTGTACAAGCCCAGAGCTGCCTTGTTCTAATTTTGCTTTGGGATTCAGCATTCCAGATATTACTGAATTTGTTCCTTTTCAAATTACTTCTGTGGTAAGGCCCCAGGCCCCTCACAAAGAGATTTGGGTCTCATTCTTTTCAGTGCTCTCAGAAAGAACCAGTGGCCCCAACTCTAAACAGGCAAACATGAGAAACAGAAAGTTTTTTTCTTTTCTTCTCCTTTAACAAAAGGCAAATAGGGCACACAGAGCTTATATAAGTTCCCTGAGGTCACACGGGGTGTCACTGACAGTCACAAATTGAATTCAGATTCTCAGGCTCTCGGTCCCAGTTCATGTCATATTGCAGTTCAGGGCACTCCAAACTTTTAATGCAATTTTCAGAAACATGTTGTAATTTCCCTAAATTAATCTCTCATCCTAATGCCTATTAACGTTCCACATATCTCCAACATCTGTAACAGCTGCTTACTACACTGGTAAATAATTAATACAATTCATGAACAGGATATTTTCTCAAAATCAGGAGGTATTTTTCAACATTGCTGATGACAACACCCCATTTTTACTTTGGAGCCCAACAAAAAGGAAGTCAGTTTTGCCACTCTTCCTGATTCAAAAAGCCTCCAGCTGCTAATAATAGAAGTGAATTGCTTCGTCTGCAGTCGGAAGCTCTTGGTGCCCTATTGGGCCAGTTCTTCAGCTGCTACAAACCCACAGAGCTTCACGGGAGGAGCTGGGCTTTGTCAAGTCACACGAGCTGAGGGCAGATGTGTTTGTGTTCCACTGCCCACTGAATCTTCCTCCGAGACTGATCCAATCTCTGCACCTCAGAGGGAGGACTGAGCACTCCCCACAACTGGAGCTAGACCCAGGGATGGAACAGGTAGAACAGGTTGGCTGGATGCCTCGTACAGCCATCCCCCTTCTCCAGAAATCCCCATGGGGAAAGGCAGAGGTACATACCAGAAGAGGAGAGCCTGTCCCAGCAAGCCATGCCAATGGCCTGGCCTAGACACCCACTGGAATGTCACACGGGACAGCAGCAAAGCACCTTGGAACAAGACTGCTTTCCTCTGACACTGACTGAGATGTGAACAGAGGGAAGAGTTTCATCTCTAAAGCTGCACACTCAGAGCTGCTTCTGCTGTTCACTGTTTTCAACAGTTTTCTTGCCCCAAGAGTAATTTGTTGGTTTTTGCCAATATTTTGAAGAGCTAGAGACCCTTGGTGAGCATAAGCCTCTTCTCCTGGCAGAAGAGATCAGATGCACAGAACAGATCAGAAGAGAACAGATGTACATTCTATGTCTGTAGGGAATTATGTCAACAAAGGGTCACATCCCAGGACTTTTCCTTTTGGTTAATGTGCAACTGTCTAATACACTAGAGAAAAAGGGGTAGGATAGCCACATCTTCCCTAGGTATTTCTGTTCATTCTTATTATTATGTAGAAGGCCAGATAAGAAATGCTAGTCACTTCAGATATCTATACATAACATAATTATACGCTCCCTATGTTTTACCAAGCATACAAACACCAATTTTCAAAACCAAAGGCAATTTTGGGTACTCTCCAGAGGCCCAATACGTAAGGTGTATTCCTCTAAACAACTGGAAGTCAAATGTCCCTGTGTAACTCCTGCATGTAGCTGGTAGAAGTAAACTCAAAAACTTCCCCTTTCTTATTTTAGAGGCAGCACTCTTATGTAACAAAGGCAAAATCTGTTGAGGTCAGGGATTCAAAGCCACCAGCTTCGTGCCCTGAACAGCCTTTGCTGTCGGTGACAGCCCTGGGAAGCTCACAGGACCCTGCAAGAATCTCTCCCCTCAGTTATCACTCGTCCATGTCAGACCCCACAATCCTGGTTTATGCTCCGTGCTTTGACGGGAGGTGTTGTCTGCACAATATCCCCAGCTGAGAATTGGGTTTTGCTGGAGACATTAATGCATGTAATTGGCACATGCTTTTCTGGAGTATTTCTATCGCCTTTCAAAGATAGAGACAGCCAAATCTCTCCTCCACTCATCAAGGAGACGCTTAAAGCATCAAGTGGGGAATTCCAGGCCAGCTTAGAGATGGTACTTACTTTACATTTTCTCAGGCAGCAAGGTAATGTGGGTCCCAGACTGTCATAGTGTTTATTTTGAGTTCCCTGGTGACAAAAACATTTTACACTTGTCCTGTATGGTTGAAGCCTCCCTCCCCTCCTGGGGAACTCAGGCTATCTCTGCCACTCGTGCAGCTGCTGGTTCTTGACTTGGCCCATCCCCAGTGAACACAAAACTGAAGTCAGCTATCCCAGGCCAGGCTATAACTTCCACAAGGGTAAGGTAAGATCACACTCTTTTCTCCCCCTAGGTCATAGTGCTCATTAGAGATGAGCTCAAAACTCATAAGCTCAGCTCCAAGAAAAGTACAAAGCTCTGCATCTCTCGAGTTCCTGATGTACTGATTTCAGCCCTGAGCGAGGTAATCTCAAACTGGAAGAAGTGAGAAAAATATATTCAGAAGGGGAAAGGTGACCCTGTAATTAAGTGATTAGCTCGACCAGGGTTTAATTTCAAACACTGACAGACATAAGACTGCTTTGTATGTGTGGGCAGGTGGAGCTGTGAGCTCCCTTACTGTGCCATTTTAAGCATAAATGAGAGTTGATAACACTTTTCTCCCATTCTTTGCTTTGACTGTCTGTGTTTAGAGGCAGATGTTTTTTATTTGATCAGCAAGTAGCTTGCACAACAGCCCTCCCATCTTCTGAGAGATCGCTGTGCTGTGATACACCTTTTATTTGAGCACTGCAGAACACACCCAGATGAGAAGGAATGGAACACACCCCCAGGCTCTGTGCAACCTCCAGAAGGGAGGTGGAAAAGAGATGATCTAGGCACAGATTATAGTCAATGACCAACAAAATCGCTTGCTGAAGCCAGTCCAGCAGAGAAATTACAGAAATACAGAATGAAGAGGTTATTTATGTTATTAAAAATAAAGGTACTGCAACCAGTGAGCCCAGAGCTATGCAATTACAAGGAGACGTGCAGTGTACACAATCAGGAATCCTTATCAGATTGTTTGGTCTATCTTTTCCATTTAAAAGTGATGTTTAAACTGTGTTTATAGACAAAAGGTCTGATCAATGAACCTGTCATTTGGTCATGAGTAACATGGAAAAAAGTAATCAGGTGATGAAAATATTGCTAGTTCTCCATTTGAGGAACAAAATGAAGATACTTCAAAAAGACTTTGAGAAACTCGTGCATCAGCAAAGTCAATTGTTACAGCTTCGAAAATTTCTCAAAAACAAACATCTGTAAAGTTATTCAGAAACGAGATTTTCTGAAGGTAAAATAACTGGGAAAAAGCAAAACCAAAGATTTACTATTATTTAAGCTTTTCAGCTGCTCCCTAAGAAAATAAACTTGGACTTAAACAAAAACTTTGCTGTTTTTCTACAAAATAAATAACAGTAACGTTATACCTACTAAACAGGAATCAGCTGTATAAACAGTTTACCTGCCTCTGACAGCAACAACTGTAGAAAGAATTTCTGGGCAACTATATTCACAGGAGGAATAGCCCAAGTCATGGTAATCATTGTATCTCAATGTATAATAAATGTGATGGAGTAAGTATAACAGAAAATTACTTTAGAAAGTCATCACCTTGACTGATCTTCTTCCCATTTTATACTTGATAATTGCCACACTCTTCTCCTGCTTGTCACTTTAAACTTGCCCAGTAGTTGCCATCATAAGTCTATGATTCAAAATGTTACTGTCTTTAGCCAGCTAATCTCAGTTCATTCATTTCTGAAATGTGCGTGTCTGATTGTCCATATTCATTCCCTTCACCCAAACAGACAGGTGTTACATGCAATCTGAAAAAATTTTGCAGCTTGGAAACAAATCCATATTTCTGTCATGTATTGCCCCTGGATTCTTTGATTAATTTCCATAAACTAAATCTGAAAAGCTCACAGGCCTCACATCAACCAAGCAAGTGAAGAACATAAAAAAAAATGATCAATCATATTCATTGTATCATTTTCTACAAAGCTGAGGTCTAACAACTCCATGATCAAACAATGTGCAGTTGTGAACAGTAAGAAATGGGAGCCTTTGAAATATGTCAACATGGCAGAGTTGTATCTGCCCCCCACTCTCATCCTTCCCACCAGCTCAGCATATGTAATGTTTTAGGTAGGGCATGTTCAAGTTGTTCCCACAACACAGAACTGAAGAAATGTATGCTGCTGGGAACAGAGGCATGTGGAATAAATATTTTGTGTGCTCAGGAGCTTAGAAATGGCTTGTGGGGTGCACATGTATTACAGACTCGTGCTGGCATAGCTGGATCCATCAGATGCACAAGGAGAAATGATCCTGATGGACACAGACGGCTTTCAGGAGCTGCCTCTACAGCCTTATTTGTATCAGCAGCCTGTTGGTGTTCTGGTTCAGCTCCTGACAAAAGGATCCACGACCATCTTTGCTAACGGGGCTGCAGCTGCAGCAGGAGCACATCAGCTGTACAGCATACCATATTTGCAACTGAGATCAATCACTCAGCACAAATCTGGTGTGAGATTTAGGGACAGAGGCTGGATGTGCAGGGACTACTTCCATTACTCTCTAAGGCAGTACTCCATGAAGAATGAAAAGGATTTGACTTCTACCTTGCCCCAGACTTTCGGCTGTCATCCTCATCAAAGCAACCACAGTGAAAAACCTTCTCCCTTCAGCCTTGGATACTGATAGGTTTCACACTACTTTGAGAACAGCTTTGTTTAGTAAACAAGTCCCTTGAAATAACAAACTTGCTTCCTCTCATACAATTTCACTTTATCACAACGGTACTCTCTTGTCCTTTAGAGGATTTGCAGTAGCACCTGAATGCTGAACTCCTCCTCATGCTGCTTTGGACCAGATCCCCAGCACACAAACTAATTTAACACCCATGTCACGAAGTATTCCCACACCTGAGCCAGCTGAAGATCCAGGATTAGTTTGCCAGTGTGGGTGTTGCTCTACAGTAACACTATTTCTGGTCCAAGTAATTCCCAACATTTTGGTCATTTACCAGGCACAAAAAGGAGAGAGTAACCAGCAGGAGTAAATCTTCTTTTGTGATTCTCTAGGACATGTGCATGTAGCTAATATATGGTCAACAAAAAAAAATGCAGGGATATGGCCATAAATAAATCATATAATTATCTCAGCCTGCTGCTTTGGAGCAGCCTTCACTGCTCGCTTCTCTCAGATGCTCTCCTGCCTCCTTCCTCACACCCCGAGCGCTGTCAGTTTGCTGTCAGCTTTACAGTATCAGGAGTGTGATCTCTCCGTGGGTACCCTGCTCAGTGTCATTTAAACTGCCCAATCTGCAAGGCCACCAAGGTCAAGGAACTATCAGGAGTAAGGTTTCTTAAGTGCAACGTGTGAGACACCATCTGACACTGTTTATAGATAGACTTAGCCTCTTATTGACCACAAGATAGAAGTTAAAAGCATTGCTTTGGGAGTTCAAATGTGTTAACCTCTGAAGTGATGTTTGAATTAGGGTTATAAAGGGCCTAAAGTTTTGATCAGAGGCTTGGAGAATAAAAAGGATTTGGAAAAATGATAGAGCAGGATCAGAGTAGCTACACTGAGTGTGCCAACTACTATATTATTGTTGATTTAATTGAGTCCATCTATCAGGTCTGTGCATTATGTGATCCAGTTCCAAAGATGTTTCCCTGCCACAGCTGACAAAATACAGACTATACACTTCAAATGCAGTTGTCGGTCTCTAAAACAGGCAGTTAGAAAACATGCTGGCTGCTCCAGCAATCAATAATGGGAAGGGCAGTGTACGTTGGACTGACTCCCAAACAATTAAATACTTGCCAGTGTAAAGTAAAAAACGACACAAGGCCAGGCCAAGAGCTTGTTCACTGTTTGGCAGCTCACAGCATTACAAACACTCATGGTTTAATAATCGGGGAAAATTAACAAAGCTGGAACAGCAAAGGCATTTTCTGAGAGGTTTTCTGATGAACACACTGAAGAGGTAACAAATACACCTTCCCTTGAATTGTGTCCACATGACACCTGGAATTCCTGATGCAGTTTTCCTGGAAGCTGACTCACAGAGGAGGTGGTTAGATACTTGTCACGGATTGCACATACAGACTCTGAAGACACCTCACCACCTTCTGGAAAAGGAGAATTGCCTCTTACCCAGTGAAGAGGCACATAACAGCTTAAATATTTTGGAACACTGGCCTTGAATTGGGAGTGAACAATCCAGCCCAGGCCTGAGAAGCAGGGAGGAGAGTGCAGTGTCAGAGTGCAGCAAGGGCAGTAGTTCCCTCAGGGACTGAGCGAGATGACACAGCCAGGGACAGGCCAGAGAGCTGAGCAGGGCAGACCCAGGGTGACAGCCCAGGGCCAGCCCTGAGTCCAGAGCACCAGGCCAGCACACAGAGAGCTGAGGCCAGCCCAGGCCAGCAGACTGCAGGTAAGCCTGGCACAGCAATGCCAGTGAGGGCACAGCGGTGACAAAACTGAAGAGCAGCATCCTACGGCATCAAGGGGGCAACAAGTGACAGTCCCAGCTGGGCTGAGCTGCAGGACACACAAGGATCACTGAGTCCAACTCTCAGCCCTGTGCAGGACACCCCAAGAGCCACACCGTGTGCCTGAGACCATTTTTCAAATGCTTCTTGAACTCTCTCAGGCTGGTACTGTGACCATTTTCCTGGGGAGACTGTTCCAGTGCCCATCCACCCTCTGGGTGAAGAATCTTTCCCTGATATTCAGGCTTAACCTTCCCTGGCACACCTTCAGGCCAACCCCACAGGTCCTGTCACTGGTCACCACAGAGCAGAGATCAGTGTCTGCCCCTATGAATCCTTCCACACTTGTGATCTGTCTTATACATATAGAAAAGAGACAGAAAACTGCAGAGAAGCCCTGGTAGAAAGGTCCATGCTGGATGCTGCTTCACTTGTTACCATGGAACAGGCTGGTACTGGCTGTTTCCCTCAACCTCCCTGCTCAGACAAGGGCTGGGCACATCCCCGCTCTGTTCCAGGAGGGATAACCAAAGGGGGTGGCTGAAGCCTCAGAGGTGTCATGGAATCATCAGTCACAAAGAGAGGCTGACTGGCGTTGCAGAATAGTCCTGAGAGAAACAGGCCCTGTGGCTCATGGCCCTGGACTTGTGCTAACAGCTGCAGCCCTGTAAATCAGCTCAGTGTTTCACAGTATGCAAAATACATGCTATTTCAGTATTACTTCTCTGAAACATGACAGGAAATGCTCTGTACACAACTTTTCTTGCTGCTTTCTACTGTGGTGTACCCTGCCTACAGGGATGTGACAGGATATGACATCCATGCTCACCTTTTCTATCTCCATCAATTATCTGGGATAACATTCTCTGCATACTTTAAAATTTCTCCACTGCATAGCCAAGGAAATGACCAAGCAGAGGTAGCTATTGTCCTTGCCTTAAAGGTCATTTAGAATGCTCCTGTTACACACAGGCACACACAAACCTCTGAGCTGGATTTATCTTCAAAGACATTTCTCTTTCCAAAGATGGTGCATGTCTGAGACAATGAACGTTACCAGAAATCAAATACTCCAGTGCCTAAATTAATTGGCTTCTCTACCTTTCCTCCTCTCCCATACCACTCTTTGGCACATTCTTTTTTTGTTTCCCTTTATCTCTTCGTCTCTTGCTTTTTTCACTGTGGAACTAACATGAGAGTAACAGGATATAGAAGTCCCTATTATAACGATTAGTTTTCATGCCTCTGGTAAAACATGGTACTGTGTGATTTCTAGGCATGCACAAAGAAAGAGAAAACAAAGCAAAGCATCATTCTCAATACACCAATCTCATTTCAAAGTGCCACAGAACATAGCTCCCTTTCTGTAACCCTGCCACAAAATGTGTGTCAAATCCCTGTAGACCAAACCCCAAATGGTCCAAGTTCAAGGATGTGCAACCCTTCCATCTCCCACTCAGCCATAGAACTGCCTGGACGTGATGTGCCCTGTCCAAGTACAGCCATCTGGAGCACCAAAGTCTGACTGATGAAAGAGACAACTGGTGTCAGTCAAACCAGGGAGTCCTAGACCTGGAGAGGACACCACAGTATATCAAATAAAATCCCAGTCAACAGGGAAGAAGGAAGGCAGTGGCAGGGCAGTGAGAAGTGCTTCAGAAGTGAAGAAGGTGGATTTTTAAGCTTAGTCCTCCAGCTGTTCAGGTGAGGTGTGAGAGGAGCTCAGCCTGCCTAAGGAACTTTTACCACCTCACTTGGACGTAAAACCAGTGTTATCTTTCTTTTTCACCCTTCATTTTCACTCAGGGGCAGAGGAAATGCTGTTAGAAAATGGTTAGGACATAACATTTTGCAGCAGAAGGTACAAAATTGTACTCAGTGCTTTATAAGGTAATGCACACTGCTTTGCAGTGCAGTCTAACTCAAACTGCCTGCTGGCAAACAGTCTCACTGAAACCCTGGGAAAACCAGACCAGCACTCTGTGCCCTGTATAGAAAATCAAAATATACTTCCAGAGGCTAATTCTGACCCCAAAAGCTTTTTTGAGTTCTCTCATAATGCTAATATATTTTTTTAGGTCAGGACCACTTTAGATGGATGTACAACCTGATCTGCAATTTGCAGTTATTCAGAGGACTCTCAATATCTCACTGACATTAAAATGGACACTTTGTATGAGTATTCCATTCTGTCAGGAAACAGCAAATATTCAGCAGAGAAACCTCAGATCCTGATCATTACCCATTTGCAGAAGCTATGTTAAATATCACCCAGAAAAATTTGATCTTAAAAATTTTAAAAAGTGCAGTCTTGACTTTGCATCTTTTAAGGGCAAACTAAAACATTAGTTGGTTGACTTTAAGGTAATATTTTCACCAGAAACCACAAGAAAAGAAACATCCTAATTGACTAAAAATCCAGCTGTGAACTTAAAATAGAAATTTAAAAAGTCACATTTTTCATGTTACTAAGTTCAGCACTGTCTAGTCTTTGAAGAAATGGATTGGCTCGGCAGAGTGAGCTGGAGCACTCAGCATTCACACGGGAACTCTCCTCTGCTGTCAAGTGGCCCAAAAGCAGGGCTGTGAGACTGTCCATGTCCCTGGCTGCTCAACATTAAATGTATCTGCTCGGGCCACCTTCGTGCTTGAAGGAGTGGTTTAGAGATGAAGCTTTTTAAGCTCTTTGTGGATGCTTTGTGCTGTTGAAAAACATCTTTGCCTTTACTGGAGAGAATTTCAAAGCTGAGGAAAGAATCTGTGGGCTGGACCCATTCTGTTTGAGTAGTAATTACACTCTCTCCCTAAAGACCCAGCGTCTTAATGAAATAAACAGCATAGCTCCCATTGTGTGCTAGAGAGGCAGGATCCAGTTCCATCTGCTCAGGGATCTTCACAGGAATGCTCCTAACTGAACAAGACAGCAGCAGATAGAAATCAAAGTGTTTGAAATGATTACCTCTAGCACAGTGATTAGCCTGTGTCACATTTTCCACTACCATGGAAGCTCCAAAACCTGTACCACTGTGCCTTGCCTCGGCATTCTGCACCCACGCCATCCCCACCCTGGCTGGTTCCCACCTAACACCCCCTCATGGCCACATGCCCTGAACCCCTGCCGTGCCCGGAGCTCCGGGGACCCTGGAGTGAGCCCCTGCTAGCACTGCTTTCCATGCTGCAGGCCTTTCCCCTGCCCACTGAGCACTGCACTCTGCCCCGTTTCCCGGCTGCCCCGTGACTCACTGCAGAGCCATGCTGCCTGCGCAATGCAAGGAGCCAATCTCCAGCTCCCCAAACCCTCCTCACTCCAAAGCAGTACAGTAGCAGAGTTCTAAAATTCAGCTGAACTCTTCTGGCTTCTCTTAGAACCAATACTCGTTGGGGGAAAAATGCTGATTTGGTGAAATCAAGGCATTCCACAGAATTATTTTACTTCTTGTTTCTTTATGAAAGAAAAAACCAAGAAATGTTTCAACTTGAAACCTCTTTCGTTTCCCAACAGCTCATCTATCCAGCACATTGACAGCTCATCAGGTGGAGAGAGGGATCCAGCATCTGCACTCTATTACCCAGACGGAGCCAGGGGACCTCAGGCTTCCAGCTGATCACTGCAAAGCTCTGTAGAAAGACAGCATTTATCTCAATTTAGAAGCTTCAGAGACAAGGTTCTTCAGAGTGAAAAATCAATGCAGCCCAACGGAAATTGGCAAGTGCCAGGGCATTTGCAGGAGCTGGAGATTTGGCCCTTGTTTCATAATATTTGATTAAAAGGGACTTCCACATCCCAAGCATGACACTGCCAAAGTTGAACATCAACTGCGTGACCAGCCGTGAGGCAGGATGTGGAAAACTACTTTGTGTTAATGATTCTGTGCTCTGATCAATATTCTACAGCATCCCCATGAACAAGTTAGTGTTTCACAGAAGACAACGCAGTGGAAGCAGCAGGTTGGAATCTCTAGGTCACTGCCACGTTTCACGCTGCTACAATCCCCTCCTGCAACCATTTGGAAGGCTGTCTGAAGAAAAATAATAAAATAACTGCACAAAATATAGGCTCAGGAATCACACAGCTCTATGAAATGGAGCATCTGATCACATGGGGTGGTGGTGTTTGGAAGATGAGAGAGGCAAAGAACCCAAACAAACCTCCTCAATCACTTTATGGTTGTTTATATCACATTAGGACATGGTCATAATATATCTGACCCTCATTTGCTATTTTTAAAAGATTCAACGGTGTATAAAGCCTATCATTAAAGTCACTGCAGGGTGTTTGATAGTTGTAGGCTCTCATAATAAATTGTAAGTTTATTATGTGACCTAAATCTGACTGTTTAATAATAATTTTTATTCAGTTGCCAGGAACATCAACTGGCAATGCTTGCCTAATTGTCTGCCTTTGCAACTGGAAGGTTCCAAGGATTTCTCTTATTTAAAGCTTTCTGCCTGCCTTCCTTAGAATTCTGTGATGCTCTGCTGCTAAGCCAGACAGCCTCCACCTTGAAGAGCCTCTCTCCACGGGGGCTTCACCAAGGCAGCTCCTCATGGGCTGGAAGTGCCAAACCTGAGCCCACAATCTGCACAAACACCCTCTCCTTGGCCACCAATCACATCTGATTTTCCCCATTCAGTTTCCAAACCCCATAAGCCTCTTCTGGGTGTCTGAACAGTGAGCCTGTATCTCCTTAGTTTAGGAGGTCTGGAAGAGAATTAAGAATAACAGAGACATAATTCACTAACATGAGTGTGGAAAATATCTTTGGCACTGTCAAAACCACCTGTTAAAATGAATATACTTAACAAAACTTTATCTCTCCGGATGGCATAAAACACTAAGCATTTTATCCCAAAGGTTTTCTCTGGTTTCTTCTTTTTTTTTTTTTTTAATTTTTCTGGATCAATTTACAATTCTACTATTTGAGTATGGTTTCAAACTGTTTCTGTCTGTAAAGTACCACCTAACTTTTCCTCCCAAAGATGGGAAGTATTCCTCTCCAGAAATTTCTTCTGCTTCTATGTTGTTGGAAATTGAAAAGGGTTAAATATCTGGGTAGGAAGGATTGTCCAGCACAGGCCCAACAAGTCAGCAGAGCCCAATCTTTTTTTCCTTTTTTTTTTTTAATTTTACATGGGCAATACAAGAAGAGACTGATAATTAGAGGAAAAACAATGAACTTACTCTCACAGTGCAGGGAGAAGCTCATGAAGGCAATCATGAATTAAAAGTTCAGAGCCCAAGTTCTTAATTCTGAAACTAGAAGACAGTCAGGGGAGAAGGGACATCTGTTCCTAGAACAAAAGGCCAAGAGGGACAGGATGGGGCAAGTTCAGCTTGTTGCTGCAGCTCCCCCTGAGCTGACACATACGTTTGTTTCAGCCTGATATGATTTTTAGCTCTCTTTGGAAGATGCACTTAACACTGTTAAATTGTTCTACTTACTGTCACTACTAAACCCTTTTTATTCTGCTGCAGGGAAAGCTCAGGCACCATATCTGTCTACTCCTTCTCCCATCTCCTTCCTTCCCTCTGACACTCAGATCCACGACATGAAGTTACATTTCTCTATTTCTTCCATCAGCTATTGTGGTATGAGAGTTCCACTAAGACATGGGCATGTTCCAAAAATAACATTCGAATAAGGACTTCTGTGTTTTTAAGACCTGACCCAAAATATTTATTTATCCAGAAGTTGAAATTCTCACGAGCAATGGGTGAAATTCTGAGGAAGGGAGATCTGCAGCAAGCCTGGACATAACTCTGAATCCCAGGGCAACAAGTGCTATAATAGAGGCAATGAAAGATAAGCCATAAACAAGAGTCAGCAGAAATCCGTATATTAATGCATTTCATAACTTGCATCAGTTACTTTTATATGAGAAGTGAGAATGAAAGCATAGATACACTCAAATAACAACAGAGATTCCTACAAATGCTGGAATGACTTGCTACTGGCAGGGAAGTAATGGATGGCTTATGGCAAATAGGAGATCCACAGTTTCCCAGGAGGCTTATCCCCAAACACTGCAGGATACAAATAATTCCCATTGACTTTAGTGCCTTTCCTGCCGTGAAGGACTAGGAATTTATTGGCTTCAGTGGGAGTTACGAATAACTTGCATGAGGAAAATGAAGCTCTAAAGAAACAAATTAAGAATGACTCTGTCTACTTCTGAAATCTATCTTAAATATTTCTCTCTATGTCAGCTGGAAAAAACCAACAGTCAGCTCAAACATTCTCATCTATAAGAAACTAAAAAATTCTAGCAACACTGATAAACAATTGTACATGGTCAGGGTAGAGCAGAAGCAGCAACAAAGGCCTGAGGAGCTGAAATGTTTCTCATAGAAGAAGTTCTCTGTGAAGCATTTGTCTCCTGGGGAGATCTGGCCAGCCAACAGCCAGGATGCCTTCACCCTGCAGATGTGACAGGATTCCCTCACTAGCACTGTGTAGTTATCTCGCTGTGGCTGTGTGCTTTGTTTCATTCACCACTAAAGAGCAATTACATTTAAAAATCAACACAAATAATAGGCCCTACTTTTTGGCAGTTGTGTGCTCTGAATTCCCCTGCTGCCCATCTGTATCGCTTATCTCACAGAGTATCTGGTGCAGAAGAAGAGAAGCAAGAAAAGCTCTTCTTTGAGAACTGCACTTGGAGAAAATTCATTGCTTTGGAGGAGACATGAGGGCTAATATTTAATCTGGAGAAGCAGCAGATGGACAATCACACAGCTGTTGGCCTACCTAGTCAGGCATATCACATTTCCACAGCAGGAAAGTGCTCTCAAGAAAGCAGTGAAATGTGCATGTTTGGCAGCCAAGTGAATGAGCACAGGACTGCTGTGCATTTCTTCCCACCTCCTCGCAGCCATCCAGCCAGGACAACTCCCAGGGACAGGAACAGTGCCAGAGAGTCTGCTCCAGTGCAGGCACTGGTGGGAAGGAGACCCTGCCACAATCTCCACTGGCGTGGCAGCACTGAAGGAATCACTCCTGGAAAGGGGAATTAATAAATTACTCTCACACATTCCAGGAAGGCTCCCACTGGTGTCAGTGAAACTCTGGGTATAGGCTGGGGGTGAAACAACACTGAATGGCAGGGCTTTTCAGCAAAAGGAACACGAGACTGTAAGCAATGTATTTGCTAGAACTGATTTGCCTTTTTTGTTGAAGAAACTGTGGACAGCCTGCATGACCAAGCAATACAGGTTCTGCTGGTAGAGGACGAAGTAAAGATGTAGTTTAGTCAAGGATTTAGTAGGAAGCAGGGAAAAAAGGGAGGCGTCCTTCTCTATTTCCTTTTTATTTAACCACCTGCCATGCAGTCATTCCCTAAAGCTCAAACAGAAAGTATCCTTCCAGAGTATTTTCCTGGGCCCTGGGGCCAGGCAGTTGCGAATCTGGATGAGACAAGAGCATTCACTAAGGAGGAAACAACAGCAGGAAGCATGGAAATCATCTCAGACTTTCCTTGGCTCTACTGACTTACCAGGGAGACCCCACCTACACATTTAATGGGGTCAGAGCCATAACCCGAGGCTATAGGGTACAGATTGCTGATCATTCCCCTACAGTAAGGAGATACATTTCCAGTTAAACTCACAAACAACGCTGAATAGCTACAGAAGATTAACAGGACCTCCCACTTCATGGAAACAGTGACTGTTTACATAATATGTAATGACAGTAAATCATAACAAATCCTAGGAGAAAACTCCAGTGAGAGATAAAACAACATGACCTTCTGATTTTTATTCTTTTCTCAGTCTTACAATCCATGCCTTTATTCCCCCAACCTGTAAGGAGTTTTGCAAATGCTTAATGTTCTGTACATCATTAGGCCCACAGGTTTTAATTAGCCTAATTAGGTGCAAAAAAAAAAAAAGGTGCATGCATAAGAGAATGTCCTTTTCCCCTTTGCTTATTTGAGCTCCCTACCACTGTGGTATCAAAAATGCAATTGTTCCACTTGGCAAGGTTAAACAATTAGCATTCTAAATTCAGGCTGCTATTGAGTGGCTCCACTATTGATCCCATTACTGTGCTGAGCCAGGCCAGCTGAGGAGCAGACCCTGCCTGAGGTGCTGAGGAGTTTGCAATTTGCTAAGGAGCTAAACAAACTGCTGCAGGGGGGTGGGGGAAATTAGCAATAGGACAACTTGTTTCTGAAACTCATCTGTTGGTTGAATTTTATTCCTGAAGAATGTCCTACCTGAGAAGATCTCATGCTATCATTTGCTGTATTATAATACAACATAGCTTTGGCAAGACAAACAGACTTCATTACTTTTCCCCTGGGAACTCCTCCACTATTTTTTTTGTGCATGTTCATGTGACCAGATCCATAATTACACAACCAGAACTCAGACTTGCTTAAAATGAACCAGTCTAGTTTTTTATGCCCTGACAGGACACTCTTGTGTAAAAAAAATATATACATATTTCTACAAAGACAACAGTGTCAAGGCAAGAAAAAACTAGAAAGAAAATGTGTTTCTCTTCATATCTAATATTTACTTTAAGCATCGAGAAGCTTAACCTGTCAGGTCTAAATGCCATTCTGGTAGGTGTGATACCAACATGTGGAAAACCAAACAGAATCTACTCCCGGAGCTTTCCATCACCATGTGTCTGCATCACATTGCAACACAGGACTTTTAAGCAAAGGAATTAATAGAATCATACAGTCACTGAGTGGCTTGGAAGGGACTTTAAAGATCATCTGGTTCCAACCCCCCTGCCATGGACAGGAACACCTCCCACCAGGCCAGTTTGCTCAGAGCTCCATCCAGCCTGGCCTTGGACACTTCCAAGGATCCAGGGGCAGCCGCAGCTGCTCTGGGCACCCTGGGCCAGGGCCTCAGCACCCCACAGGCAAGAATTTCTTTCTAATATGTAATCCAAGCCTACCCTCAGTCAGTTTGAAGCCATTGCCCCTTGTCCTGTCCCCACACGCTCTTGTGCTTGCTACAGGCTGTTGAATTGCCTGTAGCAGACGTGCAAGGCTTGGTGCAACAGCTCAGCCTGCCTGCCAGGGGCTGCAGGAATGCAAACCCTGAGCTAGAGGAGCTGCTGCCCATCCTGGGAGCACCACCTGCAGCCTTCTCCCAGCCCAGTGTCCCACACAGAAGGCTGGGAGTCCTCCTGCAGTGTCCTCACCCGGGCAGGCTTGGGGAGAGGCTTCTGGCTCCTCTGTTCATGTACTCAGTGATTTACCCATCTAACAAAGAAATAAAATTCAAAACAAGGACCCTCAGTGAATTCCCTACATTTCAGGACTTGCCCAGCTCCCATTCATGAGGCAGCTAAAAGACCTCGTGGAAAAGAACAGCCTCTAATGACCATGCGTCCTTGTGCTCTGGAGTGTGGGCTACAGCAACTAATAATAGATGAAGGTTTACATGTTTTTCTTGTGTTTCTGCTGGGGCTGCTGTGTCATTAATTCAGCTTGTGCCTGGCTACTTGTGTTAAACATTCCCTTTGTGGCTTTCTCCAAATCTTAAATTTTGCATGTGACCACACGTAAATGTAAATGTGTATTTTTATGGTCCTGTAATCTCAGTGCTTTTAAATCCCGATTGCCTGAAGGCACACAGGGAGCTGAAGCAGAAAAGCTTGGTCAGTTTGTGATCATTTAGAGCTAGTTTATTTGCTCTTTCTGAGTGGATTCAGTTCCTGTAGAGGTTTTTGCCTTTAGTGTAATAGAGTAAAGATAAGATCTAGAAACCTAATTAACCCTGCAGGGCCTGTGAACAAGGCTCATTAGAAAACAGTCAAACACATTTATGCTTAAACACCTTATTTACAGGAATTCATATTGTATTTCTGAACGGCAGATATACGCGCCACATACTCATACCTTTAGCCACTGTAAACCATTTCCTTAAGTGCAGAAAATGTACCAAGCTGGGGCTCAAAGTCACCTGGATTGTACATGTAAATAACCTGTAATTTGAAAGACAGTCCAGAATGAATGAAAACCCTGTCTGCAGGAGACTGTAAGATAGTTGTCCTTTCACCTGCACCCCAAAGCCAGTGCAAGTGTTCCCCAAAACCAGTGTCATTGCAGCCCACACCCTGACCAGTAAACACCACTCTGAAGCAATTTCTCCAGGGACTTTCCCATCTGTCCAAGGCAGTGACAATGAGACACATGTGATCACAGGCATCTCTGGGGACTTCTGGAAAGACTTCATAAGGACTCAGAATGAAGTTATTACAAACCTCATCCTGAAGCTGCTTCACATCTCTGTAAATATCCTGGGTCAGGCTGAAGCATGGATTCTAGTTCTCAGTGCCCATGAATATACATGTACTTGTATGACAAGTTCCAGTTGTCTGAGAACAAAAGTATCCTCAGCAACTGAATTCTCCTTCTTTCCTAACCCTCCACTCCTTCTACCCCTGCCGCTCACCACAGAGAGAACAGAAAAGCTAAACCAGTAGAGATCTCTGGAAATAGCTGACATGTTGGTGCATTAGTGGGTGAAGCCATATGTCGTGCACATCGTGACTTAAAAGACAGGAGAATTAGTTATTCTTCCTTCTCATGACATCTTGAAGGACAGCCTGGATTCAGAATTAGGTCTGCTCAGTACTTAACTTCGTTGTAAGTGACTGCCTGACCAGTGAGTAGGATAAATGATGCCACTGGGACTGAAATGTACCTTAAAATTAATCATTTGCTTAATGGTTGTCCTGGAGAAGGATGGGTTTAAATATAAATTTAAGGGCATTTTCTGCTTCAAGGCCTGTGGAATTGAAGATCCCATCAAAGAGAGATTCTAAGCAAAACAGACCTATATTGTGTCACCAATGTTTTAAAATCACAGGCATTATAAATTTAATTTATTTTATATCCTATATCCTGTATCCAAGCACAATTGGTAAACGCAAGCAAACCTGTATGCTATCAATTTTTCAGGGAAGGGATGACTTTTGTTTGGCACTTACTGGCATTTAATACAACATGAACAAGTCTAGAACTGGGGTAACTGTGCTCTAATGTTATTTGAATGAAAATAATTGCAGTTTAAAAAAACCCCTTAGCTTAAGTTCTGCTTCATAGGCCTGAAATAATTATTTTATTGGCCCGTTTAAAAGCATGCCTTTTCAAAAAAGGCAAAACCTCTACCATTTCTATAAGTAGATTCATAATTCATATTGTGAATCTCTTTGACAAAAGGAAAATCCCAAATCAAGTTACTCTTCAACCTGAACTAATAAATCCTGCCTTGACATGAGTTCTTTTTTCAGTGCTTCATTTTCAAGGAGTCATGTGTTTTTTTAATAATCAGTCTCGTTGTTTCCTCTTCATCCTATTCAACAAGGCAGTGATAACTGCAAAAGCATCTCAGGCAACTCACAGCAACTCAGATGCAGCACTGAGAAATAAATATCTCTGTGAAATCAGCTTAATGAGATATCAAAATATTACATCTGCAACTCTTGGCGGGCGGACAGTGCTTTGGAAAGCAAAGCCGGTTTCCCTAGCCCAGATTAGTCAACATCGGGTTCCTTGGTCTAACATTTCACTAAATATTTTCCCACAAATGTCCGACTGCATTTTGAAGGGCGTAGCTGACAACATAAACGTGCCCTAAGGTGAAAATCCCAAAACATTTCCCTGGGCGATCTTTGCGTCTGGACATTACCAATGCAGATGTCTGTAATCAAGAGATCTCAACGGACCCGCTAATTATTCCCTGGGCTTTTCCACTGGCAGGAAAAATCCCATTTGTCGCAGCTTGTTTGCAGAACTGCTTCCATTTCCACAGTGGTGGCATTAATTAGCAAAAACCTGTGAAAATTGTTGGGAGTTTATAGGTTCAGAAAAGCCCATTGCTCCTAAATATTCCTATAAATTCAGCCATGGCAACAAGTCCTGAAGGTCCGGCTTTCTCAGCTGGAGCAATTTTTCATGCTTGTAGCAATAAGTGGGAAATAATGGGGGTCTCAGATTCCCATTAGGAAAGTTGCTTCTGTGACCTCTTCATGCAGATGGATGGTGAATTTCTCAGATAATAAATCAAAGTTTCCTGATGGTGCAGTGGCATCTCTTGCTGAGGCCCGTAGAGCTGCTGGCTGCCTTCTATTCAAAGGCAGCAGGCCTCTGCCCAGCAGGAAGCTTTCCCTACAAATCCTTCCCTCACCATCAGGAGATATTAGGGCCTCTACAAACTGCCCAGGCATTTTGGGGAACAGCCAGCCTCCTGCTGGGAAATGGACACTTTTCAACTTCATTGACATCTGTCACACATACAAAGAATAGAAAGCCATCAGGAAAAAAGCCACATTATGACTTTCCCATCAGCAGGGCCAGTTAAGTCTTTGTCCTTAAAAGGTATTTAAAAAGCTCATCAGAGCTACCTTGCTTAATAGTATATTTAGGAAGAGAATCTTACCTTTGGGTTTTAAAGACCATGGTTAGGAAGAGAATCTTACCTTTGGGTTTTAAAGACCGTGGAATGTTTCTGTGCCTCTTGATACTTTTTGCATTAGGCTAAATTTCCTGGAGGAATTTTGAACCAAAAAAAACCCAAAAACCAACACCCAAAAAAAAGCCCCCACCAAAAAAAAACCCCAACCAACTGTGATGCTGGTTTTTCCATGCAGTTTTTATTAACCTTCTTCCAAATAAGTCTCTCCAAGTAAAATGACACCAATTTTTATTATCAGAAATATATTTATTAAGTGACAGTCTAAGTCCCAGAATAGCAATGCATGCTTTTTTTTTTTTTTTTTTGGAGTTACAGCTTTTTTCCCAAATGACCCTAAAATAAGCATGGGAAAGCAGCATTGTAAATACAGTAATGAATTTCAAGTGAATATACTTTTTCCCCTCAATGTATTGCTTATATTAAACACTGTGGGAGGGATAGTGCTGTCAATTATTAACATAAGAATAAAACTTAAAGGTGATGCTCTCTTGCTAATTGAAATAATTTTGAAGTTTCTTGAACATAGATGGCAAAGCTTCAATAGAAAATTCCCCCACTCTGTGATGGATATAGATAACTATTTTTTCCTTCTTTATGCAAGTATTTCTCTCACAAAGCAATAGAATTCAGAACATAAATGCATCTTTAAGGAAAGAGGAATTTTCAGCTGTAGCTTTGACATATAACAGGAGCACGGACATCCTTTGAGCACTTGGTTTCTTCAAAAGCTGATGATTCCTAATGTAAGTGTTTTTGTATGGCATTATAATAACTAATGATAAAAAGAATTTTAATTGCTTTGCACTTATCCCAGAAGTCAATATAAACAATTCATTCTGGGTTTTCTCTGTTGACTTCAGTGGAGTCAGTGTAGTTTATGTAGTGGTGACTGAAAACAGGATTTGGCCAACTGGCTTCAGTCTTTTTATTTGTTCTACCAAATCAATGCAATTCTACACTGAAGTGATTGAAGGAGGCAGGACTGGGAGGCAGGAGGCAAAGATGTTCAGCTTGATGCAACAGAAGTATTGGGAGACAATGTACTTACCCAAGTGAAGACTGGGAGACAAACTCTCTGGTCAGGCAGCCACATCTGCCCAGCAACGATGGGCGAGCCCTGGCACTGCACAGGCCCCACGGAAAAGGGATGGAGCTGCTGGTGGCTGGACAAGAGGAGCAGTGACGGGCTGGGATCATCACTCACTGCATGGTGACCGTGCTGTAATGGATGCAATTGGAGATGAGGTGAGATGAGTAAAGGATGAGGTGGGCTGAGAAACAGGTCCTGCTGAGGCCCAGAGCTGAGCACTGAGCTGAAAGGCAGCTGGTTCCCCAAAGCAGCGTGAGAGCCAGAGTCATACAAATGACTCACACCTGCTTAAAGCCACTGCAACAGAGCCATGAGGGGCAGCCCTGTAATGGAAAGCAGTCAGAATGCCTCCTTTGAGTGATAGATCTTTAACAGCCTTTTTTCTACAGGCTGAGCCTGACTGAGCAAACCTAGCAGCAATGTCAAACTTAGCAGTCTTCAAAATTTGGATGGAAAACACTATCAAATTCTGTTGGGCAGAAAACATGCTTTTTGTGAAGAAAACCTCTTTGTTAACAATTAACCTGCTGCAACTGTTTAAAAGTCTAGCTCATTCTGAACACCTTAAAACAGAAGTTACTACAACATTCCAGAAATGAGTCTCCATCGAGTCAGGAGTTCAACAGTTAAATACTTTAAAGGTCCAAAGTTTAATGATGCAGACTGTAGAATTATTCTTTTAAACTGCCTAATTCCTCTAAAGCATATAATTTTTTATGGCAAATGGACTCTTCTGAAATGAAGCTGCGGATTTCCTTTCTCCTATTATGATTTCATGGCCTGCTCAGAGGAAGCAGCTCAGTGCACCTTCCCGTGCGGGGTGCCTGTGAGCAGGCACGGGGCTGACGGAGCTCAGTTTCCCACCCTCACTCCCACCTGTGCTCCTGTGCTCAGAGCTCAGCTGGGGAGCACAGCACAGCCCAGTGAAGTACGCCAGCGCACACTTCACGCTCTAACATTCAAACTGTGCAAACAAAGCCAAAGAGACTCTTTGGATGCTTAAAAATACCCACGGCCACAAGCATGTCAATGGAAGAGCCCGAAGTACTGCCTGGTTTCCTAGTGTAAGGACAAAGACATAGAATTACAGAATTATGCCAAAGGCAACACTGAAGACAGTCAGTGAACTTCCCAGTTAATTCTAGAGATATTCCACATAAAACATTAAAAATTTCAATGCTTTTTACAGACTCTACTATCAAAAAGGCAAATGGTCTGAAACAATTTGAAAAATATCTTTCTATTTTTGAACAAGTTTAAATAGTGCAAAACTGAGATTTTTCAAAGTACTGTTTCATTTTCTGTTCAATTTCTGGGAACTGTCAAATAAAATATTGTCCTTCTCCTTTTCTCAGGCTGTATCTTTCTCTGAACAGCTGCACATATATAATTCTAAGTAGAGGGAATTTTATCGCTGAGATTTGAAACAATTGAGATATTGTGGAATATAAATACTCTAGAAGTGTCTTTAACAATCTGCAAGTACTTATACATAGCAGAGAAGCACATCTAACACTGACAATCAGTGCACAGCTAAAGGTGAGCACCAGAAATTCTGAAACATGGGCACTTCTGGTTTTTACTCTTACATCATCAGGTTCCCTTTGAGCAGTATAATACAGATCCAGAAATAATCTGACACTGTTGTTCCCTTGTGGCCTGTATATAAGAAGATGCTGTCTTTCTCTTGTCCTTCTCTTGCCTGTTGTCTTATTTCATGGAGGGTCTTCTGGGCTCTTGTTCCCTTTAGGAAAATGCTGTGGAATGCTGGACATCCCTGACTGCCATTCACGCACATTTAAAAGCTAAGGGATGTCTCTCCTCTCTCTGGATCAAATAATTTCTCCTTTGTAAATACGTTTAACATTTTAATACTCCTGTTGCACAAGAAAAAATGTGGCACTTTTTCCCAGGATTTTCTGAGGAACATGTGAATAGTCCAGTGCTGTAAAGAGGAAAATGCCTTCATCCTCTGACACTGGTCCATGGCAGTTACTGCAAAAGATAAGCTAATGACCCAAGATTTGCAAGGGGACTGCCCCATGCTGTGACTTTCAGCTTTGCAAAGGCCACACGGAAGGTTTCATTTGTCTCATTAACTTTCCCACTGTACCAATCAGGAGTTTATTATAGAGTATTTTTCTCTTTTAACTTTTACAGTCCATATACCTCGGCAGGAGCCTGGGCACACTGACCCAGGACGCCCCTTCCAGTGCTGGCTTCCTATGAGATGCAGGAAAACAAATCACAAAGGTCCAGAGCAGTATTTTTACAAACTCTAAATGAGATGAAGCACAACAATGGAACATAAGATTGCACCAACAACCTTCAAGGTAATATGACAGACACAAACCATATTGTGCTGTATATAAACTATACAAACATTTCCACTTGATTTCCTAAGGAAATGAGGCTTATGCAGTCATGCCTTCTGTCTGTTCATGTCTGCCCCTAATAACATTCAAACCCACTGCCACATTTCAATGCAAGTTGTCAGGGGAGAAGCAAAAGATTTGGAGATAATTATGTTCCTCCAGCTCTTGTCATTGCACAGAGGAAAGAGACCTAAATTAGTGCCCCAAGCTGAGGAAAATCTCCTTGAAGGAGTGGGATCAATGGCTCCTTGTCCAGTCAGTACAAACATCTCATTTCCAGCCTTCCAATGAGCCCACGTGGGGCTCCACAGCAGATGCAGCAGGAGCTGCCTTTTGCCCTTCTGCTCGTGAGTGATCCTAGGATCTGGGGTCTCATGAGGTGCATGGGAGACCCAGGACATGGTTCCATAGACGACTGAATTTTGGTTGCACCTGGAACAGCCCCTTATAATTTTCCCACAAAATGAACATTATAGTTTTGGATTTTAATTACTTGGCTGGACAATTTCTGCTCTGTTTGTTCTTCCAGTGGCCTCAAAGGGCAGAAATCCAGCACACAGACACTCAAGAATGCCTTGTCGTACTAGTGGCTACATTTTTCATCTGAGGTGGAGAAATGTTTTACTGGGCCTAGGATCCTCTCAGACTCTTCTAGAGAGCCATGTCTCAGTGTCCTAACTTTCCAGTAATTTATTAAACCATAGGAGTCCCTGCTGACATGCAAGGTTTGTTCTTTCTCACACTGAAGTTGAATCTACCCAATGTGATTCTCTGCTTGAGGGTGTCCTTTGGAAGCAGGTCATCCTCCACAGTTCCCTTCCTTGCCCCCACACCCTGGCACCTTTTCTTTTATTCCCAGATCACAGACACTAATCCTGCCCGGCTCAGAGGCGTTCTGAGACACCTGTTAAAGTCCAGCTAAGTGGAAAGCAGAATGAGAAGACACTCCTTGAAGCTGTGCTGCTGACATGCATATGGAAAAGCTTTGTGAAAGCAGCTGACTTCAGCATCCTGTGGAGCATTCTAAATCCTGTCACAGTACTTTGGGAAGAAAAAACCCAAACCCTAAAGGTTTTTAATTAATACATCTGGGTGCAAAAAAAATCACCCTGAAAAAAAGAACTAACTCTCTGAAAAACATTTGACACGGTTTCCAAGCCACTGAGCATGTCAAGTAGAGCAGGTAATGCAGCAACCAGAGATCTGAGCAGAAGGAAAAGAAAACTTCAATCCAAATGTACCTTGAAGTACAACACTTATGGATTCAGCAAGGTCTGACCTTTTAAGTTAACAGCTATTAAGTATTTACACACAGGGAGGAAGAGGAGATCCATTGCTTGTGAGATAAACAGAAT